>NW_027176816.1:18528417-18625917 GCF_023349555.1 Cebidichthys violaceus
CAAATGTCAAGTCTCGTTGACCACCAACTTTTTACACCACAATTAAGTCAAGGGGAGCAATTTGTTTGGCTGTTTGTGGATTTAGCCATTTAGTCCCACTGTCTACTTCAGGCTATTGTAGCATTTAAAAGCAAATAACACTGAAAAAACTGATACAATCCCCTTTCATGTCATGTGTTTTGTCCATGTGTATGGTCAGTTTGCTTATATCAGTCATACTCGCTAACTGTAATACTATCTACTGTTTGTTTTTTTGGTGTAGCACATGTCCATTCACATTCAAGAGGTGTAGATATGTCAGATTTGGAAAAGCACAGGTGTTCAACATAATATTAAGGATGACTGCATTCCATTTAGCTGCTTCAGCAACATGTGCTTTTCCTACTAAGACAAAGTAGTTTACATAGCTTCCTACTATGGAAAATGGAAATGGGTTGAATCCTTGTTGTCGTACTACAGTAGTAAACCATTCGCGTGTGATTGCATAAAGTAACATTCCCCATGTTGCCCTGAATTCTTAGCGTCTGAGCCCAATCTGAAGGTGAAACACAAGCTGAAGAAGCACCTAAACACCCGCAAGAGCCCGCTCACCCGCAAAGAGAGCGCCCCGGCCACTGTCAAGCACCGAGTGCCTGACACACTGGGTAATTACAATCAAACACACACAAATCAATGAGCGAGTGGAGACACAGTATTGTTGTTTTAATATGTGATCATTTCACTGAGTGAAAGCAAAGGTTTTCATTCTTCTATGATTGGTTTAAGAAATGATTCACTGACATAGTCAAATGTAATGCAAATATGGTCCAGATGCGTAATCTAAACTGACACACTGCTCGTCTCCCACCAGACTCGTCCCCCAGCAGCAGTAGCACTCCAGTCTCCGGCTGCAGTTCTCCTAACGACAGTCTGCCCAATGAGAATGGGCTACTGCCATCTGCTGGCGGCCTCTCGCATGAGGTTAGCAAAGACACACACACACACACACACACACACACACGTATATTATGTTGTTGGGTCCTTTCAGAATATTAATAAAGTAAAACTAACTAAAACATCAGCTCAAGATTAACTGAAATATAATAAATAAACATGTTAAACATCAAATTAGTCCATTTTTATAGACGTTTTGTGAAATTACAGTACCTTTTTGATAGAAAACTGGTTTAGTCATTAAGAAATCCAGATAGAAGTTGGACAGATAAATAGAAAAATAGAAAACACTAAAGCAAAAGGAAATACTTCCGACTGGCATGTTTTAGAGATGGGAGAAATTAGCATTTTAAACAAGTAGGCACACGCTTTGATTAAAAAAAAAAAAGAGATGTTGTTTCATGTACATGAGCTGTGCCGAGACGCTGAGTAATGACATGTTTAAAGCAACGACACGCGTATGGGAGCACCGAGTTTGTCAGCTGTTTATGCATAATTGATTTAATCACATACGGTAAACCTCTGTCACACCTGCTGTGGATGTCTGACTCATCATTCTCCGGTGTCAAGACGGCACGCTACCTTGATTAGACTGCACTGGTTATGATTTACATCTGTGACATTTGTTCTGGAAATATTATTATGGGATGCATAACCAGCACTGGTCTTAAATGTTGAGCGGGATTTCTCTGATCCAGAATCGTGTATTGTATATGAATATAAATGCATTATTAATTGTTAATTGTGTTTGGCATTTCCAGGCCCAGAGGCTGCTGCTAAGAGATGGCACTCTAGCTAACTTCACCATCCAGAGTCCCTCCACTCTGCCCACCATCACACTGGGACTACCAGCCAACGCCAGGGTAAGCACTGAACTGCAACAGATGTCTATCATAACCGTTTAATCTGAAATCATTTTTAATGATCTCTTCTGTTCTGTCTAACGCAGTGATCTGCTCCGTTTAAGACACTTTTTTCTTTCTAAATTCTTTGTACTATCAAGGAATCTCTTTCTATTCATGGGAACTCGTTATAAGACATCGGTTTCATAGACTCAGTCCCAGGCTAACTTGACCCAAAGGGGAAATTTGCCACCTTTTTATGAGGATGTCCAGTCAGTGTTGATGGTAAATGTAGTCGATCGGTGCAATTAATTCCCCAGAGTTCGCTAAATTGACAGTTTGCGGCTGTAAAATAGTTTTTTCTTCCTGCATCCAGCGCTGTTATTTGACGCAACAGTGACGTAAGAAGAAGGAAGAACTATAGGCTGCTGTTTCATCTTGGAGTTCTAGTCTCTGCCTCTGGGTTGCCAAGAGGGCGTGTTCTAGTGCCACTCAAAAACAGAACATATTTGTCCTCTTCGCTTGTATTGCCAACTGTGACAATGGCATCTCAAAATACGAGTGCAGAGGATTTTATGGAGGCAATGCATCCTGGTACATGTAGGCTCGCCTCCGCCAACAGGAGCGATCAGCTTTTGCAGTCAATATAGCACGCACTGAAGAGTTTATCGCTTCAACTGAGTACAGTTACACTGATTGGACATCCACATAAATAATGAATTTTCCCTTTTAAGGAGATGTGTTTTAAGATTCAGTGACCGTGCAGTACAGTCTGAACAATATAAAAGTAATTTACATAGCTCACAAAACATTACGTCCCATGATTTTAATACCTCAATGAAATGAATGAATTAAATCTACTCTCCCCTATGAATTGTTTTAAACAGGAAGAACAGTATGATGCTGTTTCACTATTACATTGATGTTTGTTGGTTTTGGAGTACTGTATATTTAAATTGAAAGTGGTTCAGCTATGATGCTACGTCAGATATAATGTTATCTGTTGCTGTAAGCGCTGAATAACTGTCTGTGTGCAGGCTGAAGGAGAGCAGTCCTCTCTGAGGTTGGGCCGGATGCCAGTGGTTACAACCGGGGGCTCGCCGGTCTTCCTCCCCCTGAGCAGAGAGGACCAGGCTGGGCAGCTGAACCATCATCTGCCTGTCATCATCCTGGAACCCTCTGGACTGGTACACACTCCGCTCCTCACTGGTGAGACACACACACACACACACACACACACACACACACACACACACACACACACACACACACACACACACACACACACACACACACACACACACACACACACACACACACATACACTTTAGACATGTACATGCATATACAAACCCAACACATGTGCACACATGTAGGGCCAAAAGCTCCACAATTCAGGATGATGAAAACCCAAGATGTTACCAAATAGTCACAAAAGGACAGTATACAGTGTTTTAATTTTACTGTCAGAGATGTTTGAGCACCACCCAGTGGTCACATTTAGAATAACACTGTTTTCTTTCACTGATTAGCAAGTTACATGTATTCAGTGACACATAAGAAAGACAGCATGTGTTATTTGAAATCAACAATATTGTAAGGTTTGACATTGTTGTAGCTATTGTGTGTTTATTTGTGTTTGAGAAATGATGTGTGTGCACACGCGTTACTTTGTCTCTGCTTACAGAAACTCATTATTTTTCTGCTCCTTCGTGTCTCCGTCTCTGACCAGTTCCAGGCCTAGACCCCGTCCAGCTACAGTTTGCCCCCCAGTTAGACCACCTCTCCCCCGGAGGAGCTCATCCTCACAAGCCCCTGAGCAGAACACGCTCGGAGCCCCTCCCCCAGAGCACGCGGACCCTTCACACGCATCTCCTCCAACAGCAGCACAGCACGCAACTACTGGAGAGGCTCAAACAGCAAACTCACCTGGGCAAGGTATGGAGAAGTGAAGGCACACAGTGATACATAGACGGTCTGTATTGTCCCAGAGGAAGATTTGTTTTGTTACTTTTTTTGTTTTGTCTATATTCAGTCTTGTGGTTATGGCGATCATCTATTAACACTATCACTGATAACAGAAAGTTCATTGTGTCTCTTGGTCATTTACTTAGTAGCCTCCTGATGAAAGCAACAAATGTAAGACTCCAATCTTGGATGTGGACATTACAGTTTATATATTTCAACACTTGAAAGCACTGAGATGTCCTCCTCCAACAACAAACTTCAGAGGATAGTTTAAGCAACTTGTGTTGATTTTTATGATCCCAAATTGGTTGATGTCAGTGCCCTCAAAAAATTCCACATTTTGCCCTTTAAAATCTACTTGAGCATGGTGTACTATGTGGTGGTAACTGATTCAGGGATAAACAGTAGCCTACATCTGCATTTCTCTATGTGCATTTTTCAGTCTGCTGTCTGTCTGTCATGCGAATGAATACGTGCATATTTGTCTCCTTGGTGTGTTTTTTTTTGCCAACTTCAATGTGCGTGTATGCGCCTGTGCAGCTGATGTCTAAGTCCAACGAGAAGCCCAGACTGCACCAGATCCCCTCTGAGGACATGGACTCGGAGGACGGTGGCGGGATGTCGCCCACAGAGCTAACCTACCAGAGCGGAGTGAGGGCGGAGTCACTGAGGGAGGCGGAGCCGACCGCATCCAAGAGCCACGAAGAGCAACTTAACCTGCAACATGCACTCATACTCAACCAGGTTGGAAAACACACTTTCACACACACACACACACACACACACACACACACACACACACACACACACACACACACACACACACAAAAGCAGGTAGATGGAGTTAAAGCACACAGCTGTTCTTCGTCCAACAGTCCTGTAGGGGGCGGCCTAACACTTGCATATAAGGCTAGTTGCATGGTTTTGAGGTTTGACAAGTACTCATTCAATCAAGCTTTTTTAGCATGGTACGGGTACAGGATGTATTCAATGTAAGTTGAGATGTCACTCTCAGAAAATGTGTCAGTCACTAATCAAACCACATAATCAGGAGTCCACGAGTCAGGTTTTGGTTACCTGATTTTAAAGGAAGAGATTAGAGTGAAAAATGAGAGACAGACCCAGATTTTCTTGATGGTACAGGTCAGATCGGGGGAGCCAAATATAACCATTTCAGACTTTATTGACATTACGCTGGAGGAAGATTTGAGGCTTTCAGCACTTGATATCAGCCTTGAACGCAAATCACTTTGAGAGTTTTAGAGGGATGTACAGCTGCGTACCACATGTGTAGCGATGGAACTGAACAAGCACTGATATTCACCGATGTTTTCCGTGGTTTAGAAAAAGACCCAGGGCTGTTTACAGCTCCTGCTCTCCTCTTTTCTCTTAACTCTGTCTTCTTTCATGTTTATGATATTTAGTTAGAATTATGTCGACTATGTTCCATCTCCTTCACCCTCACTCTTCTTGCAGTCGTTGCTATGGGAGCAGCAGAAGCAGCTGCAGCAGCTGCATCGACAAATGGAGACCCTGGCAGTACCCATGTTGCGGGGCGGCGGCGGGGTTGGTAGTGGGCTGGGAGTCCATCGGACCCTGTCTCGTACACAGTCCTCCCCAGCCTCCACCTCTCTCACTCTGCCTGAGAAACCCCTGAGCCTGGCCGCACAAGACAGCAGCAGCAAACCACGCTTCACCACTGGTGAGTCAGATAAGTTCGTACAGTATTATAATAGGTATGTCTGATCATCTTCTGAATGATATTTCAAATTCAGGGTGCCCCCGAGGCTTAGGGGTTAAACCGCTGACCATATTGTATAAAAGAAACATCCCTGGTTTGAAGCCGGCTGGGGAAACGTTGTTGCACGTCGTTGCCCACCTCTATTCCAAATTTACAGTCATGTCGCTAATAATGATGGAACCAAAACGATATTTCATATAATTCACAGTATTTAGCACCATGCACTGACCGAGTGAAGGAAGGTCCTACTCATGGACAAACCAAAAACTTAAAAAAACATGAATAAAGAAGAATTTATGAAAATCAACAAATTAAATTAAAACATCAATTTAAAAGCTCTAATGTAGTTTAAGTCTAAAACAGTGAAGTTTTAAAAGTGTTTTAAAGGAACAACTGATTTAACTCAACTAATGGATCAATCAAAACACTACTGCTGTTGGGAACGTATGGATTTAAAGACACAGAGAACTCTGTAGGTGTTGTGTGGCCTGTGCTCCTCATCGGGAAAAGTTCAAGAAGTAGCACTTACAGACTTAAAGGGACAGTTCACCCCAAAATAAAAAGATACGTATTTTTCCTCCTTCCTGTAGTGCTATTTGTTTCGGTGCGGGATCAACGGTCAGCGTCAACAGCACTCCTAGTGTGAATATACTTTATATTGTATGGGCAAAATGGTGAGATCTGTTTTTTTTGTTTGCGTGTGTGCATGCAGGCCTGGTGTATGATTCTCAGATGCTGAGGCACCAGTGTACATGTGGAGACAACAGCAGTCACCCAGAGCATGCTGGGAGAATACAGAGCATCTGGTCCAGACTACAGGAGAGAGGCCTGAGGGGACAGTGTGAGGTACGTAAGGCACGGGACACGGTTTCATCCTGATCTGACCTACAGAAATGACATTTTGTGTGTCTGTCTGAACATAGAGAGGTTGAGTTTACAGGTACAGTAGAGTCTGTTGGAGCACAGATGTTTTTAACATCATTAATCATCACATGCTGTACATTGTCCATGTGACGCTTATATGTATTGTTCTGTTCGTACAGACTATCCGCGGTCGTAAAGCCACTATGGAGGAGCTGCAGTCGGTCCACACCGAGCGCCACGTGTTGCTCTACGGCACCAACCCGCTCAACAGACTCAAACTGGATAACCGCAAACTGGCCGGTATGCCACGTATTCTCAAATCTGAGCCAAATGATGTTGTTTCAAAACATATTTCAATTGATTTAACAGTGAACATGAAAGACATTACTATGCACAGTAAATATGATCAGGAACATCAATACCAAACAGATGTTCCAGATGTCCAGTTCTTCTCAATAACAGAGCTAAAGCTACATCATGAACTCAAGTTTTACAGTTCTGACAAATAATTGTGTTCATGCTTTTGTCCTTGAACTTTGTTGATTCAGTTAAAAAAGAAATTACAAACTGGATCTTTTACCAAAAATCAAGTCACGCCATTAATACTCTCGGGGTCAAATTCACAGAAGGATTGCGCGACTTTTGCGGCTGCTAAACTTGAACAAATGATTCTCAAAGCTCCCTTTTTAAGGGTGAGATACACCCCTAATGGTGCCGCCTAGCAAATTGCATCTTGGTGCTCCTGTGCAATTTGACACATATTTAAATGAGGTAACGCTAATATGTTTGGCACAAAATCGACCCCCGATCTGCAAAGAGCCTCGTTGCAAAAACTCAGCTCAAAAAAAGTTCATAGCTTGTCTTACCATTAGACATCTTGCAAAAATAATTGTGTTGAAAAGAATAACAAGCTGAAACGTAATTGAATGATGTTTAAAAAAAAAAAAAAAACGGTAATTTTTATGTTTCTGTTTCCCAAGGAATCCTGTCTCAAAGGATGTTTGTGATGTTACCATGTGGGGGTGTAGGGGTAAGAGAAAACACACACACACACACACACACACACACAAGTTTTATTCTTGATCACACTGTAATTCCAGAAAGCTCTTAATAAAAGCTATACAATACTGCGTTGATGAAAGATGATATCGTTTCAAAGAATAAGCAACCGAGGCACGAAAGAGAAAATTACAAGAAAGACAGGATATTAAAGAGGAAAAGAGAGTTGGCCCGGCCCGGCCCGGCCCTAACGTTTGCCTGACAGTCCGTGTCGGACCATGACAAGTCAGAGCTAATCAGAACAACATGTCCATGACCGGGGATAAAAGAAATGCCTCGGCTTTCATTGTCCGAGCCAGATGGACATTAATGCCCATTTGTGAATAAACAGAGCACAGAATAAAGAAGGAAAGGAAATTTACCAGCATTATGGATGTGGACGTTTCTACCCGGCAGTCACAGCTGTATGTCTGGAGAAAGCCTTTATTGTCCCAGAAAGAATGTCATAGTCAGGCTTCACAAAGCAGATATTATAAGTGTTTCCTCTGCTTTTTGTTTTTTTATCCTATCGTTCATTGGCCTCCGTCCTTTTGTCTTCTCAATTGGCAGGTGGATAATGACACCATCTGGAATGAGTCGCACACTTCAACGGCGTCACGCATGGCGGCGGGCAGCGTCGTT
Source organism: Cebidichthys violaceus (assembly GCF_023349555.1). NCBI lineage: Eukaryota > Metazoa > Chordata > Actinopteri > Perciformes > Stichaeidae > Cebidichthys > Cebidichthys violaceus. The sequence continues at coordinate 18,536,446 of NW_027176816.1, forward strand.
GAGCTGGCCTGCAGAGTGGCCAAAGGAGAGCTGAAGGTGAGAAACTAAACCCGGCAGAAAAAAAAAAGCCGAACGTCACACCATCGCCTCCAGATAAGACGTTTGTGTTCCTACATTTTGTCAACTCATCCCCGAGTTGTCATTCCATTTCTGTTGCAGTGTCTTGTTTAAGTCGCTCGCCTTGCTTTAAGCACCGTCTGCTCGAGGCATGAGGAGAATTTAAACTTAAGCTACGGATTAATTGTTCCCGAAAAATGATTCTTTATGGCTCTATAACGGCACAAAAACAATATGTGAGCAAAAATGCACAAATGACGCAAAATGATGGATGAAGTGGAGGCACGGGATGCCACAATGCAGACAATTATTCAAACAGTTAAAGGATAGTTGTATTATTTATGACTGTCATGATTTAACCCACTTCCTAAAATAGAACCTGTGTTGACTAGATGCAGGTTTATCATGTCAGAAGGTGAGAAATTACAGTTGTAACGTTACCTTTGCACACAGAGCCACAGCTTTTTCAGGCACTAGGGTTGTGGACCAAAAACAGCTTTGTGATCTCAGTCACTGTGATGTTCTTGACTTTGTGTATTCTGCTGGCAGTGTTGCGTTGCTGTCGGTCCGCTGCAAGGATGAGAAAGACTTCTAAGACGTCTAAGAATCAACCTAGAAATGCATCCGGCACGCTGCCCAAACCACTTCAAACATTAAAGGGTTTCAGAGGATCTTTCTTTCTGTCTCATCAAGGCCTAAATGTACTTCCTTTTTTTTCTCACAATGATTTAAAGTCCGGGCTAAAAGAAAAGCTATGCATATGGTACGGAATAAATACTATGATACTCATTTACAAGATAACATATGAATGGCCTCCACTGTCGCGTTTGATCCTTTTGTGTTCATGAAATGTTTGACTTCATGCTTTGAGTTTTTACTCATTGGGCTGAGAGAGAAGTTGACTCTAATTCTAAATCTACAAATAGAAGCAGCTCTGATAAACTTTACACGAAGCAGGAAACACGAGTGCTTTTCTTTGTGGTAGAAACGTAAAATGACAGGTTTTGAATTTCGGCAGAGGTGTCTTCATTTATGTGTGCCAAAATTGTTACACTCCTGTACGTCATAAACACGTGTGACTATGAAACGGTGCCTTTTTTAAAGCTCTTCATTTGCAGTGAAACACTTCAGTAATAGCGTTGTCTTCTTCTTCTGCACAGAACGGCTTTGCTGTGGTCAGGCCGCCAGGGCATCACGCAGACCCCAATAATCCAATGTAAGTGTGTGTGTGTGTGTGTGTGTGTGTGTGTGTGTGTGTGTGTGTGTGTGTGTGCGTGTGTGTGTGTCACATGCTCAGCCTGACCAGAGTGAGTGTCCCTGTTCTTGCGGCGCTGTCAACAGCCTCTCTGTGGAGGATATTTATGAAGTGATAGAGACGACAAAGGGACAAAAAAATAAAGAAGATTAATAGTTGTTTTTTTTGTGTATGACGCTCATCGTCTTCTCATTTGTCCCGAGAGCAGCTACTATTAAGACACAGAGCCTTTTCAACATTCCCATGACTGTACGTCACTCGTGTTGCAATTCAGCAAAAATGAATAAGAGCTACGAGCTAAAAGAGACATTCAGCGTTTCTCTTTGTCAGTTAAAGTCTCAACTTTCTTGTGTCTGTTTCATCCTCACTTTCTGCGTCTATCAGGGGTTTCTGTTACTTCAATTCTGTTGCCATAGCCGCCAAGAAGCTCCAGCACAGGCTCAGCGTCAGCAAGATCCTGATTGTTGACTGGGTAAGACGGCTCTTTATCTCACGCTGTCGTTTTCACTATTGTTGTTTATATTGATGAAAACCCACGAGGGTTTTCCCCGTGACACTCGTGTGTCAGTACACATCACATATGAGTGAATTTATATGTATTATATATCATTTGGATATAAATGTGTCTTACCTCATCCTGTCGCTAGGATGTTCACCATGGCAACGGCACCCAGGAAGTGTTCTACAGCGACCCCAGCGTTCTCTACATCTCACTTCATCGCTATGACGATGGAAACTTCTTCCCTGGCAGTGGGTCGCCAGCCGAGGTGGGTGACGTCCAGTCCACATCGTAGTCTATTGACGTGTGACAATTACACTCTGGATTAAAATGCAACACGTGTTTTTGGGGGGTTTAGGTTGGTTCTGGAGCAGGCGAGGGCTTCAACGTGAATGTGGCGTGGACTGGAGGACTGGACCCACCCATGGGGGATGCGGAGTACCTCGCAGCATTCAGGTAGCGCCAACTACCGCTCTGTTTAATCACTGCAACACAAGTTTACACGAGTGACAATGGTGACGAATTAAAGGGGAAAAAAACTACATTGAGTGTCTGAGCCTCCAGAACAGCTTCAATGCTCCCTGGCATGCAGGAATGAACCCCATCCCATGTTGCTCCAAAGTCTTGTTCGGTTGGGTTGAGATCTGGTTCCTGCGAAGGATAGAGCACGTGATTCACATCGTTGCCATACATGCTGCGACACCTCTTGTCTGTTCTGGAAGTCTCCGCACTTATTATGTCTCTCCACTCACATGTTTTTCTCTTTAATTTGTCACCTCATGTTGTGTTGCTTCCCTCAGAATTGTAGAGAAACGTTCTGCTGACTGTTGAACACGTCTGGTCGTCCGATTTAGCACAAAACATGTCTTTTTACATGAATGGTATCCTGTAAATTATTTATATTGTTCCTGTTATAATAAGACAATTTATCTTATTTCCTTTACACTGAGCCACAACAAACGCACTTCAGCTGATCAGAGGCTCCGCCTCACATTGCCTCTGACGTACTTCTTGCGTCATTAATAATCTTTCTCATTTGGAGAGCATGTGTCTGGCGCTCCCTATTTCTAATAACTTCAGATGCTTTACAGTAAAGCGGTCTCGGGGTCTTGAGTTTGACAGACTGCGGATCGGTACTTCCTGCTCGTGGGTTGGATAATTGTCATCAGGGGGTTGTTTGGCACCAATAAAGTTTCAGCAGTGTGGGCCTTTTGGTTGTCTGGCGCATCGAACCACAAGGAAACTGTGGCAACCGCATGGTTACTGGAAAAGTCGCAGACATTAGGGGGGGTTGTGCAGTTGCATCGCATAATAGAATAAAACATGGACTCACACACAGTGGCATCGAGGGGCAAGTTAAAAAAAAAATTATATTTTCAAGTCTGATCTTAGAGAATCCAAAACCTTCTTTCTCCACCTGTTCTTAAGTGTTAATAGTTGTAGTACTCATTTTGGCAATAAGTATAACAACAACAAACACGTGGCTCCTGGCTTTTCCACCTGTTACACAGATGACATTTGCTTTTTTTAAGGAAATAAAGAATATCTTCAATAGAGAATAACTCCAATCAGGGCGCCAGTGTTTTTGAGGGGGAGCGGTTCATCTCCATGGCGGTGGCTGGTTCAATTTTTTGCCAACACTCAAAAATATACTTGCAAGTTGAACACTGTGTTTTTAGACGAGATTACATTTACGTAGGGTTTAGTCAAAGCATTTGGTATACAAAGCAAAAATAATATTCATCTAGCTGGATTTATGCAGATCCATCTGCTCATAATTTTGATTAAAATCTCCCTGGTGAGAAATCTCCCCTTTCCTATCGTGATCAAATTCAGAACTTTTTTTTTTTTTGTCTACAAAGTACTCAGATCTGGTGAAAGTTGAGCGGGACGTGCCTCTTCAAGTTCTATGGTAATGACAAAACATTCATAATGCCAATCATATGGCCTGGTGTTCAGATCTGGACCTAATAGAAGTTGTGAGCTATCCTTTGTTTGGTTTGATCTGCCTGGAGCCTCAGATGGAGACGGTTCACCACATCAAAACTTTCCAGATCAGTGTCTGCTCTGTTATAGAAAATAGTCCTCATTGTAATAACTGATGTGAGAGAGTTGAGGTTACAGATTCCAGGTGAAACTTGAGCTGAATGCATTAATAACAACAGAATCTGTGCCTTTTGATATGGTCGAGAGAGAAAGAACTAGGCATAAGTTTGTATTTCTGGGTCATTTTTCCCCTTTTGTTAGGTAGTATAGACTGAAACATATGACAGGAAATGTGGCAAGAGAGCGAGGGGATGACATGCAACCATAGACTGTATATAAGAAGTGGAGGTAGTCGCCGTGATGTCACAGAGGCACCCGGCAGTCCATTTTGAAGCCTCAAGTCCGGTGTTTTCGCCGTCGCTATCTTGGATTTCTGCCGTTTTTGCAACCAATGAACAGAGGCGACCACATTCGGACGCCGTGCACGACTCTAGTAGCGGCCTGCCCTAAAGCATACTCGCTTTATGGTCTGTTTTACCTTAAATGGAACCATAATGTACTAAATGAACATCATGCTGTATTGAAGAACACTTGAAACTAGAAATTGAGACCATGAACTCATGTTTACAATGTTTACTGACTTCTATACAACCAGAGGAGTCGCCCCCTGATGGCCATTAGAGAGAATGCATGTTTAAGACACTTCCGCATTGGCTTCATTTATCAGAAGCTGAGGTTGCCGCCTGCATGCAACACAGGTGGACTTTAACGGAGGACCTTGTGATCACATGGTCAGCGTTCTATCCACCAGGAGGCCAGATAACTAGTGCAGTTTAGTTCTATAGTCCAATATCACATCAAATATCTCAATGAGCTTCACAGGCCAGAACAGAGCTGTCAATTAATTATCACGTTAATAGCAAAAAGGTGCAGAACCGCACTGCATTTACTGAGAAATAATAGCCGGTCGTGTTTTAAGATAATTTGAAAGGAAATTTCTTGTGGGAATTATGAGTGATTATTGCGATTAGCCTGCCGGTCCACATGATCTCTTTTTAGGCTCTAATGGGGAGGCACTTTGCCTTCACAACTCATAAAGAGGATTTTTTTTCCTTTCATGGAGTCCGAATCCAAAAGGCCCCCACCGCTTACACAGCATGCACCCGCTTTGTAATTAATAAAGTTGGCAAATGCTGAATGGTCTGGTGAAAAAAAAAAAAGCCATTTAATGGCATACATTTTATGGGTAAAGTTTGTGAGTTTCACCTTGTCCTTCACCCCCCCCCCCCCCTTCTTTTCCATCACCCCGACCCTCACCATCACCCTCCACACACACACACACACATTCTCCCTCTTCCTCTCCTCCCTTGATTGATCTTTAATAAGCGTTCCCGCCCTCCCTCCTTCCCCCCATCTTTCCATTAGTTTGTCTGTAGTTTCTCTCTCCGGGGGGAGTGCGGCACAGCTTTAATGGGTCTACAGGGGAGGCGGGGATCGGGTTTTGCGGTTAGGCGTGTGTGTTTTTTGTGGGGACGTTTGTGCACGCTCTGCTTCACATCCACGTCACTATGATAAAGCTTTTATGGATCGAAATTATTCAGCGACTCAAAACGTCCCTACACCACCAGCAGGATGACACAAGGAAGATTTATTTTTCGCTGCGGGATTTGGCGTGTGTGTGTGTGTGTGTGTGTGTGTGTGTGTGTGTGTGAGAAACTTACTCCTCGCGTGCGTCTTTATGTTGTGTTTTGCGTGTGTGTGCTGGAATGTGTTTGTGCGTTTTATCGCTGCGTGTCCTCATTTTTGTCTATGAGCTCATAATGTCCATCTGCATGCAGTCATGACAGCAGTATGTGTTTGGATGTGTGCGTGTGCGCTCGGATATATATACGTGTGTGTGTGTGTGTGTGTGTGTGTGTGTGTGTGTGTGTGTGTGTGTGTGTGTGTGTGTGTGTGTGTGTGTGTGTGTGTGTGTGTGTGTGTAAGAGAGAGAGAGGAGGGGAGGGGAAGGAGGTCTCCTAAGTCCCTCGGCAGAATAATGAAGGTAAATGGATCCCAGATGGACTGTTTTTCCTCTTTTCCTCTGTGTTGTCAATGACGTGAGGAGAGTGACAAGCCTCTAATGGGAAACAGACTCACACACTCCGGCTTTGAACTCGGCCGACAGCATCGTGCGGCAGAGTTGAGCCTCCCTCCGCCTCGGGACAGCACCGCTCTCTCTTCCTAACAACAATAGCATTAAGGAAACCTTCATCTGCTTGAAGTGCACAAACAACACTGAGCAGCTACAGCATAAGAGCTGACAAAACAATTTGACTTCGTCAAGCAGACTTGTATTACTCAAAGCTGCTTGGTCCAGCGGAGAAACAATAGTCCTTTGTCAGCTCTGTTTGAGCTGCAGAGTCTGGAATCAGCCAAGCCTCGGTTACACTTGTCATGTTAATGACTTTTTTTTTTTTTTTGATTTGATCATGTACATTTGTCATCTCCAGGAGACTGTCCAGTTTGGAAATGATTGGAAACGACAGTTTGATTTGGAGACGGCTACATTTTGCTGAATATTTGGGGCAGTCTGTATGAGCAAACTGATGAAATAAATCCAAATGAATGTCTGTCTATCAGTGAGTTATTAGCCTTTGAATCAACTGAGATGTGGGCTACAGCCGGCTGCTAGAGTGCAATATCCTGCACCGATGTGTGTACTTCCACTGTCCTCTTGTTCATTTTCTCTCTCCTCTACAACGCAAACACATACAACTACAACACAGATACAAATGTTTAAACGTCAACTCCTCTCAGCGGTGATGTCACTACTGATTCTTTAATTGCTTTATATGCGACTCGAAAGAACAAGCCTCTCATTTCCTTCCTCTGTTCTTTAAGTTGAACTGTATAATGAAGGCTTGTGTATGTGCCTATCAGAGGAAGAAAAACTGAAGTACACATGTAATTTAGCTTGTCAGATTTGGTCTGTTTAATGTGTTATGATAAAACAACGGGTGCATGTTGGACCCAGGAGATCGCACAAACCTGCAGTAGAACAGATGTTACATGGCGAAACACAACAAGCAATAGTGGTAAAAGGGGAAAAGTAAAAGTAATAAATGACTTTCATCAACCTCTGCTGCCAACCAGTAGGAACTGCAACAACACAGACGACCTCCCCAGTCCCATGGATTTTCAGTGGCCTGTGTGTTCGTGTCTCTACAGGTCTGTGGTGATGCCCATCGCCCAGGAGTTCTCTCCGGACTTCGTGCTGGTGTCGGCCGGGTTTGACGCTGCCGAGGGCAACCCCGCTCCTCTGGGAGGGTACAAGGTCTCCGCCAAATGTAAGCACGGTCCTCCGCTCTCATTGGCAGAATGAGACCCTGAGGTACAGACTGGAGGACAGACTGCGCAGTCTGTCCTCCAGTCTGTACCTCAGGGTCTCATTCTGCCAATGAGAACTGTACTTTATGATCCTGTGGGTATTTAGAGATATTAATAGATTATTACAGCTCCTGTCACGCATGGAGTAAAGAGAAGGAGTCGTGCCTTCTACTGTACCTCGCTGCATAATAATTATAGTAAATTAGTAGTTGGTATGTTGCTGCGGGAGAATCCACAAGGTAAAAATATACATTTGTTGTTTAGATTGGAAAGTATAGCTGAACTCATCTTGGTAAGTCCTACAGAAAAGTGGCCTCGTAGCTTTATTCTGGTTGGCTTTCGCCTGGTTCATACGTCATGTTAACATGTCTGTGTGTGTTTGTCGACCGCAGGTTTCAGCCACCTGACCCACCAGCTGATGTCTCTAGCAGGGGGCCGTCTGGTTTTGTCCCTTGAGGGAGGTCACGACCTCACAGCTATCTGCGACGCATCCGAAGCCTGTGTCAGTGCACTCCTGGACATACAGGTAAGGCATGCTGGGTAATGGAGTTGCTTTGCTGTGGGTTTACAGTTGGTCCTGAGCACTTTTTACCGTATCTCTTCAGTCACTTCTTAACCAAATAGTGTCTTCATGGCTGCTTCTCTGTCCTGTAGGACCCACTGCCAGAAGAAGTCCTCCTCCAGAAGCCCAACGCTAATGCAGTCCGCTCCCTGCAGGCCGTCATACAGATACAAAGTGAGCAGCGCTCATATTTGATTCAACTATTGTTATTTAGTGAACATTTTTACTTTTTATTTAATCCTGCAAATGTCCCCTGAGGATCATGTTCGTTCTCTTCCCCCTCCTGCTTGCTAACGTAATCAACACGTGGCCTCAGGACATGATACCGAAATCAGAACAGGATCATTTGACTGTTTGCATGACGAGTGCAGTGGCAGTTTAGAGCCCGTTTTGCAGCAAATGGCTCGTTGCGTTCTAGAGAAGCGCTCATCGCTCGCTGATTCCAGGGAAGTGAAGACGGGTTTGGTTGTAACGTCAGTATATCCAGCAGCATGCAGCAACATGCAGCAGCAACACTGAACTGCAGTCAATGAGCTGCGCCCTGTTTTAGCCAGCTGAGGATGACACACTCTACTAAGTCAACAGAGCCCTGAAGCCCCGCCCCTGCTGCTTCGGAGCTGCTTCATTGTTGTCCAAATTGCACTGCACTCCATGGGATCCCCAGCATTATACCCGCCAAGTGACAAGTAGATCGGATGAAAGGTTTATTTAACAGTTATTATACCAGGATATTCCCATTGGGATTTAAAACCTCTTTTTCGATGCCAAGATGGCAGCATAAAAGTTTCACATAAAAGCACAAACAACAGACTTAAAACAAAACAGCAAAAAAGTTTAAACGAACAAAAGAAATGTCACATAAAAGAAATAAGCAACAGACTTTAACCGAACAGCAAATTAAATCAAACGCAGTGGTGCTCAGTAACTGCTCAATTAGTCCTTGCTCCTGTTTTTTTAAACTAGTCCATGCTTATAATATAGTGTGGTTTGAAGTGGCTCTGTAGCTCACGCCAAGATAAGACGAGATTCCTCGCTCTATGGTTTGACAGCACCAGTAACCGGTGTGTGTGTGTGTGTGTGTGTGTGTGTGTGTGTGTGTGTGTGTGTGTGTGTGTGTGTGTGTGTGTGTGTGTGTGTGTGTGTGTGTGTGTGTGTGTGTGTGTGTCGCAGGTCAGTACTGGCAGAGTGTGAAGGCTCACAGCGGATCAGTGGGTCTGTCCTGTCTGGCTGCGCAGAGAAGAGAATGTGAGGAAACCGACGCCGTCAACGCTCTGGCCTCGCTCTCCGTGGGAGTCCTGTCCAACAAGAGGTGAAGCACACACACACACACACACACACACACACACACACACACACACACACACACACACACACAAACAGTCATGCAACCAAGCAAAGACCAAAAAAGAAAAAATCACCCTTCATGTTTACCCCCCCACAAGCTCTCCGCTCACGTCTGTCCCCCCCCCCCCCCCCCCCCCCCCTCCAGCCTCCCTGACGAGCCGATGGAGCACGACAGCAACTCCATGTAGAAGAATCCGACCAATCGCCTCACAGAACTCCCTTTCAGGATTTGGACCCCACCTGTAGCCTCTGATCTCCTGCATTTGTCACGCGACCATAACGGAGGGGGTGTGTTTGTGATTCCACTGAGCCCCACCCATCTGCCTTATCCACACTCACGCACATCCACCAACACACAATGCTGAGCCTCAGACCTGCAGTATGAGCACGTCGGCTGAAGCCGGCAGAACTACCTGCAGCTGGGAAACCTTCCGAAACCTCACCAAAGAGCAATACTAGATGATTTTTTAAATACCTTTCATGTCTCCTGACTGACGTTGGATTTTTGTGCGTGTCCAGCGGCGCAGCTCTGTGACCACAAACCGCGTAGGAGCAGACAGAATTCAGTCCAGCTCTGATTTGTCTTGAAGCACTATGTACCAGCAGCCGTTTTTGTTGCCTTAACTATTGTCTTAACGTAAGGACCAGCAGGTTTCAGAATGATGACACTTTACGTCACAAGTTCCTCTCTCTTTCTGCCACCTTTGCAGAATTAACCTCTGACATCAGGTGACAAGCGTGTACGCATACAAGAAGAAGTGGCCACATCATACAGAAAGAATAAGGAGAATAAGACGGAGAGATTGTCTGCTTTAATGACGTCATTACATGCAGTTTAACCACTAAAAGAAGACAACAAAGAAGTCCAGGGAAAGAGAGAAACATGAAGACACAAAAAGGACAACTGTGGTTTTGTAGAAACAAAGAAAAAGGCAAATGTCCTTGTTGTTTTATTGCACTGTTCATTCCATAATGTGAACCATAAGAAATTCCAAAGCTCTGGGATATATATATATAAAAAAAAAAAAAAAGAAAAACAACAACTCCTCTCTGTAGGTTATTTAATAGCTGTTGTTTTTTTTTTTGAAGATTTGGTTGAAATTGTGTCTGCTATATTTTTTCCCTGCTCTTCATCTGAGATGTCTCGTGAAGTCTCACTCTTAAGGACACGTATTGGCCGAAATACTGTAGAGTTGCATTTCCTATGAAGTTAATCCAAAAAGTAGGCAAGATTTTATGAGCAGGAATATTACTTCACTGCTGTTCAGTGTCTTAGATGCACACACACACACACACACACACACACACACACACACACACACATGTACAAAGCAATGATGAACTGTCGATGTACCACTAGTATTAAATACTGTATATTATTGTTTATATTTGAGACTAAAGGAGCGTTCATTCCACTGTGGCACCACTGAGGACCATTGTATTGTTCTAGTAGCAATAATGTAAATGCACTTAATGGACATCACCCAAAGAAAAACTGCCTTAAAACAGCCTGCACTCGGCTATGGGACGGTGTGGAAGCAACACAAGGGACTGGTGTGGAGACTCACAGTGACTCTACTTTTAAAACACAACGTGTGAACCTGTGGATTTCGGTGAACATCATATATGCAGACCTTTGTGTACTGTTTATTTTGAGGATGAGCCTGGTTTGAATGTTTTTCTTCAACCAGTTTTTTTGGTGTTCCAGGCTTTATCACGGTCTAATTAAGGAAACTAATGCATTGTGTTTTGTTTGGAGGTGAATTTTTTTTTTTTTTTTTTCCCACACGAGACTCGTCTTTGCAGCTGTGCTTAGCAGCAGCAGCTTCTTGACGCGCTGCGATCGACCTAGACGAGGCGGCGCTAAGCATGCTGGTCCCCGTCTTCTACGCTGACGTTTGAAGCAGAGGTCACGTTGACGAATCTTCTCACTGCTCTGCTGTCGGGGCACGTAAAGGGCTTTGCATTCCAAAAAGTGAAAAGAAAATATTGTAGTTTGGAGGTTTTCTGTTGATATCCATTTTTCATGCATACTCGGTTTGACCAGTTCAAAGGCTTTTGATGACCAATACTTTTGTTTTTTTAAATCAGAGATGCGGATAGCTGAGTGTCAGTAACAAAATTTGACAAAGTTGTGGCCAAAAATAACTTCTAAAACTGCATCTAAACACTAAAACTCTGCTATGAAACTGAGACCAATGACATTCATGTTCGACCAGTTATACGGCTTTGGCTAAAAAGTGTTGCCTTGGAGCTTCTGATAGAATTTTTACATCCATGAGGGAATTTGAAGCAGCTCTATCAGATTTTCAACTCTTGTTGGGAAAGATTTGATAAAAGAAAAAAAGCCTTGATTTTGTGTAAATGTAGCTTTTGTAAAGAAAAAAAAAACAGATTGAAACTAGCACAGTGTCCACAGCGAGTTAATGGGACTGGATGAAGGAAGCGTTACCATTCAGACATCCAGGTAGGAACCTGTACATGTGCTCAGTTTGCTTTAGTCGGACCCTGGGCATCGTCTGCCCAACAGAAGGCCTTGTATATTCAGCAACATGACAGTAGTGCTAAGAGTTAAGATTTTTGCCTCATTCCAGTAGGAATTCTTAGGAAAATGTTGGACTAGAGTTTTGTAATGGGTGTAAACTGAAAAGCGTGTCATTCTTTTGGTGTTGTAAATAGTTTTCCTAACGGCAAGTGATGGCGTTGAAACGATATGCCGTGTCTCTCTTACCCAGCGTGCCCAGCAGGTGCACCTGGCGTCTATGAAGTCAATGGTGTCTGATGTGTCAAGGTGTGTGTGTGTGTGTGTGTGTGTGTGTGTGTGTGTGTGTGTGTGTGTGTGTGTGTGTGTGTGTGTGTGTGTGTGTGTGTGTGTGTGTGTGTGTGTGTGTGTGTGTGTGTGTGTGTGTGTGTGTGTGTGTGTGTGTGTGTGTGTGTGTGTGTGTGTGTGTGTGAGTGAGTGAGTGAGTGAGTGAGTGAGTGAGTGAGTGAGTGAGTGAGTGAGTGAGTGAGTGAGTGAGTGAGTGAGTGAGTGAGTGAGTGAGTGAGTGAGTGAGTGAGTGAGAGAGAGAGAGAGAGAGTGTTGGCGACTGCATTTGCACCAGTGCATATGTAAAATGTGTTTTGTGCATGCTTTTGCAAATGTGTGTGTGTGTGTGTGTGTGTGTGTGTGTGTCAAATACTGTAAATGACCTCCTGTATTATATTCCCAGTGGCTGTTCTTTCGTTTTATGGAGAGGCCAGTATTGCCTCAACTCTTAATTAATTGCCTTTTATTACTGATGTCATATGTACCTTCTTCTTAAAGAAAGACACTGTAAATAGAAACTCCATGACCAAAGTACACATGTCACACATGTGCCTTGATGCATTCAGCAGTAGTATCTGTATTGGTAACTCTTAACTAACTGGACTTACAGTAACTATGTAGTATCTATAAACGTGACATTGAAATCTTTTGTTTCATGCTATTCTTTATCATTTACCTGTATGTTTCATTTTCCTTCACATTTCCTACAAAGTGTATGTATAGAAAGATTGTCTATTTTGTACCGTTATCTTTGTCTTTTCCTCTTGATTAAAACGATCATTTCCAGTATAAGTCTCTTTTTTGCCTCTTTGTCCAAACATCACCATATAAACATGAATCACACGTGATGACGCTTGAATCACTTTCCTAGTAAATGATTCACTAAATGAAAAGACATGGAACAGTTGTGTGATCAAATTGTCGAAGGCTGGCAGTAATTATATGAAAAAGAAGATATTGCCAAAAAGGATTTACAGATATTTAAGGGACAACATTTTGAACAAATCATATAACGGCAACAGGTCAAGGCAACAAAACAAAGGTTAGGTCTAGGCAGCTTCACCTGTCATGAAAAGTAAAAAAATAATGATAAAATGAAATAAAAATGTATATTTCTCTACTGATCTGTGCTATAAATGTAATTTCTGTATGATTCCAATAATTTTCATTATCAAAATCTCTGAATTAGCGCATGTCCTGTTCAAACAGAGGAGACAGGAGGTGAGACAGTGACCAGCTGTTCCTCACCTCAGACTGTGAATCCTCACTAACTGGGTTGAGATCGTGTCTTTTGCTTTCTCATTGTTTGTCATCACTGTAATATCTGTAGACACTTTTATTATATGTCCTTTCTTTACATAGAATAGGTAATGTAGTTCACGTCTGTGTAGAACATATTTAGTATTGCTGGTCTGACATTAAACCGCAGTGAAAAAGCACAGACGGGCAAACAGTACCTCTGCCTCACTGAAGGGGGCGTGCGAGAGCCCACGGGTCGGGTTTAGCTTGTTCTGTCGTTGCTCTTCTTCTACGCTTCTCTTCTTCTTCTATTTTGCTTTGACAGCAAAAATATAAGATTCATGTCTCAAAGAACAGGGACATATGACCAAATCAACAGCAATTCAACGTCGGACAGGTAAACACCTCTTATGTGTTTGTTGTTCTCTTTATACATCCGGGGTTGTTGCGCACATTATCGCGGAATCTCACGATTTTCGCGGGTGGCGCCCGCGAGCAACAAAAAGAACGTTAGGTCTACGCAACAAAACGAACGTTAGGTCTACGCAACAAAACGAACGTTAGGTCTACGCAACAAAAAGAACGTTCGGTCTACGCAATAAAACCACACAGTTAGGTTCTCGTAAAAACATCACAAATAGGACTTCCCAATAACTCAACAACACGAACAAAGGTTTCGACCACCGTTGTGGTTGAAAGTCCTGTGTTCCTTTGGTACTAGGGGGCACTCGGCTTGTGGTACATTTGAAAAACTGTCTCTTTCCACAAATCATGACCCGGTTACTCAAGATAGGGTGAACGTGGGTAAGTGGAGAGCAGGGCCACCCTCAATCAGAGGGTCGGCAGTTCGATCCCCGGCTCCTGCTCTGCTAGTCTCATGTCAATGTGTCCTTGAGCAAGACACATTGACCCCAAAATTGCTCCTGCGTCTACGGTGTGTAGATAGATACTGAATTGTAAGTCGCTCTGGATAAAAGCGTCCGCTAAATGACTGTAATGTAATGTAATCCACAGACCTTGTTGTGAGCAGTTGCAAATGCATTTTTGAGTGCCGTCGACTTCCATTATATTGGAGGGAAGACTCCAGCTCTGCTGCCGATACCTCCAACACCAGGCAACCTACCCCAAAATCATCTCCATTGATACAGGTAAGAGGGAAATATGTATTTTTGATTTGGGGGTTTACCATCCCTTTAAGGCGTCGATTTAATGTTGAGCTTGAGCCCAGAAATGTCTCCCATTTTAATGCCACATTCATGCATATTGTAGTTACTGTAATTACTAGTTTCTGACATTTAAATTGTGGCTTATTAACAAAACATCCTCAGGTTAAAAGTAGCCCCTGACTGGCTGAGTTAGGAGAAACTCCTATAAATAAATAAATAACAAACACTGATTCTTTACCTCGGCCATCCTTCATTAAACGCAAATGTTGGGCTCTATTGTCATTTCTTTTTAAACCGTAACAGGACCAATGCAGGGGTCAGACAACCATCTTGTTCATAGTGCATGGCTATGGCTTCACGAGAAACTTTTTTCAGTCTTTTTTTTTTTTTTACATTTAATTTCTTTGTGACTATAAGTACTTATAGGTACTTTTCAATCAATCACAAATCATGTGAATGCTGTGATGTCATAAGCACATTTCTCATCCATACCACGAAACGTACCAAAAAAATATGATCTTAATGTAAGTATTCAACTAGGGTGGTTTGATATGTGATAGTTAGTTAGTTTATTAGTTTTACCCTTGGGGTGTCTGCCCTTAATTAGTGGCATTGATCCCAGCTGTGAAATGTCCAAGAGAGCAGTCAGCTGCTAGAAACATGAGAGGATCCACAGAGCAAGAAAACCCCTCTCAGGTCTGTGGACTGAAACTTCATCAGCTGTTATCAATGAGCAGAAGTCAGAATGAAGGCTCTACACAGGTGTGTCTACTTCTTGTGCTTGGTTAGACCTCTCCTCAGGGCTGTGTGACTGTTGGACATCTACCTCACTCTCCTGTTGACTGTGTTGCACCTGTTATTGTGGGACAATCCACACCTTTTTTTTTATCAATTTGAATCAATTTCCAGCACAACGCCGCTCAACTTCAGCCTGAGGAGACGTCTAATCAGATCGACTGGAAACACCCCTGGGTGCGAACAGAGCCTTCAACTAGCTGCGTCGGCATTTTTGCCTAATTTACAGAAAATACTGCATTTAAGGGCGAACCGGTTTTCAAAGCACGCTGTAGTGTTTTAGAGGAAGACGAGAGCCCCAGTAAAGATTTATGTTAAGTTACAGCTAGGCACTGAATGTAATAGTAAAATAAACAATGTCGAAATACGCCTCAGCTTAAGAATCTTCGACTCAATTAAGATTGGTACTAACAATGTCACAGTTTGGATTAATACCAGCTTTATCAGCAGACAAACAAACTGAAGAGAGTTCTGTTCTCCCCGTGTATGAGGTCTCATAACAGCCGTGTGACCATCCGTCGTTATTTGCATTTCCTTTTCATCATTTACCAACACTGATCAAAGCCGTTACCCCGTACCGTAACACTGCTCTTGTGGGTTATCATTGTGTGAACGCGTTTAATGATCCAACTCTTGCTAAAGCATCATCAGGATATGCAACGGTAAAGCTGCAGGTCACTGTAGCGAAACTGAAAAGATCAAGCCGCATCTCCGAATTTGGGCCCGAAACGGGCTATAAATATTCCCAGGGCCCTTAATTGCACGTTAACGTGTTCTTTTTGGAGGAATTAAGTGTTCCTGACTGACCAGGCAAAGGCACACAGACCTCATTAAAACAAAAAAAGGCAGGAGGAAGGAGGAAGGAGGAAGGAAGGGAAAACAAGAGAGGCAGTTTAACAAGAGAGGCGGGAGACAAAGAGGGTGTGGCGCCAGTATGAGTCTTCGCGCCGATCATCATCCGCTTTTACCAAAACAACAAGAATCTCGTGAATAGTTTGAAGACGGTTTTATTTTATTTAGACATATATTGACTCATGTGCTGTATGCATCACTCTAATCTAATTCTCAAGGGATTTTTCTCTCTTTAGTCAGTCATACAGTCAACTCATTCAGTCAACTCAGTTTTTTTTGTAAAGCACCACGATGTATGTACTTCAAGTAAATGCTCCTTAAAATAAAAATAAAAAAAAGAGCCTGTAAACTAGTGTAGAAGAGACAAACGTACCAATCACTGTCCGAGATGGAAGTCTTGCTTGAACTGCAGGTTAAGTGTTCTACAGTGACGGCTATAACAGAGGCGCCCTTAGAATAACATCCGGGGGGGGAAAAGCATGAAACACAAAAACTGATCCAACTTGACCTGTATTGTCAATTTCTGTGTATTCTCTGTAAGCGAAAGCTCTTCGTTGGTTTAGTTGGTCCAGAAATGTCCTCTTTCTCCACGTGAGCCCTGCATCCTCATCATCAAGATGCCTTTTTGAATATTATCAAACAGTCCTTGTCTCCTAAAATCCCATTTGCATCAAAGTCCATGTGATTTAGAACGACAGTGACGGTGGCATGGAGCGGATCACAGTCACTCTATTCAGCAGCTGGAAAGACACCAAAAAAAGAAAGACATTTAAGAGACACATCTGACATATTCATCTTTGGATGTTGGACATATGAATGAAATCATTTTAATAACAACGGAGACATCAATGGATCGCTGACTCTCAACGTCAACGCGTCTTTTTAGTTCATTTCATCTTTGGAAAAATAACTGAAATAAATGTCACTTTTTTTAGTCATAATATGCTAGAATCAACATACAAAATTACAAAATCAGAACTTGATTTAAATGTAATAATACAATGTGATGCATGGGTGTTAAACTGAGGTTCAGTGTTGACGTATACGGGGGGGGGTGGTCATTACATTACATTACAGTCATTTTTTTAATTTATTTTTTTGGTGATCACAATAAATAGCTGTCACGCTGTCTCAGTTATTAGACGAATGCTATGGGGGTTACATTACATTACATTAGTCAACAGTCTTTTTTTTTTTTTTTTTAATGGGTCACAATAAATAGCTGTCACTCTGTCTCAGTTATTAGACGAATGCTGTAAGAAATTAACGTGCACTCAAAAAAAAATTCATCCCCCCACGATTCTTAAAGCCAGCCACTCTCATTTCATACACAACGTGCACAGGGACTACTTTTTCTCTTTTGGTCCAAAACGGAGTTCTTTTTAAAAGTCAAGTGTCCTCTGACATGCCAGTGAAGGTTAGTCCTCGGAGACCACACTCTGCCGACTGTGGGGCTCAGTCAAAAAGGACTTCATTAGTCTGGAGCTGGAAACATTATCCACCTCCCCGGGTCGGTCTAATGATAGGTTGCTGGGCTTCATGCATACCGGTAATGAAGGAAGAAGCGGTTTGTCATGGATATGTATCAAATACAAACAAAACTTCAACTCCCATCTCTTCGGACTTTAGTTGTTTACATGGAATGAAGGCTAAATCAGGGTTGTAATGATACAAAACTTTTTTTTTCCAAACCCAAGACATGGGGGAGGTGCTTTTTCGTGCAGGGGTTCAAGCGTACGGCTTCACCTGTGTCTGTGTGTGTGTGTGTGTGTGTGTGTGTGTGTGTGTGTGTGTGTGTGTGTGTGCGTGCATAAATCAGCTCTCACCTCCTCCATCACTTCCAGTGGTTTATGGGAGCCCAGCGGGGAGCCACATCAGCCTCCCCTTTGATGGTGACACACATGATTCATGGCTTTTTGGAGGCAGTTTGTTTTCATTACGCCTCCTCGTCAGCCCGCTGTAGCTGCATCACGGTCTCGTGCAACGCAAGCAAATTTGGGCCAGAACGAGAGGAAAGAATTTCAAGAGGAGAGGTTTTTTTTGGCACCAGAAGAAACAAAGGGGCTTGGTTTGGGTACAAAGAGGAGAAACTTAAGTCTGAACGGCGGCTGGCTACTTTTTCCACCGTCTCTCGTGTTCAGGGGCGGCCAGGGATTCATGATATGTCAGTCTTGGCAAAGTGGGGGTTGAAAGGGTACGAAGAAGTCAAAGGTCCAATCTCTCTTGGAACATCCAATTTTGTCTTTCCAGTCCTGACTTCCCTCGGATTCTTTCTCTGCATTTTCTCGTTGCTGCTCTTTAAATATTACACAAAACTTCATACACTTGCTAGCCTGAGGCAGAAATAAAGTTAAATAAAAGTATTAAATGAAGTTTAAATGTGGCTCAAAGTATGCACATCTATGAAGATGACGATAGTGATGGCGTCTTTTTAAAAAAAAAGAAAAAAAAAAAAAGAGCTAGGAATCATACACTGAGCACAATGTCCCCTTCGACATTATCATTGGCTCCCTTGAGCAGTAATAGCTGCTTTTGGCAAGCAAAACAATCAAATTATTAGAATCCATCTGCTATGTCGCCAGACAGCGATGAAATCACTTCACGAAGTGATAGTGGCTTAAAAATCAGCTCCGTCAGAAATGATCACGCTCGAGTGTCAAATAGTCTTTCCATCATCCTTGAGGCAAACAGATCTAAACTGAGGTGTTAGATGGTCCGCTGGTGAACAGGCGCTATCGTGTGGAATTTACCATCTGATTTAGGGCAAACAGTCAAAAGACGAACCTTCGCTTCCAGGCAGGGCTAGTGACCAGCAGACATGGTGGACCAGGCCCCCTCCATCCTCCACACAGAGAAGGCGTAGCTCAGTCTCTCGTGGGCCAGGTAGTTACATCCAGCCATCTTAGTGTCCATCTCGTCATTCTGCAGAACTTGGTACAGAAAGTCAATGTAGCGCGACGCCAACTTCAGGGTCTGGATCTTGCTCAGTTTGTCAGAGGGGAGCGTCGGGATTATTTTCCGCAGCGACGCGAAGGCGTCGTTTAGAGATTGCGTCCGCTGGCGCTCCCGGATGTTGGCAATCACTCGCTGGCCGTGTGGGTCCTCGAGGGATGAGAGATCTCCAGGACTAGGATCGGGGCCAGGAGAGAGGGATGGGCCCGAGGAAGGCGGCCGATGCTGTGGACTCCTTTTGAGTCTTTTTGGTCCAGTCAGTGTGTAGATCTGGATGTCTTCCACCGGCTTGATCTTGCCGTCGTGCGCCGATGTGGTGGGAGTAACTGTGGTAACGTGATCCTCCGTGTGTGAGCCCGTCTGCCGTTTACGCCCGGCGACCCCCGGCGTGGCTACGACAACAGGACAGGCGTTAGATGGTGGTCTTACCGTGTTCTCCTCGCTGGAAACCCCCCCTCCCTCGGGGTGGTCATCATTAGACTGCTCCTCCTCTCTCATGCTTGGCCACGTTTTTTTTCTCCACTCTCCTTTATGGGACTCTCTATCCTTCACTCCTTCTCTGAATATCTCCAGTGATTCTCTCTTTCCCCCCCAATATATCTCTCCACTCCGCCTCTGCTTCTCCCGCGAGGCTGTCCTCTGTTCTGTTCGTCTTCAGGAACTCTTTCTGTGGCGTTGCGTGTTTCTCCGGGCCTTCTGCTGTGTTGTTGTTCTTCTCCAACAGTTCTCAGCGTTATGCTTTGTCACAGCTGAACATGCCAAGCAAAACGGGTAAGTAATCGGCACTCAGCCTCGGATCCCCACAGTGCTTCTTCATCCACACGTGTGGAAACCTGCCAATGATCCTCTTCGACAGTCTCTGTGAGTGTGAACTGCATCGGCAAACCAGACTCTGCTCTCATGTCCCGCTCCTGTAGCTGCATGTGAGACAACGGCAACCTGAATCTGACTTTTTAAAGGGAGGGAACCACGGAACTTTCAGCTGCCCACCCATCCGAGCCACCGATTGGTCCGGAGGACTCTTTTTGGACAGCTGAGCTTAAGACAACAGGAAGAACAAATCATGAGCGATTGGTCCGATCAAAGGGACGAGGCGGAGACAAAGGTGTGCCGTACAGCCAACCAAAGCGAGCCGTTGTGACGTTTGCCTCTTGTCATAGAAGTTGCCCAAGTTTATAGGTTCCAGATTTCCTCCAAAGCAAGTCGCTACCATCCCCCCCTCTCGCTGCCTGGCTCTCTGTCCCCCCTGCCTCCACTCTCAGCACCATCATCGGTTGCTTTCATTATAGTTCAGAGAAAAAGGAAAAAAAAATCTGTAAAAGAAGCTCCACAAATGTTTTTGTTTCTGGTTTGGAGAAGAGTCACATGGTCCATCTCTCTGCCTTATAAATAGTGAAATGTGATGATTCTTCAACACATGACATTCCAGGCAGATGGAGTAATGGTTAGAAACTAAGGTGGTAATTCTTCATTGTTCATTTTCCGTTTTTGTAGAAAAAAATGACAATGTTGTGGCCGATCTGCCATCATTAGAAATCGAGGAGGAATGGACATTGCTGTATAGAAAACCTTTTAAAAATGAAAATACATAAAGAAACACAATGGTACATTCTTTCAAACTATGGCCTCCAATCAGACTTCATTATTAAGTAAATAACTGAAACAAAATGTTTTGGTGTTCTATGACTATGAAATAAACATCTCTTTGATAAATGATTGGAAAGGGACTTGGCTGTTTCTCAGCATAAATCTGGAGGGAGGAGGTCTAATCACAGCATTAAAGAAAGACGGAGTTCTGTGGATAAGAAGGAGGCCTTTGGGACAATTTGTTGCTTTCATCCACTGAGCTACATGTAGAACAAGCCTCTGTCCAGGTCCAACGTGGACTTTGCTCTCCAAACATCTGGGCGAGCCTTTGGCATGGCCCACAGCCACACCCGGACAAGAGAAAAGTCCATTGTTTTGTTGGAAATACTTGGGTCAAAATGCTTTTGAACTGGCACAGAACTGGAAAGTCTCTCCTCTGAGTCAACGCAAAGATGGCCGTTGTCCACAACAGAAAGAGAAACATCTATTGTCCGACCACAGATGATACTATTTCTCTTGTGCACACACACACACCGCCGCTCACCATGACGCCGTCTGTTTTTTGTCGCCACAACAGTATGTTGAGTACTATCAAGCGGCAACTTCTGGGGCTGAGAAATGAAACCAATGTGGAAGGTGCAGTTCCTCAAATGGCCACTTGAGGCTGGCTCCAAAAGCGAGTCAATCCCCATAGATCCCCATGTAAAAATGTCCAAATTTACTGCAAAAATAAACATGTTTACACCCAGGTGGAAAACTGGTTTTGGTCCCTAGCTAATTTCTCCTTTCATGACGACTGTGGGGGGGGGGCACTGAACCAAATATGCTTTTGCAAAAAAACATAAGGTCAAAATTCCCAAGCTTAAGGAAAAGTTTCCGGAAATTTACCGAAAATGCTCCGCCCCTTTCCAACCCTAGGTGTGACCACCAGTTATTTCGTAATGCGATTCCCCGTGTGATTGAGATTTGCTGACGTATATGTATGACGTACATATCAGTTGCTCGGAATATTCCTCATGTTTTGTTCTTCCTGGCACCATAGCTCAGTGGTTAACATTGCTGGACGTATGCAACATCTGTTGCCCAAGCCGTGCATAGCTTGCACAACAAAGACGAGAGCAGCTGAATTTAATTACTCCAGAACTTGGCGCGGCGTTGAAAACATTCGATTGAAAGTTGGGGTTTCTGTTCACTGTGGGCAGACTGCAGACGTATATGAAAATCAAAATTCTACCTTTTGAAGATGCATCCTGCCGCTGGAAACGTATGGTTGTCTCTCTACCTCTCTACTGTTGCACAATGTGGCTGAGTAACGTGCAAAATATTGAGATAAAATGGGGTTTTGACAGGGTTTCCTCTCATCCTGTATTTGAAATGCAGTCCTCCGGGATTGACCAAGGTACTGGTCTTGACTGCAGCTGGTACCCGGGTGTGGCGCTGGGGCTGGCCATTGCTTCCAGAGATTTGCCAGCAATCGTGCAAACAAACTTGGCAGTGGACCAGCAAAGGCCAGGAGTGAGGCTGTTACCCGATTTAAATAAATATTCAACATTTGGCATAGGGGTCTCTGAAGTTCTTCCCCCAGAGCTGCTGCTGCTGCTGCTGCTGCACGCTCCTCTCCGGTGGAAACAGGAGGACCAAACGTGACCTTTCCTCGTGTCATTGGTATGCATTTTACACACGCCACAGGGTTTACATTGTCAAACAGCTTTTCACGTGTCACTTAACGGTCACGGTTATGTGGTCAACAAAGCAATGATAACGGACACATTTTAAGCAGGTTTAGGCAACAAAAAAACGCTTAGTTCAGACTGGGAAACAAAACCATCTGGTTGTGCTTTAAAATAACTACGTGAACTTAGTCAAATACTTATGTTAACAACGTAACATGAGAGCGCGAGACACGGCAAAACTATTCCTAACCTTACTTCTTTTCAAAAAAACAACACTTTAGGACACCATTCTCCTGTCCTCGTTTGACTCATCCACCTCCCCAACCACGCACCACAAACAGACTACGTCACTGGTTGAGTTACAGTTATGCGGACGCGTTTACATTGTAATCGGTACAAACGACATGGCGTGCAAACTATTTGCCTGCAAAATGACAGCAGGCTGCAGTTTGGTTGAATTTATACTGATATATAGATATATATATATCTATATATCAGTGGTGGGCTGTGTCTTTTATACCTGGGCCTTCAGTGCTGTCCTACTACAGATGAACCTCCTAATAACCTCATTATGACGCCACAGGTTATTAAGGGCGTAACAATACACGTATTCATATTGAACCGTACGCATTACAAATCGAACAATACGTTTGATTAATAATACTATTGCGTTTGGAAAATGCAGAAGCTTAAATTGTGGGAATGTTCTCTCGGTGGAGCCACTGCGCTCAACATGGCAACCCACCCAACCTAACAGACAACGCGCTGCCTGACACGCCCGCCACGGAAGAACAACATTGTACTCCGGTGACGCGCGTGTGTGTCTTCTGGGAGGCGCGCTATGCTAAACTAGCTTAGCAGGAAAACCGACAGCAGCACACGCGCTGAAAACTCTCCCCGCAGCGGAGAAACGGGGCTAAAGCAATCGCCACACAATCCCCATTTCTCCAGACCATAATATCCTGCTTTGGCCCCCAAAACAGCCCGATTCTCGTGTCGTGTGTACCCTACATTAAAACATTTTGCAAATCTTGAGTAACAGTTTCTCAAACTCTTGAGAAAACTTGGCATGAGGTCAAACAATGATCAAATTAACACAAACACAATCAGTCTGGCGTTGAACGACTAGAAATATTTACATCAGAAAGTAACAATCCGGCTCTCATACAACACTTTTTTAGTAGTCATGGAAGTTAGCGGCCATGCTCCTGAGCTCCCAAAGCCATTGCTTCTTTTTCATCTTCTTCTCTTCAACCATCGTCAGACCGCACGCCCTCTCAGTGGGCGACGGGACACCTGTGATGGATCACACCAGCCCCCTTGAAACTGTTCCCTGTTTGCTAAAAATAAATAACTCCGAGCTACAGGAGTGTGCGATGGAAAATGGATATCAGGCCTCGATATAAACACATGCATATTGGGGCAGGGAAGAGGGGAGGGGGCGGGCCGCGCTCACAATGCTTCGTCTTGTCTGGGAAGGCCCCCCGGAGGCTGACTGCGTTTGGGGAAAAAAAAGGAGAAAGAACACCGGACCCTGTCTGTTTGAACTGCATGCTCAAATGAGGACGTAGCGTAAATATTTCCACTAAGAGAAATGGGAGAATGTTATCACATGTGGAGCTTTTTTATATATATATATATATATATATATATATATATATATATATATATATATATATATGCACACATGGCACACACACACACACACACACATGAAAAGTCATGGGTTCACACAGCGTCGCACGTTTCCTCGGACACACAAATGAAGAGGATCCACTACATTAGATATTTGGTTTGTCATTTTAATACGAGTGAAGATCATTTTCCATAAAACAGCTAAGCCACCATGTTGTGGACGTGACCGGGCATTTTCACTGTCGCACGAGATACAAATGAATAATCTTAAGAATTGTCATTTTAAATGCAGTAAATGATTAATCATGTATTTAATCCAACGTGTTTTACATACTACTGACTGCTTAACATGCACCATTATAACATGTTAACTTGTTTCTTCTCAAGACGTTATTACTGTGGTTATGTTATTAATCTCACCTGAAGGAAAGGAGCAGGACGGGTCAGTGAGCTCTACTTTTCATTTAGTCTTTGACACAAATGGAGCTTATACTTACACTAGCATAACATACCACTACCACTACTACTACTACTATTAATAATGATCATAATGATCATAATAATGATCATAATAATAAAACCCTTGTCGTACTGAGAGCAGCTTACAGAGTCTTGATAAGAGAGTCTTTCTTAACTTTTCGTTTTCCTCAAAAGAGAAACCATTGAACATGTTTCTGTTTAATTTGTTCATTTATTGTTGCTTGAGTCACAGAGGTATTAGTCGTTGGGATACTTTGGCATGAAACATGTTTTATATGTTGTGTTTTTATAGATATTGAAGAAGAATGTTCTAATCAATGAGAATGAGCTGAAACCAGGAGGAGACCTCCTGGTCACCGAGGAGAACAAGGAGGAGTACATCAGGTGCATTGTTGATATGATTCTGTCATTTTGATTGGTCCACACAATAACTCACGCAGTAGATTACATGTCGGGTTGGTTTCACTCTGTGAATCCTCAGGCTATAATGCAGCACGTAGTGCTTCTGTATCGTTTGACGAGGTGGAGTG
Organism: Cebidichthys violaceus; assembly: GCF_023349555.1. NCBI lineage: Eukaryota > Metazoa > Chordata > Actinopteri > Perciformes > Stichaeidae > Cebidichthys > Cebidichthys violaceus. The sequence goes on from NW_027176816.1 coordinate 18,561,236, forward strand.
TAACGTGTGACTGTTTGCCTCTGTCGCCCCCTGCAGGCTGGTAGCAGAGTGGAGGATGTCCAGAGGAGTGGAGGAGCAGACGCAGGCTTTCTTTGAAGGCTTCAACGAGGTCCTCCCTCAGCAGTACCTGCAGTACTTTGATGCTAAAGAGCTCGAGGTATGGATGATCATTTATGGGACACATGATGTGTTATGGGACCTAAAACCGATAGATAATTGAGAATTATTATATTTTGACAGAGCGCCTATATTTTAACCGGCGCAGCTTTTCTAGCCTTTACGGCACACGGTCAGTGGTCCAGGAAACAAACCGACCAATTACATGCGTTGTAAATCACATCACGTGATGCAGCTCAGCCAATCAAATATGGGTATTCTGACACGTTTCCTGACTCCAGTGAGATGGAGACACTCGGGGCTGAGACGAGGAAAGAGAACGCAGAGCAGGTGAATAATTACGTGAGTCAGAGAAGTTGTTTCACATGATGTTCTCCAAAGAGAGGAAAGTGGTCAGAGAGACCAGAGAGACCAGAGTCTTTAACCAACAATGAACAGACTCTTGTAGGTTCATTCTTCCCACAGACAGTTTAAAACCAGTGTGTCTCATATGTTCAGAGACCATGACGATTATTAAGAGGAAACGGTGCATAGTTACAAAATCATTTCACCTCAGGTTGATAGCAGACCACCTCGAGGTGTCACTCAGAGAGAACCAGGACATTCTGATGTAGCATTTCAAAATGAAAGCCCTTCAAAATCGCATGCATGAGCTAACTTCAAATCACATTCATGAGACAATTTGTGATTTGACGTTAGCTCATGCATGCGATTTCCCTCTAAAATCTAATCTGAAATTAGACAAATTGTCTCGTAGGGTTGGATACCTGGAGGGAAGAGGAGTTCATGAGAATCAATTAAATAATGTCATTTTGATATTAATAAAGGGTTTACCTTGTTTCATTCATGCCTTATGCAAACATGTACTGTATGCAGCTTCTAACTTCTACGCCTAAAGATGATATTTCTATCTCTTTATGTAATCTATTGGTCCTGCAGACATGATTTCTAGTCGTCTCAGGTATGACTACAAAAGAGTCGATCATCCAACAGCAATATTTCCACATCTGGGTGACCACCAATATGTAATGTATTCAATCTGATCACTCATTTTTGTACACATCAAGTGGGAAAGGAGGTTTTATTATTTCTACAACTTCACAACAATATCACAAGCAATGTCCCGTCATCTGTGTTCAGATGAGAGTGATTACTGGTGATATTCACTCACCAGAATGTGACAGGATGTGGGCCTTGAGTTTGTCTGGCCTGTTGAATTCTTTGGTGCAGCCCACATGTGTCCTGATGACAAACAAACAGACACATTGCATTAAATGAAATAACTTGTAAGACAGTCTAATAGAAAAGAATCAAAAGAACAAAAAGGACAGAAAAGCACAAATGAGGAGGAAAAGGAGAAGAAGGATAGACGTAAAAGTTGAAAAGGCTTGAATGATGAAAAGCATTAAGGAGGAACGAGGGAAGTTAAATAAGCTGATAGGTCTCGTTTCCATCGGAGAGCCTCACCTAAACGGACACTTGTATTTCTTGAAGGGTTCATGGATGAGCATGTGTCGCTTCACTTTGTCCTTCCTGTTGAACGTCGCCTCACAGAGGGAGCATTTGTATGGCTTTTCACCTGGAAAACGGGATCAGCATCAAACTCTCCCCTTTACTTTCATGAATGACTTCTGAATGAAGCGATTTACAATCGGGGGGCGAATGTAACGGAAGTGTTTCCTCTGGCAAACGTCTCGCATTTGCACAGCCTTCCAACGCGTTCAGATGCTAACATTTTAGCCAGAGACACGTCAGTTAATCGGTAGTTTACTCTTTACGCATTATTCAGGTTTTATTGAGCACTTCCTTATTTTAACAATAGTTTATTCCTTCTGTCATCAATAGAGAACATACAGCAAGGAGACAGCAAGACTATCAACACATCATCCCTCGGCTACAGAACACAACAGAAATATAAGGAAATGATACGGAAATTTCCTAACCCATGAATAATAATCCTCAGATCATTTATCAAATACAGGACTTTTGTTCAGGACATCAATGTGTGCTGTATATACACACACACACACACACACACACACACACACACACACACACACACACACACACACACACACTTTAGTGGTTGAACTAACCCTTTAAGCACACAAGGTGGAGCCAGAGATGACACATATTTGCATTGCTGTGAGCATCTTTTGCATAATGTATATCTAGATTATCTTTTTGTTTACTTTTTCAAATTGTTTTTCAAGCTTCAGAGATGATTCAGGGCTCCATTTCCACTGTTTGATTCAGCGGTTTTGTTATTTCAGTGAATTAATAAATACATTTTTAATTCAATAGATTTTATTTAGTGATGGATTAATTCAATTGTAAAGTATTGTGTTATCCCTCTTTTTGTCCAAACAGATAACAAGCAGTCTCTGTCATGGCTCAAGGTTCACTTACATGCTTTTTCTGGAGTGGAAGAACATGGAAAGCTGGAACATCCGAAGTTTCATGCCGATGTGGACCAAGTGAGACGGTCAGTGAGACGGTCAGGATGGTCCGTTCTGTGCTGCTGCGGAAACATGGCAGTGCAACAGGGCTTTGAGTCTGTGTGTAGTGTTTTGAGCATCGCAAAATCACTATTCATACTAGAAATTGTAATTATTTGAAATGTAGTAAAAACAGCACACTCGCTAGACTGCAACTGCAGGACCCGACTTGGGAGGACCCGTCCTGCGAAGGAAGCATCCTTCACTTTGAGAAACACCCCATGTGTTGATATGAAGGCCTCATTCTAAGCTAACGAAAAATGCAACGAGTTATATTTTCAGGTGATTTGACACCAGTGAAAACATAGTTATGAATGTTATATTGCATTTCTAATAACGGACCCCCAGAAATGCTACACACTGGCCCTTTAACGCTGGCTTCCTGTTCTTTTAAAGAAAGTTCAGAAACTTTAAGATAATCTGGCTGGCGGCTGTCTGGCTCAGTGCCAATGTTGCTTTGTAACTGGTGAATGATGAGAATGCAAAAAAAAAAGAAAAGAAAAAGGTCTGACTTTAGAGAACAGGGTGATGACTTCTGACTGATGAAAGGGAGCTCTCTGTTCCAGGTGACTGATTCAAACACTTCACTTACATCAGTGCTGAGCAGAAGAGCCAACTCAGCAATAATGACGTGTTACAACTTTGTGTTGATCTGTAGAATAATGGAAATGTGGGATGTGTGTATTCAACGGCACATGTGCATTATAATAAATATACTGCATGCACGTGTTTGACAGTTATTAAAAAAAAAAGGGTGTTTTTGCATTTCTTAAATGTATGGCCAGTAAATGAGTAAACATGTTCTATCTATTTGAGGAGCTAAATTCTATGCTTCTATATACTCCTGAGGTCGTGTCAGGGCAGGATACAGTACCTGCAGTTATCAGTTATTTTGGAAACAGTCGGAGCACCGCTTTCAACCGGTTGGGTGTCTAATTATAGAAAACACTGAAATACTTTTGTTTCCCCCACTTGACTCTTTGTTAGTCAGACGACCTTGTTGTTGCCTCAACTGAAAAGTCCCACCGAAGGAGGCGACGGCTTACAGTCAACAGGACGACGTTCAGCGCGTGTGATCGTGCTGCGCGTGCAACACGCACAATGAGCCAAATGATGGATGAAACCAACTGTCGGTCATGTGTTTTTTATGTACCACGAAAGAGTTTTAAACACCTTCTTTGTTGGGTTGTGGCATTTTCAAGTCTACTGAAGAAAAGTAAAGCTAAAATCGGATTGGACTGAACAAGGTGTGCAGCTTTCACAAGCCTCAGGTAAGATCTGTTCTCCCGTTAAGATGGCTCAAGGCACATAACTTGCTTTCTGGTTTCCAATCTGAGCTCTGCGGGCACATGACATCCGTTGCATATTTTTACCATCAACAGCAATCCCTATGCTGGTGGAAATGTGTGGTTGCGCAGAGGACAGGGCCGCTTGGAATGGAATGCTGTCCCGCACACACGCGTAGATACGCCTTCTACCGTTCTGATAAATTGTGAACGGCAGCTGACTTTCTTGTTTGTTTTGTATACCGCCTGTATTACCTGTTGCCATCGTAGACTCACCGGCCTGGGAAGAGGAGACAGTGTGAAGAAGGGTGGAGGCGAGATAAGACGTGTCGGAGGTTTTGACAAGAGAAATAATCGGCAAGCAACAATACGACGCATCCCGCATCACCACCTCCCGCCATGTCTTCATCCAAGCCGGAGGAGCAGCTAGCCCCGGAGCTGAGCTGCCCCATCTGCCTCCAGCTGTTCTCCGATCCGGTGGTTCTCCCCTGTGGCCACAACTACTGTCTGGCCTGCATCCGCATGACCGTCAAAGAGACGCCTCTCCGTTGCCCGGAGTGCCGCGAGGAGTATCAGGGTTTGGACTCCCTGAGGAAAAACTTCAAGCTCTGCAGCATCATCGAGGGCGACCAAGCCACCGCGCCGCAGCTGGACAGGCGGCCCGAGCGCTCCGTGAGGACGGCGGAGGTCCTCTGCGACTACTGCATCGACAAAAAGACGCCGGCCGTGAAGACCTGCCTGAGGTGCGAGGTGTCGCTGTGCTCCGGGCACCTCCAGAGACACCAGGAGAAGGAGTGGCACAGTGAGCACACTGTGGTGGAGCCCCTGACCGAGCTGGGGACCAAAAGCTGCGCCAGCCACCGGCGTCCCCTCGAGTACTTTTGCTCCAGCGACATGAGCTTGATGTGCGGCACGTGCTTCTTAGAAGGCCTTCACCAGAACCACGATGTCCTCACCTTCAGCGCGGCCGAAGAGGAGATGAGACGGGCTTTGGAGAACCGCAGCATGGTAGTTCTGTTGTTTCTATTTGTGTTCTCCAGACTTGTTCACACTGTGATGTTGTAGCATTAGTTTTGCGAACGTCTAAAATATTGTGAATTGGTGATAAAGTAAAAGACATGGTAATGTTCTATTTTACGGTCCGATTTTTTAATAATTTCCTGAAAATAACTTATTATAGGGAAATGAATACAAACCGATAACCCAGAGATTTCTTTCGTCAGGTGAACATGCAAGCTCACAACGAATAACGTTCCTATTTGTACATTTATGTAATAATGTATACATTAATGAATGTTTATCATATGCTTATGTTGAAATACAACTCTTTATTTCAAGGAAACTCCTAGATTATCTTTAATTGGCATTAAATTAGATTGTTCTTTCCAGAAAACGTATGCAGACTTTTACAGAACTTTAAGATAATTTGGCTGGCGGCTGTCTGGCTCAGTGCCATTGTTGCTTTGTAACTGGTGAATGATGAGAATGCAAACAATGGTCTGACTATAGAGAACGGGGTAATGACTTCTGACAGGATGAAAGAAGGGAGTTATGTGTTCCAGGGAACTGATTCAAACACTTCAATCACATCAGTGCTGAGCAGAAGAGCCAACTCCTCTCACCAAAGAGTCACAGCGACTTACAAGAAAAAGTGTTGAACACAGAAATCTGAAAGTGTCACTTCTGTGTTTTGCAGGCGGTTTCTTGCAGGCTGCAGATGACCGAGAGTCTCCTTAAGAAGACGGAGCAGGACCAGGGAGCGTCTGAGACTATAGGGGACAAACTGGTCAACAAGGCGCTCACTGTCATGGACAGTATGGCTGCTCTAGTGGACAGGTAACATATACTGAAGGTGTGCTGGTATTGATGCTGCCTTTTAAAAAGTCACACAGGGTGCCCTAGAGCAGGTGTATTCAAAGATTCAAGAGTCCTACTGTATGAAGACATGAGTCACAGTAGATGTATAACAGCACCGTTCAGCCCTTCATTGTTATTTGTAGACAATAACACTAATCTTAATCTCTTTAGAAATGTCACAGCCAGAAAACGAAAAAAAAACAAAACTAAAACCTGTTGCTTTTCGTGACGGTGATGCTCACTAATGGTGAAAGATAAAAGATGATATCACATTCTATGGAATTGTTACATAGGCTATTAAAAGACATGACATTGAAAATGGATATTAGATAAAATAAAGGAATAGAAATGTCTTCATCTTTAATTAGTTAATTTAAAAACAACCAATCCTAATGTACACGATGAGTAAAACAATGTACTATGTTGTACTGTTTTTTTGGGGGGTTTTTTTGGAATACTCTCCCTTTACTATAACTTTAAGAACACGTGTACAGTCATTCACGCAGGATTTACAGTAAATATGTGCATCAGATTAGCAGAAGCGGCTCCTCTTTCAGGCTTGAAGAGCAGGTTCAAGCGGTGACTTCTCGTGCCAGATTTGTGCTTCGTGACAGATGGATCAAATGAAGAGCAGGTTCAAGCGGTGACTTCTCGTGCCTTTCGCTTCGTGACAGATGGATCCAGTTTTTCAGCCTTTTTTTTAGACTGCCAGTAAACATAATAGCGTTCAAATGTCATAGACTATTTGACAATAGCTCTAAAATTGGACTTGAACATTGTTTACGTCATTGTTTTAGTGTTTAAAGCTTTGATTTCCTTACATGTAAAAGAAAGTAAAACTGTATCAGGACCGGTTCTTTAGGACCGTAAGCTTTAAGTGGTGAATTATTGTAAAGGAGAATTAGGCTTCTTGTGCTATTTAGCTCACGCAGTCTGTAGATATCGGTTATTTTGGGGGCTTTTCTCTCCCGTTTCTTCTCTTTTGTTATACTCCACACCTAAATACTCTCTCCCAGCCACATCACTGGTCTATTAGCTGTGAAACAGCAGTGCCATTCACAGTTAAACTTGACAACGGAAGCTCCGCGCGAAAACTTAACGTTGAGGGTTCACAGCTTGGAATCGACCTCGGTCCTTATCGACATACAGGAGTACAAGCAACGCTAGTAATAATAGGAAAAATAAATATTAAAAAAACTCCAACAACGGTATGTAAAATCCTCAGGCGGAAAATTGTGATGTTTGCTAACCAGTGCTCCAAGCTACCCTTATTTTGACGCTTGTCGTGTTGTGTTCAGGTACAGCGAGCGTCTGCGCGTGCTGTTGGAGGAGGAGAGGTGCATGCGCAGGAAAGGCTGGCAGTTTGAACTGGGCGTACTCGAAGATCAACAGCAGCAGTTCGTGGAGGCCCAGCGAAGTGCCAAGGAGGCCCTCAGCGAGACGGACGCCTGCATCTTCATACACAGGTACGACACGCATCCAAACTGCTCCTACAACCCTCCTCTAAAGCCCAGCGAAAGAAATAGTAACTCAACATGACAGAGAATATTCACCCTGCAAACTTGCTTACATTGTCCCAGAGCGTATTGATTGATAAGAACACAAATAAAGAGGTTAGTCAACACATGCACCATGAAAATGAATTGCATTCGCATGATCAGCTTTACAAGCTGAGTAAAATAGAATTTTAAAAAAACGTGCAAGATGAACATGTGCAATATTAGCGCTTGTGAAATATAAGATAAGCAGATGAATCCACACACTCAGCCTGCATAAGTAAAGACGTGTGTCGCAAAGAACCAAAGCGCAGCACATAGCAGCAACAATCCTCACCCGAGGGAATCCTTCTGCTCTCCAGGTTCATGCTGATCGAACCTAAGCTGAGAGAAGCCACGACCGGCACCATTCCCTCCGTGATCCCCTCGAAAGCACCGCTCAACACCAAGCATCTCCAGGCGGGCCTCAAAACCCCAGACTTCCGCTCAGAGATGACCGGCCTCCTGGATTCCCTCCACACACTCCTGAACCCCCTGGACCTCACCTTCAACTTCAACACCGCCCACCCCTGCCTGTTGGTCTCCAGCGATCAGCGCACGGTGAAGTACAACACCGCCAAGCTGCCGTACGCCGAGCACCCAGAGCGTTTCACGAGCGCGCCTCAGGTGCTTTGCGGCCAGGGGTTCTCAAGCGGGGATCACGTGTGGGTGGTGGAGGTGGGGGCCAACACCATGTGGTCGCTGGGCGTGTGTTACAAGAGCATCCCTCGCCGTGGGGACCACAGTCGTTTCGGTCACAACTCGGTTTCCTGGCGGCTGCAGTGGAAAAACGGCAAGCTGACGGCGTGCCAGTCCTCCTGCAACGTGGCTCTGGGGGAAATGACCCATCACCCGCTGAGGATCGAGATAGCGCTGGACTACGAGGCGGGGACGCTGATGTTCCACAACGTCAAAGGGCGCAGGGAGCACCTCCACACCTTCAGGGTAGTGTTCAAGGAGCCGGTCTATCCGGCGTTCAGTATACATTCGAACACACCACAGTCCTGGATCACGCTGCACAATGGGATGTAATGTAAATCAGTAACTTGCCTGGGCATCGCCAGAGTAAAGTTTCACATACAGGTGACCAAAAGAGCTTTGCCAGAGTATCAAATCTTATAAGTGCAGAAATAAAAAGTTATTCATGCTTTAATTTCAATTGGATTGTTTTAGTGCTCTTTTTACTGGTTTACCAAAACGGAAAATTTAAAAAATATCTTGACTTTTAACCAAAACGAGGAAGAGGGAGCATATTGCTTCGGTTTTAGACTCCAGCGGATCCCAGTTGCTTTTAGAAAATATGTTAATGTTCTTTTACTTCTTTGTAATAAAGTAAAAGAACCATGAATAGCTTTTATTTTTTAAGACACCAATGATTTGTGGGCCGGCCTACAATGCAGACACTCTGTAATCCTGTTTGTTTGTTAATCCTTCAAAAGCGCTCCGATCTTTAACTGCTGGGTTTTTAAATACACACAATTATGCAGCTGAAAATCGATCATTTGGCATGTTTATTTCTAATAATTCCTTCATTTCTATTATTGTTAATGGTCTCTGTTTTTTTTAAGCCTTCACACATGTATTTTCTCAACTTTTTTTCTTTGTATTGTCTATTTTTATTGTCTTTATGCCTTTGTTTAAATGTGTTGCAAATTACTTTGAGCTACATCTCTTGTATACAAAGTGTTTTCTAAATTAAGTGCGTTATTAATAATATTATTATTATCTGTTATATCCCACAACTTTACAATTATTTTTTTTTAAATCAACCACTGGGAAATAATACTTTAAAATGCCGTGCTATGATACAAAGCCATGAGGGCATTATGGAACTGGAGCATTTAAATCACAAGATAATTTGTTTACAAAAACATGTTTTTTTTATTCATGATTAGAGTGAATTTTGTGGAGTATATAGATCAATACGGGTGTTCCATGAATGGGTGTTTTTGGTCATCTGTTTATCTGAGATGCTAAGATTTCTTATGTTTCCATTCGTCTGTGTATTAAAAGTTAACTGAATGTCTCTTGAATGTTGCATGTTTTGCTTTTTATGTTCTTTATATACAGTAAACATTGATGTGTGTGAACACTGACATTTAGGCAGGATATGAGACATACTTATTAAGTTTATGCAACAATAAAACTATTATGATGATGCCTATGTATCCATATCTGTATGTTTGACAGTTTCTATGGGTCTTCTATGTGGAACATGATTGGCTCTTGACAGTTCATTAATTCAAGGGTGCTTTAGTTGACATTAAGGTTGCCAGGTTGGGCTGTAAATAGGAAACTAACTGAGATTCGACCGTTTTTATTCAACCTAAATGCGCTTTGACACTTATACAGAAACGTGTTGATAGCTCTGAATAATTAAAGTTACTTGTCTTATTAATTTATTGGTAGAAAAAGCTACTCCCAGTTTTACAATCATCTGTTAGAGGGGGATGGTTTAGGACGAATCTGGCAACCCAGTTCCCATCTGTCACACATTTTGTCATTGGGCAGGACATCAATTCATGCTACTAACTTAATTCTACGCAAGGTCCTCAGCAAAGCTGTCGCTTCAGACCAGCAGGTATGGGGTCGGGAGAGAGTACGACCAGAAAGGTGTCCTTTGGTGTCGACGATGAGGACAGAGTCAGGATTCTTCGTGGAGTCAAGGTAATGCTAATTTAGCTAGCGTTTGATAAGCCGTGCTAACATTACTTTAGTGGTACGCCTAGTGCTATCTAGCCGTTAGCATGTTGCAACCAATAGACTGTATACAAGAACAACACAGCAACGTTGACTTAGCAGTGATTCTGAGTCAAACTGACGTTATGTCAACAACCCGTGAAGCGACTGCCGGAGTGATGAGGATGTAAAGGGATGCAGAGGCTGGGGCAGGTTGATGTACCACCTGAAATATTACCCTGTGTCGTTGCGCCAGACTTCAGTCGTAATAAGCTGCAGTTAAAAGTATGCCTTGCTTATCGGCAAAAGAGCATACCTGGCAGATGACCAAACGTCATTTAGAAACCTCCAGTGTGTTCTGGTAAATTCGGCATATAAATGATCCACTCAGCAGTGCTAAATTAATTAGAAATCGCACATTTTTGACAATTGACTAGTTGCTGTCCACCGTTTGCTAACAACGGTTGCTATCAACGTTCAGCTAGTTGTTATTCATATGGGACATTTCAACTGCACCGTAGACGCATTGTTAACTCAAGGAGAGATGCATATGTTGTTGTAGCGATGAAGATATGGGCCACAACCAAGGGAGCTAGAAATTGGCAAATTTCGAATGAAGTTCGTCGTGCTGTTCTCTCCTCTTGCTGCTGCTGCCTTCAAGTGCTATTGTAAATGTCGGAATTTTTCGATGTGCCAAGTAATACTGTAAAAAGTATTACAACTGTACATGTGGCCAAAACATATTTAACTATTCTATGTTTTAATGTAGTGAATAGTGGAATAGGGAACTCGACTGATACCGTCATGCAGTCACGCAATAACGTGACAATGATTCTGATGCATTTGCATTAGCTGAAAGATTTGTTGAGCCAATCTGTTGCAGAGAAGGAAGTGCTCCTAATCCTAAAATGTATCAGCAAAAGACAAAACTTCAGGTCACCTGTGCACAGGCAGGGGGAGTAGACAGTATGAATGTGTGTAACGCTGGGAAAGAAAAGAATTAGCAGGAACAACAAACATGACTGCGGCTACCTTTGCAGAACGTATAAGCCTAGCCTTTGATCCTTTTTCACCTTTGCACCCTCACCTCTATTACCTCCTTCCTCACCATGGATTAGCTAGAGGGATGTTAATTCAGAGGTTTGCCTGACAGACTGTCAAAACCCTCACAGTTTTAGTTTCAGGGTCGTTTACCTGGAAAAAGTGCAACTTTACGCCAGCAGAAAATGGAATGTACTTTTTTTTTTTTGTTGCCGACCCCAAGTTGTCGAGGCGCTCGCCTTGCTGTGGTGATGTAGGAGTGCACTCAGTGGCACCCTAACCCTTCACAGCCTGTTGAGTGTGGTTACAGGTGCTTGCGTTGCACTCTTGTGACCACACCCAGCACCAATGCTGAGTGTGGTCACAGGTAAAACAGACCAGAGGCCTTCAAGATCCGTTAAGTAGTGCCCCCTCCCCCCAGCTTTGACGTTAACTTCAATTATGGGCTGCCTTCAAGATGAAAGTCACTTCCAGGTGCACTTACACAAAGAAATGCACGCACTTCTTGTATTGTGAACTTATTGGATATAATCCCCAAAGTTCCCATAGGATTTGAAGGCACCTTCAGACCTAGCGAGACTCAAATGTAAGCTAGTAAAGTTGAACAGCCATGAAAGATAAACCGGTGCAATTCAAGCAAGTTAAGAGTGTATAGGCCAGTTCTGGTACTTCCGTGCATCACAACGATTGTGAACATTTTTGTGAAAAACGTCCGTAAGAAATCGAAACGACGAGCCTTACAGATGACCTGATTAAACAGCCCTGCCTGCACATTCAAATCGTGTGAGTCATAGGAACAGTGAGTCAGTGGCTGCTGCTGCTGCTGCCTACTGTGGTTTAACTATGTTTTGCCATTTCCCTGGACACGGACACACACACACACACACACACACACACACACACACACACACACATCAAGTAGAGCTACAGTGACTCACTGTATTCTGGAACTTTTTGCAGGTTTATAAATTGCTCCGTCCTAACCAACGGATTAAAAAAAGATAAAAATCCAATCTTCATTTGAATATGACACCATGTGATGTGCATGCTACGCTTTGTGCTGCAGTAAACTGTTACTGCGTTTTGTAAGAACTTGCAGAACGGCCTCTCATTGTTTTTAAGCAAACAAAGCTAAGAATAAGAAGACAAAAAAACATCCGGCCCATCCTAGGTTCTCAATTACGGGTTGATTCTGCGTCTGTTATCTTTTTTTTTTTTAACATTTGCTTTTTATCCCTCCCTAGCTGTCAGAAGATGTTCTTCAGAGGATGAGAGGAGTGGCCAACATTGCTCCAGAACGCACATCCTCGCCAACCTCAAGCCCTCAGAAAGACACAGGTAACGCAGTGTGTGTCCCTCATGACAGCTTACTTCAACTTAGTGTGCTGTTTACATATTACCAAGAGCATACGGGTACGGTGCATGTACACACAGTGGGTGATCTGGAAAGGAAATTAAAAAAAAATGTGTCTTAACTTGTAGCCTTAACTCCACAGACATAAAAGTTAGTTAACTAGTCATGAAGTGTACTGTTGTATAAGGCATGTCTTGTACTTCTGTAAATCTCCCATTTAGCTTGTCTGTCAGTCACACACTCTCAGCTTGAGAGATGACTGATCTCCTGCAGTTAAGACGCAGACAGACACTTTTCACCTGTCAGAAATGTATACACACCATCACAAACTGAAGACTTTGAATGCTGACTCACTCTAAATGGGACTCAAGAAAGTTGCTAGCCTAGCGACATTAAGGCTACATTCAACCCGTAGCATTCTTCTCAGTCTGTGTAATGAGTATGTAGGCCTAATCCACCAGGCCTTGAGTATAATTCAGCCTCCCCTTTTTTTAAGTGCCATCTCATGTTTTTTTCCTGTTCCATATCCACTCCGTCCAGGTGCTCCTCGCAGCGCCGGCCCAGGCTCTCGACCCCAGCAGGGCCCTCAGCACCAGGCCCAACCCGGTCCCCAGTCCAGCACTAGCAAACCAGCCTCCTATGCTAAGGAAGAACAGAAAAGGTGGGTTGAAAGAAAGTGTTGCTTTGCACTACAATAGTCTGAGTGGTTGGAAAACATTCAAGGGATGATAGCAGTAACTTTGAATATTGATGCACAGCGACGTATAGGGCCGAATGTGTCGCTCTGATTTCCAGTGACTAACACTGCCTCTTACCTGCTCTAAACTCATTAACAGCGAAGGCTCTGCTGCTGAATGCATGTTGTTTATGTTCCAATCTTCTATTGAGTTTTTGGGATTTAGCTTTTAATGTCTTATCATCATATTTTATGATCATCATCTGAAATAAAATGGGAAAAAACCCCTCTTTTTTTGTTGTTATTGTGGATGAATAAATGTAATTTACATTGCTGCTAGACCACCCTGTTAATACAGCTGTGTGCTTTTAAAAGGCTAAACACCGACTAATATGAATTGAGGCAGAATATTTCATTAGATAAAAACATCTTGTGAATTTAGGAAATGATTACGTCTCTCTTTTTTTTCTGTAAATTTGGACTTTACAACACTCTGGAGTTATTTGAAATGTTTTGATCACACAAGTCGGAAACAATCCGAGGCAGCCGCCACTGGAATCTAACTCTTCAAGTAGGAGAATACTAATCATAGTAATGTTGTATAATTTTATCTGCAACTGTGCATAAATACTGTGTTTCGACAGAATGGATAAACATGGAAAAAATAAGCTTCACAGCTTACGGATGTTGATTTTAGAGCTTGAATGCCGACATTATGAAGGAATCAGTACAGCACTTAAAACTACTGTATCTGGGTTTTGTTTACCTTCTTCAAATCAACTTAAATGAAGCACTGGTGTTACAACTATGCTTTTTTTTTTTTTTTCAAGATAACTAAAATGAATTGCAGCGGGTTAAGATGCCCCAGTGCAGCATTGTGAACGTTTCAGAGACATGTGTTGGCTCATACTTCCTACTTTTCATAACAACCCCTCTGTATAGACATGGTGGAGCAGCCTCTGAAATGCAATGGCCAGCAAGTAGGACACTTTTTTTTTTTTTCTGAGCAGGGGGGGGTATCATGCGTTTGCAACAAAAAATTACATGTCAGGCTAAGATATTTAATTTTTTAAGTTGTACCTTGCCCTGTACAATCAGAATATCACAAAGCTTCTTATTCCATACTCCATACTTTTGTATGAATACATGCTATTTTTCCCTTTCTGGGGGGCCGTGGGGCTCAGTGCAATATAAATGCATGAGTTCATTAGCTGACCTTGGATTCCAGGGAGAGGCCGTTTTAATGTCATGGAGTTGACGAGTGGTTTATGGCTAAGGAACCAACGTTTTTCACTTGCATTGTGACAGTCAGTTGTTTTGGGCCCTCAATATTCAAAAACTGTTCCCCAGTTTAATCTCCAATCAGACGTTCCTCCTCTCAGTGAGGTTGAGGTCAGACTGTCTATAGGATCAATACCGTTCCATTGCAACCCTTTGAATTGATTGTAGAACACTGGTGAAAGTGGTTGAAAACGGCCAAAGAAAAGTTGTAAAAGCATGTCGTATTATAAAGGATATCTTGATAACCTCTGTATCACTGCTGAAGATCAAACCGGATGCTAACAGATTGCAGCCAACTTTCCATTTCTCTCAGTAATCTTCTCATTACAGAGGAGTTAACATCGTCTCTTAGAGAGCACCACTGAGATACTCCGTGTATTTGACCGGTGTGATAAAAAGTTGGTGTATGCTGCCCCCTTGTGGAAATATGTTTAAAGTAGGTTTGACTGTAATCGCTTTATCTCAGGTGTGCAAGGAAAGGAAACATGATTTTGTGTGTGTGTGTGTGTGTGTGTGTGTGTGTGTGTGTGTGTGTGTGTGTGTGTGTGTGTGTGTGTGTGTGTGTGTGTGTGTGTGTGTGTGTGTTTCAGGTTTGAACGCCAGCAGACAGTACTGAAGGAGGAATGGGCCAAAGTGGCTCAAAGAGAGAGGGAGGCGGCAAGGGAGGAGATGACTAAAGCCATGACCCGGGAAAGACAACAAAAACGCCAGGAAGCCGAGAACGCCAAACAACTGGTACACACACACACACACACACACACACACACACACACACACACACACACTCATGCCCTTTTAACACCAGCCTTGTGACTTCAATTATCTGACAGATAGACCTTTACTTTCAAAGGACAACATTGTTGGAAAACCACTCAAAATTGCCTCAGGTGCCAGTCAGGGTTGATTTAGGCTGAACTGTATTTGTATGATATGAAATTGATGAATAAATAGAGCGTATTTTTGATCAACATTTGTTCTGCTGCTGTGGTGAAAGCAGCAGAATGCTTTCCGAGGACAGTCAACTCCTTTACCATCGAGACTTCAAAGTGGGTGGGGGGGGGGCTCAAAGCTCTGGTTGCACTTTTTTTCGAAAATAGGAACTTTTTATTGATTTTATTCTGAAAATTCCATACTGTTTTCTTTTACGTGAAATCTAGGCCTTAAGTTAATTGCCCTGAAACCAATTCTATCTATGGTTAAGATAGCTACCGCTGGCTAGCCGCTAGTTAAGTGCTTACAGTGTATTCCATATAACCGTAATGTCTTAATATTGTTGAAATGATATGGAAATGCACATTGTTGATGGACGTAGGGGTGGGCTTTAGGACGCAAGACCGTTGCTGATCAGGAAATTCTAGCAGCTCTTTGAATTTAAATTGAGTAACCCTGTTCAAAACATGTTCAAAACATACACCCATATCTACAAATTGTAGACCAGTTGCACCAGTTGCATTGAGCAGCATTGGGCACAATCAGTACATGAACGCAGTGACAGGCTCTCTCCCAGCCCCCTACAGAGGGGTCAGAGAATATGCTAATTTCATATTTTCTGCCTGAGGAATAGACCCCCAAGGTCCAGAGAGGACCATAATGGTACTTAACTCTAAATAATCACCTCTTTTAGTTTCATGGATCACAGCTAACGCGCCTAGATTCCTTTTTTTTTTTTTCTTTGACTTTCATTTACAGTTTGCACACGCAGAAACCTTCTGTGCGATGTTCGTCACTCAGATGTGTCCTTAGATTGAAATGTCGGACGGATGTGAAAAATCCCGCTGTAACATCACCGGTGACCTGTTGGCGGGGCTGTTGTGCATCTGTTTGTGCGACGCCGCCGCACCTTTTCCGTCGGCAGTCATCCTGGCACTTTTGAACCGAGCGCGTTGGGTTCTTACATGCAGTGAGTTCAGTGATGACGCTGTGTGAATGCCGAGTCATTTGAGTGTCTCTCGGTGGTTTAATCCCATGTTGGAACATTCCGCGCTGACGCAAGTTGGGCCTTGGGATTGCGTTTGTAATTTCCATGGCGACACTGCCTCTGCCTCCTCCTCCTTTCACTTTTTACATCCTTGTTGTCTTTTCTATCCCCCCGTCTCTTTACCATTTTCTCTCTCCGCTCTCTTTCTATCCCCCCCTCCCCCCCCCTCTATCTCGCTGTGTCTTTCTCTCTTTTTTTTTTCCATCCCAGCCCATTACTCTCTCCTTGCTGCCCGGGAGACAGTATTATCAGTGCAGTGCGAGCGGTAAATTGCACCCTGAGAGTTTCCTGGAGCTGGAGATAGGAGTGGTGCTGAGCTTTGGAGGTGTAGTCGTGGGAAGGTGGGTTGGGGGGGGGGGGGGAGAGCTTGTTTTACACACTGACCGGCGCCTGTTTCACGTGACTCCCCCCCTCCCCCCCCCCCCCCCCCCCCCACCTGCCTTCCCACCGCGTTGAGACATGCTGTAGCGCCCGCCTTATCTCCACTCCAACACACTCCCGACGCTAATAGAAAGCCGCTGGAGGGACGTCGTGAACAGAATGACCGGTCGAGCAGGACCAGACCTCCTGATGCTGAGGGCTCTTTGTAATTACTGTTTCTTGTGCTATGAATACATATACGCACATGCACTTGAAGTGTGGGCAGACTTGCTCACATTCTTCACTCAAATTATTCTTTTCTTTTTTTTTTGTCCCCATCATCCACGGCTCTTTGAATTTGATGTTTTACAGCTCAGTGACGGTAACACAACCAGGGTTATGGCTGTTTCTGGAGAGACACTTTTTAATTGGAGGCCCTGTAGAAGCCAGCCTTGTCCCCCCCCAAAAAAAAAAAGAACACCCTTTGGGCTCAGGTGAGAACAGGAGAAGCTTTTAGGTTTCCTTAACGGACGGTCTGTGTTTCCCTTCTGTGTTGTGTAGTTTAGAAGTCGTACCTTGTAGTTAAGAGTTGTTTTTTTTTTAAACTCATTTCACCCTTAAATTAAGTAGCAGTATTTGTATTCTCTATCGCCGATCGTGGTTGTAACACAGACACTACAATCTGTGTTTCAATGTAATGACTCCATTCAGCTTTGAGTGATACAACCATAAATTAAAAAAGAAACAGGTGGTTTTGCATATTCTAGCCCTTATTCATTGTTAGTACTTTGAAACTGTCAGTTTTTATGGAAACGCACGGTGTGCGAAATCCCATTTTCGGGATAACGAATACATCGGAAGCTTAGTGTTGATAATAGTATTGTAAGTAGAACTGTAAAGCAGGGCGGCAGGATTTATGAATCCTTTTTAAGATATTATTGTGCGTATTTCTCCAGCGTTTTAGTGTTGTACTTCAAAGTACAGGCAACACCAAACCAGCAGAAGCTGAGGTATCAGACCCTCAGTACTGTAGTGCAGTATTCCCATGTTATTACTGAGATGTTCAGTACTTAGTTATTGTATATTCTTATTGTTAATATTCCTATAATTTCCACGGTCGTCTGCTCACACCAACAACGATGCAATTGAGTAAGGGTACGCGTAAGACGCAGTCACAGAACATTACAGGTGTGTTGAGATCAAGGTACAGCTCCAAGGTGGGTGTGGTCTGAAGGTGGGTGTGGTCTGACGGTGGGTGTGGTCTGAGGCGTCGTAGGCGACATATTTGTATATTACAGATACTCCTTAATCTTTTAGCTTGATCTGAATAATGAAGGTCCTGATTCAAAACTATAAAGTGGAGAAAATAAAATTTTGATTTAAAGTTTAAACACTCTGCTGTACAGCGGTGTTACAAAATGAAGCGTCTCTTCCCTCAAAAACAACATCTTTGACCATCAAGTTCCAAACTGAATCTACTCTACGTTAAATAGACACAGCTAAGGTGACCTTACCTACAACGTTTGTTATTAATTAATAATGCATTTCTTTAATAAAATACC
Source organism: Cebidichthys violaceus (assembly GCF_023349555.1). NCBI lineage: Eukaryota > Metazoa > Chordata > Actinopteri > Perciformes > Stichaeidae > Cebidichthys > Cebidichthys violaceus. The sequence continues at coordinate 18,579,460 of NW_027176816.1, forward strand.
GCCCTCTGGGGAATATCCCCTAGCTTTTGTATCGTTTGAGCTCTCTTTAAACGGGTATTGCGGCTGCAGGGTCCTCACTTTGCGCTCCAAAAATGGAATCTAGGTAAAGTAAAGGTGTCAAAAGTAGTTCATGTTAAAGCTTTTGTCGGCCATTTAAAACAATCGCTGTAATTCAGACGCTTTCAGCGCGTCTGGGCCATTAAAAGTGTGTTTTTGAATCCTCGACAACGTCGGTGGGCTGCCGCGGCCAGAACCAACCTACGCGCTGACGGTGATGCAATATCGCCTGGAGAGAAACGCATGAGTAAGACTGAACGTATGACGGCTGATTAAGCATTTACTGAGTGATTGGGAGCGAGAAGGATGTGAGGATGAAAAAGAAGTGGAGGGTTGGGATGAAGAACGGAGAGGAACCGCGAATGAATGGGAATGAAAGAGAAGACGACACGCATTTCCTGTAGCATTGAGCTGAGGAGGAGGAGGAGGAGGAGGAGGAGGAGGAGGGAACGAACCGGAGGGTGAAAAAGAAGTCTTTAACATTTTCCTGGAGGATCACGAGGAGGTGGAAGAGCAGAGCAGCAACAACAAGATGAGAAGGAGGCAGTGACGCATGTTTCTTCAATGCTTCAAGGAGAGAGAAGGAGGGACGTGTGCTTTAAAAGAAGGGAGCGAGAAGAGTGAACATGTTGCACACTTAAGAGAACAAGAAGGAAAGAACAGATAGGGGGGGCAATGGAGGGGATGAGAAAGGAAAGTGACGCAACAGGTGAGGCGAGGCTTACCTGCAGAATTACGATAAAGGGGAGGAGCGGTGGGAGGTGCGGGAGAGGAGGAGAGATTACAGCGTAAACGTGGGGTAAATATAAAATCCCTGCATGGTGATCAGCAGGCTGAAACGGAAAGTTGCCGAGTTTGGCCTCGAGTGTGGAAAAAAGGTGTGAGTCACCCGTGGCACCTTCTCTCCTTTCTCCCGTGTGTGTGTGTGTGTGTGTGTGTGTGTGTGTGTGTGTGTGTGTGTGTGTGTGTGTGTGTGTGTGTGTGTGTGTGTGTGTGGGGAGCAGCAGCAGCGCTGAGTCACAAGTCAGAGAGAGAGCCAGACAATGATGTGCGGCATCTGCAGTCGCCGGTTTTCTTTTCTTTTTCTCTCCCTCACTCATTTCCTCCTGTCTTTTGTCCTCGTCTCGGTGAAGTGCTCGATCCCGCCGGTCCGCTCTCTCTCTTTCTTCTCTCGTTTTTTTTTCTTCTTCTTCTTCTTCAACCAAGAAGCCCTCAACCACTTGTGCGGGCCTCAGTGAATTGTCTTTGTTAATAGCAAATCTTCCGCAGATTAATTTCAGAATGAGAGAGGGGGACGGGAGAATGGAAAGAAAGGAAGCACGTCGAACCAAAGGGCTGAAAGGGATTTTCTCTTTTTGTAATGTGTTAATGGCCTTTCGGTGCCTGTTGAAAGCGTTGAAAGGTTATAAGCCAAATTAGCATATGGTAAATCTCTCTCTCTCTCTCTCTCTCTCTCTCTCTCTCTCTCTCTGCAGAACAATTAGGAAAGCCTATTTTATTAGCTGCCCTTTAACTTCCTCTGATGGAGCTTCACTTAATACAAAAATGCCACCCACGCTTTCCTGATTCTTTGAAAGCGCCCGTAAAGCACAGGTGACTCGATCGCGTCTTATGTCCTCATAAGACGAGCTGGTGAAAGTATAGAACTGCATTATTTTTCAACTTTTTTGTTTGCAGATTAATGAAACGCATCACGAGGAAATGTCTGCATCCAGCTGCTGTCCGGTAAAAAGTCCTCAGGGCCTTGAACCCATTGTTACCAAATCAAATTAAACCTGCAATAACATCACCGATTTTTTTTTTGTTTTTTTAAGTTGATATGGCAAACTTGTAAACAGACACTTGCTTATTTGCACATCCAGCAGTTATGGAGCAGCTCTGTTGTTCTATGTAGAGTAGCAATGAGAGACGCTGTAGAGCTCCTTAAAGCCGAGGTGAGCTGCAGATTCAGTCTGCATGGCTACAAGCGACCGCTTCCACATGTGATACATTATTATGAAAGTATTGACTGTTGCTGCTTCCGGTTTTCTCTTGTGAGGGCTTATCAAAGTCTGGAAAATACGTGTTTTTCTTTTCTTCTTGTTGCAGTTGGGACAAATTGGCAGCAAGTGCCGAGTCAGGATTTTTACGTCAGCGCCGACTGTGCAAACAGTTGGTCAGTTTGTCCTGTTTTTAAATGATACGAGGAGAGCTGAGAAAAGCTCAGCGCTCTCTGACAGCCACAGACATTGTTAGGGAGGGAATTTGTTCTCTGCCGGTATTCTAAATGTTGAACCTCCACAAAAAGATGCCCAGTTTAACGCTCAACCCAGGTACTGACATTTAGAACTAGTCAAGTAAAACCACAGCAGGATCATGATGTGGTACAAGAATTACTTTGAGACTGTAAAGATCTAAAGACAAACGGTGCAAGTTCAGGTCACTATCAGGTAACATTATTGGTGACTTTATATGTCCATTTGTACTCAACGGCAGATCTGTTGAAAATGCTGGATTAACCAGTTAATCAGTTCCTACAAGTGACACTAGATGGCAACAAAAGCCTATTGCATGTTTCACTGATTTTACATAAAGGTGGAAGTCTCTCTCTCTCTCTCGCGCTCTTTCTCTCTCTCTCGCTCTCTCTCTCTCTCTCTCTCTCTCTCTCTCTTTATATATTTCTCTCTGTTGCTCTGTCTCTGTATCCATTATGCACTATCTCACATTTCAAGAGTGACATTCTCCTATTGGAAAGCCAGTCACAAATGTTATTGCACAGGTGTTAATCCAATCTACCTAATCTCTCCTGGTACGGTGACCGTTCATCTCGCTTATTATTTTGAATACCGGCTCGGTGACCGGAAACATTTTGCTGTAATGCTCAAATTACTTTTGTCTTCAAAGAAGTTATTGTGTGCCGAGAGTCTCGACTGCTCTCATGGGGATTGTTGAAAGTTTGTTTATGCTTGCATATCTTTTCTGGCTTAATGACACTCTTTCTGTGAGTCCTAAAAAGTCAAAAAGAGAAGTAAGTAGCTGGTAAACTGTAAATGTCTTTTGTTTAAATATTTCTAACAGCAGTGTTTCATTAATTCGGCCGTGGAGGCCACCGCAGCTGGAAAGTTATCCGCCCCCTAAAGGCCCCAAAAATGAAATGAGTGCAACATTATCGTTCTCTTGTGTTGCTCGGCTCAGTAAAGTGTGTCGGTGAAGATTGCAGTCCCAACACAATTACCCACATGCGGGGAAAAGCCGACGCCGTGTTCACAGGGGGGGGGGGGGGGGCGTAACCCGAGACGGCTTCAGCGCTCCGTCCGTGTCCACGCAGGACGCGTCCAGCTGGAGCGCCGAGTGCAGGTCACCTGAGTTTTCTGCAGAGCCCAAAGCTACGACCACTGGTGGTTGTGTGAGTGGAAAATGATGCTTCCTGTCGTTCACAAACTACTGTGTGTTCATCAGTGAAATACAAATATTACACTAGCGATTTAATATGGTATTCCCATTAAGTTGGGGAGCTCACAGGGGGCAGTTGGATGCAGAGATGTCCCTAGTGTGGGGTGAAACCTTGAAAAACACTGCATCCTACATTTCCCATAATTCAACTCAATTCTTTTTTTTTTCATCGCATTTTCCGTTACACCTGCCCCGTCTTGTAAGCGTCCACATTTTTACAAAATCCACAAACCCCCCCCCCCCCCAGTTTGTAATGCAGGCTTTTTTGTTAAAAAAAAAAAAGTTCTCATGATGATGTCACTATGACATCATCGGGGGTTATTTCTCTGGGTGTCTTCTTGAGTCCCCAGCGGCTCAGCCAGTAAGTCTGGTCTGGAAGCAGCCAGTCACTAGCGAGGTAACGAGCTGCAAAGAGTCGCAAAAGCAAATCGGATTAAAATGTGAGCAGTATTGTGTTCGTGACATTTTATCTATTTACTGTGAATTCAATTCACAATGTGGCATAATATGACGAGAATATTTTCTATGTGACACGCATATACAGCCTTTATATATTCTACTGTGCTGATTGTAAGAGAACGTTCTTATTGACATCATAATTTGACATCCGCAGCTGTTCGCACATGTAAACAAACATCATGTCAGGATTTTAGCGGTCGATTTGGATGTAGTATAACAACACAAGCATCGGGTGAATGTGGTTAGAGCAGAGCCTTGTGCTGTAAACACTTCCGCAAAAGGATACACCGGTGTCTCCTCGCTCATAGCTCCTCCGTCCTGCCTCCTCGCTCTTGGAGATGCATTTTTAGAAATCGGGACGTTCTGAGATTGATTTCCGGGTCAGAAGCCGGAGGAGCGAGGAATCGAGGTGGGAATCGGGGAAATAAGAAAGACCCGTGGTGTCAACACAGTCTACGGTGTCAATATTGTCTAGTTTTTCTTTTTTGTCAGTGGAAACTGTGTGTGTGTGTGTGTGTGTGTGTGTGTGTGTGTGTGTGTGTGTGTGTGTGTGTGTGTGTGTGTGTGTGTGTGTGTGTGTGTGTGTGTGTGTGTGTGTGTGGATACAGGTGCAGCACTACAGGCTACACGGTTACAGAAATGGATACAGGTACCGCCAGCTCACTGTGGGCCCGACTGTCAATCTCTCACATATAATGGTCATGTACTGTATGTTCGCTGACACGTACAGGAAAAGAGGGAGAGAAACTCTTTCATTCGCCTCTCACCCGTCACTCATGCGGCTGTCATTCTGAAAGAGAAACAGATCTCAGTCGGATGTAAAACTGCTTTCAAAAGTTGTATTTTCTTTTTCTTTTTTTCTCGTGGCAGGTTGCGTCGGAGTAAAAAGCCGTTAACGCCCGGAGCGTCCCGCGTGAGCCCCGGTAAAACCGGTGCATCAGAAACACAAGCTGTCGCACTTTCCTCAAACTCGGTCATTATTTACTGATATTGTGCTATATTTTGCTATTATTGTCTAACGTGAGATGAGGACAAAAGTCAGACATCATGGATTTTTGCTACAACATGTGCAATAATAAAAACCAGATTTGCTCATATGTCGGCCTAAAAACAAATACATATATAAACCGTAGTCTGTGCCAACATATTGGCCTTAAATAAAATACCTGGGTTTGTTGATGCTGTCTGTCTATCGATCTCCTCCGCTGTGTTTCAGCAACCTGGACAACACACACACACACACACACACACACACACACACACACACACACACACACACACACACACCCCTTCTACACAGAACAACCAGTGCTATCCGTCTGAGAATAACTAATAATTAATGTTGATACATAATAAATAATTCCTTATTTCATATGCTATTTTGGACTTTTTGGTATCTCTCTCTCTCTCTCTCTCTCTCTCTCTCTCTCTCTCTCTCTTTCTCTCTCTCTCTGCCTCTCTCTCTCTCTGCCTCTCTCTCTCTGTCTCTCTCTGCCTCTCTCTCTCTCTCTGCCTCTCTCTCTCTGTCTCTCTCTCTCTCTCTCTCTCTCTCTGCCTCTCTCTGCCTCTCTCTCTCTGCCTCTCTCTCTCTGTCTCTCTCTCTCTCTCTCTCTCTCTCTCTCTGCCTCTCTCTGCCTCTCTCTCTCTGTCTCTCTCTGCCTCTCTCTCTCTGCCTCTCTCTCTCTGTCTCTCTCTGCCTCTCTCTCTCTGTCTCTCTCTGCCTCTCTCTCTCTCTCTCTCTCTCTCTCTCTCTCTCTCTCTCAAAAGCTGTAGCACAGAATGGTCTTCAGGTCTCAGGAATACTCCTTTCAAACAGTGCCACCACCACTTTACAGCAGACACTACACGTCCTAGCGGTGTGCTAAAATTCCCAGTGTTTCATTCCCAGATGGCACACTGAGGCGGCGGCGCCACTCCAGAGCAACATGGCGCCGGGATCCCTCCTGTCTGTCTTTTCTGTTTGTCGAGCGGCCCCGCCGGAATGAGCCAGATGTTGGCTCTGATTGGACGAACCCGCCTTTCTTGTTCATACCTAAACCCATGTAATCAGCTGGAGATTCTCCGCTGATGGAGCGACAGCGTTGTCTCTCTCTTACGCACTCAGGAAACTCATTCAGACTTTACTGGTTCCGGGTGTGAGAGAAACAGCTGTGTTCATGAACACACACACCCACACACACACACACTCACACACAGGAGGGAAGCAGATGGGGACACGCTTCATTATAGCAGTACATATGAGCCGGTGAATAGCTTGATGTTTTATCATGTACTCCTCTGACTGCTTATCTAGTCAGACATATGGTAACACACTGCTATTATGCCATTTAGATGAGTGAAAAACGGGTTCAATGAGATCCTTTACTTTGCTCAGGTTTCGCCTTGGATTTCAATGGATTTACATCCTTTAAAGCGACGTAAAGTGTCTCGCTGCGTGAATACAAAACACTTTTTCTTTTTCATTTTGTATGTTCAAATTCATGTCGACTTGGGCTCATGCATATGAACTCGTACGCCGTTAATCACAGAGCTTGTGCCTGGTGTTTGGGAGGAAAAAAACAAGGAGGAATGAAGAGTAAGAGGAGGAAAAGAGATGGCAGGTATAGAGTGGAGGGTGAAAAAGAGAAGATGCAATGAAATAGAAGGGTGAAAAAGAAGGAGAACATTGGGGAAAATGAAGGTGGCAGTGAAGGAAATAGAGGGAGAGAGGTGAGTGAAGGAGTTGGTGAGGTACAGATAAGCCCACAGCTATATCGGTAATTGTAATCTGCAGGAACTGACATGGTTCTGCATGTAAAGCTATTAGGCTGACTGTGAGCTCAACAGCCGGCTTCCCTCACCACCACACGGTCAGACGCTCTCGTGTACAGCCGGGCCGATTGGCCGACGTTATCGAAGCCGTCAGTCACCAAAAAAATACGCTGGTTTGCATAGTGTGCGTCGGAAGCTCGCTCACGATGCTCTAAAAGTGTGGAAGTATCTCAGACAGAACCGGCGACGCTGTGCTGCGTGAACTCAAATTGGGAATGGATTTTCACAGCAGTGCGACGGCAGCGAGGCAGATCCGCGTCCCGTTTGCTTTTTGTCCCCACCAAACCATGATTTACTGGCAATATCAACACGCCGAACTTCTGTCAGTAGTAGTCACTCAAAATGGACTTTCTAAATATGTGTCTTTATCGTGCCCGTGTTATAAGCTATTTTGGCAATGCTAGGTTTATGGTAACGTAACTTTTTGTGTTTTTTCGGCTGTTTTTTATATTTTCTGTTTACTTTAACTAACATTGCAGACTATTGTTACAGTCTGTTAATTATTTTCCTTTCCCCACAATGATTCAATAAAACATTTCATTGCCTTAACTTCATATTACTCTATGAAATCAATCCATGTCATAACTTTCTTTTTTAAGTGTTAAGTCAAGTACGTAAAGCAAATACAAGGAACTTTTGTTTTTGTGTTTATTTTGGCGGCCCCTGTGGACGAAAGCGGGAGCGTTTCTGAAACACTGGAGTCTCTTTTTGAAAAGCGCCGACTGCAGCAGGGTCTGGCACTGGGCCCCACGCGGTTCTGGTTCTGGGTCTGGTTCTGGGTCTACAGCAGCGCTGTTGGTCTTGTTTACTTACATAGGTAAACGTATCATTGAGACTTTTTTTTTTTTTATCACGTTCCTTATTCCTGACAATAAGTCCATTTATGGCTTTAGTCCGTTGGGACAGAGACATAGTCCCGATCACAATGCAGGTCAAGGCGCTGCTGTGGGACTATGTGAAAGAGGTAATAAGAGGATGTGAGTTCAGGGACCAACTCTGTGCGTGTGCGTCAGAAAAATTCTTTATCTATCGTGGTGGTCTTCTCTTGTTGCCAGGATACACCTTTTTAAGATCCATCTTAAACTACAGTATGTCGTCAAAATCAAGTCCCTCTTTGAAGTATTTCTCATTCGATTGACCCCACTGTAACCACATTAGACCACATATTATAATTATGTAGAAAATACTGTACGACAACAAATTAAAACATTAAGGAGGGAGGGTCACATGAAAGGGGGAGCAGTCAGAGTAAAAGTAATAGATGGAGGAGGAGGAGGGCCAGTGGCCCTTATTGTCCCCCTCTGCATTTAGCTGCCTGGCTGTAATTATCAGTCAGATTATTATTGAGTGCTAATTTATTGCCTCGCTGGGAGCTATGTGTTAAATAAACGCAGCGGAGTAAATAGAGAGAGTGGGGGGAGAGCGAAGAGGGAACGGGAGAACAGACTGCTGCTGCTATCAGATGGCAACACAGCACACGCATTGCCCACGGGGAGGAAGAGCGAGACGCGCGAGTGTATATTTGTCCCGTCCCGGGGATACTTTGCAAGCCCAAACACCAGCGTTCCGGGCCCATGCGTCGCGTCGACGATCCGTTGGACTGTGCCGCCCTCAGATGCTCTCTTCGCGTCCTCCTTCTGTACTGGATCAGGGTGTTGGCCCCTCCGTAGCCGGTATCACCGTGGCGTCTACACCCCGGCAGACGCACTCGCAACAGCTCAGACAACCGCCATCTGTCGTCCCCCTCAGCCTCGAAAACGCGCCGAGTGCTGTGCGCTGTAAAAAATACATTAAAAAAAAAAAAAAAAAAAGATGTGCGCGTGCAGCCCTACCAGAACTTAATTGAATAGTGCTGCATTTAAATAGGAACCATCGGATCAAAGAATGAGCAAAGAAACAGATAATGGTTAGACAAGACTAGTTGGACTTTGATGATGTCATCCCGTGTTTCAGTACTATTATTTTTCTTTTAATGAAGGGAGAGTTAACATAGGAGCCCCCCTTCTCCAGCATGTGGTCCAGTACTGAAAATATCAGGGTTCTTTGACCCACCAATGTTTGTTTTTTTTACGACTATCTCAACAGGAGACCTAATTTGGAAGTGGAGCCTCTTGCCGCCTTAAGACGACTATATTTGAGTTGTTGGAAACTGCTTCTTTCTGCCGCGGGACTGCTGCTCTGCCCTCGCCATCTGTGAACGCTTCGGGCTCGTTGGCATCGAGGTCAAGTTCAAGAGCTCTGCTCTTTTCGTTACCAAATAACATATCGGACGCCTTCTGCGTTATTCAGGTTTCTGATCACTATTGCTTATATTGACTACGACTTGACTCCTCAACATCCCAGGAACCCATTTCTTGTCTCCAGGTAGAAGTACAGGTCTGACCAACAGCAGTTTATATATTTTTACTTACATAATACATATTTTGCCACACACTGTAAAACGTTTAGGTGTGTTTTACTGCTGCATTAAGACTGCATGCGTCACAGCTTTCCAGATGTTTTTTTTTTTTTTTAGTAATGGTCTACTATTTTGTTGTCATAATTTGGTCTTTGGACATAGTGCATGTTAGAGATACTGCAGTGTTTCTAAAACAAAAAGTAACAAAGTTGAACACGCAAAACTGCATCGTGAACAACGTGAGCCGCCTCCACCTCTCTCTCTCTCTCTCTCTCTCTCTCTCTCTCTCTCTCTCTCTCTCTCTCTCTCTCTCTCTCTCTCCGTCAGACTGTGGTGTTGCTGTGAGATGCTTCCACAACAGAGGCTCTCATCTCTTCTTCTTCTTGCTCACTCATTCTCGCTGTGATTTTGTTTTGTCTCACTTTTATCACTTTTTGTTTTTGTTCCATAGTTTTCTCTCCCCTCCCCACTTACTCCCGCTTGCTTTTTTCGGGCTCACACACATTTGCACATTTTGATTCCCTCTGTCTGCAGCTCCTAAATAGATGCTTCACACCTCTAGCTGTGTACTGAATTGATTCGTATGCTGAAGGTGCCCCGAAGCAGGAAGAATGTGCGATAATACGTTTGTAAGCTAATCTCCTGTATAGCTCACGGCGTACCAGCTGTCCTATTCCATTATGCACCTTCTTAATAACTGAAGATATTTTTCTGCACTTCTTACATGTTTGGGATTCTTCTAGTCTCTCTCAGTTTCTGTCTTTCCTTCTCTTTCCTTCTTCTCAAACCGATGAGTTTTTATCTCTTTTTTTTATTGTTTTCACCGTCGTCGTTTTAAAACAATTTTAAAAAAGCTCCAGAGGAGAATGAATTGGATATCCTGTGTGGCAAATGGAAATTGTTTAAGCATTAGAAAAAGTAATGAAAATTAGATATTACGATATGCTCAGCCGACCTTTTTGGTGACAACTGTGGCTATTTTTTTTTTTTTTTTGTGCATGTCTAAAAGCACAGTGCTTAATATATCTGCGGCTGTACACTGCTTTGTGATTAAGCGTCCCATTAAATTGAATTTATTTTGTATGCCGGCTCATTTGGTGATAATTGGATAATCCTGAGAGGACTACGGCGCGTTTGTGAGGCTTCTTCATCATTCTACAAGCACAAGGATGAAAACAGTTTTTCACTGTAACACTACCAACACTAATGCTGCTGCTGTACCTTTTTTAGTAGGTTTATTTAGGTGTTTATTTTGCAAAAGTCTTGTGTTGAGGGTAAGCTTTTGAATGCAGGTTTAGATTAGGGCAAGTGTGACTTGACGATGGGCGCTATAGACACTGTTAAGGGATCGCCAACGTTTTTACAATGCGTTCATCCTCTGGGGACCATGTTGTCTGTCCAAAATGTCGGCCCGTTTGGTTGCGCGTGGCCCTCCGTGATGCGTGGACCCCGACCCGGACATGCTGCAGGGAAGTAAAAAAAAGAGTTTGGATGTAACGTTAGCGTTTCCAGAATCCAGCAGCAAAAGTGACCCGCAGCCAATGAGCCGACATGCGAAAGAGAATATTAATATTGAATGTGTCTCGTGTCCAAATTGCACCAAGCGCTCCATGGGGTCCCCCCCTCTGCAAAACCCCCACCGAGTGTGAAGTAGATCAGATGAGCGTTTCTCAGAGATATGCGAAGAACAAACGGACAGAAAGATGTCCCTTGCTTTATAGTTGGATGACTCTGCTCTCAGTTTTAATTGAAATGAATGAGCGCTAATGCAAAGCGGGGTTACAGATGGACTCGCTGACGCGCATTAATGCAGACAGCAAAAGACCGAACAAATGGACGACCAAGGGTTCCCAACAGAGAGACGGACGGAACGAACATCGGCGATTACGGCATGTAAGCCTCAGCCATCCTCTGTGTGTGTGTGTAGTGTGTGTAGTGTGTGTAGTGTGTGTAGTGTGTGTGTGTGTGTGTGTGTGTGTGTGTGTGTGTGGTGTGTGTGAAGTCACGCCTGGCTGGCTTTTATCTACCATAGACTCGCAGGTCCCTGGAGGGACACCAGAGGACTCATCTGATTCACTTGCAGTTTCATCTCTTGACTGCAAATTAAAACGCAGACGCAGATAGGAAGGAGAGCTCTGTTTTTCAAATTAAAATCCGTTCAGTTTCTGCTTAATCCCCGCCAACAGTATTTCGCCTAACGTATAAAATGAACGTGAACAATTCCCTCCCCCTTGCATTAACATGCACCAGCTGCAGCTCTCACCCGGCAGTGGGAGTATCTCTCCCATCAGACGCCCTCCCCGCTCTTTGTCTCTCCTCAGTTAAGGTCTGTTTATGAAACGCGGACGATCGACTCTGATTTGATTTGCCGTTCAGCAGCCCTGATAATTATGATGAATCTTCCTCCCTCTGTACGCCGCGCGCTCCCAGGCTCTCCTCTTCTTCTGTGTGCCGATGCGCCTGATGTTTTCAGCGGCGGCGGTGCTGTAAAAACATTGACTGGCATTAATTTGCCGGGTGTGCCAGATTGTGTGAGATGCAGTGCATTAGGGTAGTTCAGATAGTGTCTGACAGGCTGTCAGCATCAGAGCTACTTTGCAGTTATTATTCCAACTTTTTGCCTGTTGAACCCACAACGTGACAACCCATCTGTTGTCAGCTGCGTCTGAAGAAAGTTTCCATGAAGTTTTCCTCACGTTGATGCATTTCAGTGCCGTACACTTTGGCACGGTTTTCACAGGATCCTGGTCTGAGGAAAACCTCTACTGAAACCTCTACAGGTGTGTTTTGTGCTGTCATAGAACCAAGGAGTGTTGTTTATGTTTTATAAGGCTTTTTATATGACTGCTGCACTTTTATGTTTCCGGGTAGCTGTTGTCCATCAATAGCCACGTTTGCCCAGCGAGGGTTGAGTCAGAACATGTATTAACCAGTAACCTCGATCACATTACGGACGGTGCAGAGCGTACTGTATGTGTGAGTCCGCGTGGAATGAGGACATACAAGCAGTCAGTGCGGTTGTTTGTGCCGTTTTTAGAAGAGGCCGCAGTTGAATGCAATTTTTACGCCGCCAAATTCAGATTTCACAGAAGTCTTCAGCTCACCACTTCACAGCCAAGATTTTCCAGCAATAAAAAAAAAGTCAGTTTATTCAAGTCCATCTCACGTCTCAGTATGGTTTACATGAACTTAATAGATATTTATGAAACTCCAAAAAAAAAAAAGCATGAAAATGCTGGTGTTGCGGTATGAGACTGACGTATTGGTAATGTTCAGTCAAAGATGTGTTTCGCTTTTTGTTACTTCAGTTTAAGTTTGACCGTCCAGAAGGCTTCGCTGAGAGTTTAAAACTTGTTTGCGAGGCAATCCTGCTCCAGCATGTGTGATGTAGGCTTACCTGGAAACATGACACCTCCGTATAAGAACGGACGTTGTGGGGGAAACGTCTCATTCAGCAGTTCATCTTTTGAAATGAACAATATCTGCATATTCTGCAGATTCGTAGCTCTTTCCATCACTATACTGAAGCTGTATGACACTGACACTGAGGTTAGTATCCAGACATGCACCATTACATACAAGAGGAAGTAATGCAGTTGTATTATACATTGTACATGCTGCCTCCAGCTTCTGCGTAGGCATATTTGGTATCTTTGAACATATGTAGCAACAGGAAAGGCGGAAGTTGATTCTGCTTGCTTGTTTCCAAAGGTAGCATAAATATGAAAGCGTCAACAGAGCTGATGTTACCTTTAATCAAAAGGAGTTGGCCTAATGTCCGATCACCGACGTCAGACAGGTTTGCTTCATGTTTATTAAAAAGCCATGTTTCTTCTTGCAACTGTAACTTCGTGGAACTTTGGATTGGTCAACTTGATTGGTTGTGCAACTTGGCAGCTCTGTAATTGCTGTGTTCAGCAGAAACGGGCTCATACAAGTTTGAGAAAACTTTGTTTCTTTATGCCTTTTTGATGATAGAATTCTTTGTGACACTAAATACATTTAGCAATCGTTGAACACAATCGCATTGTAATAACTGTTGAATAGCCCTGACCCAAACACTGTGTGTGCTCCCCTCTCTGCCTCCTCCTTTCCTTTCCTAACATGCTTTGTGTCTCTGCCTCTTCTCCTCTTTCTACTTTCTATATTCCCACTTCTCTAGTCTGCAGATGAGATAAATGTGATGGTAAGCTTCATCATAACCTTCCAACCTCCTGCTCTTTTGTCCATCCATCCATCCTTCCATCCATCCATCCTTCCATCCTTCCATCCATCCATCCATCCATCCATCCATCCTTCCATCCTTCCATCCTTCCATCCATCCATCCATCCATCCTGCTGCTTTCTGACCCTCGCAGTGTTTTACACTTTCCTCTTGCTCAGGGTCACTTAAACTGCAATCATCACGATTATTCTCATTAATCTCTATTAAAATGAAATCTTTTACTGATCTCTTTCTTTCTGCCCCATCATGTCTCCTGAGTTTTTTTGCTCCCATCTGTCCGTCCGTCCAAATAATTCCATCCCTTCCTCCCACTTGTTTACTCATTCCATAGCTGTCAGTCCTGATTCTTTTTCCCATTTTTCCGTATCCCTACATACATATTCCCCAACGTTGCTATTTGTCTTTATTTTATGTATTATCTTTTAGTCATAAAGGTTGAAACAGAATGAATCTGTGACTACTGCAGCATGGTGGAGCGTTGGGTCTGCTGTCAGAGAGGCAAGCAGGGACCGAAGGAATCAATGCGCTCTGAGCAGCGCTACGATAAAATAAGAGTTTACCCATTTTAAATGGGAAAAAGGAAATAGTAATTCAATATGTGGCGGTCACCTTTACGGCTTTACAGCTAGACCTAAATCAATGTTCATTTCAATAGATGCTCATCGAAATGATGCTGCTGATGGAGAATGAGTCGGTTCATCGTCAAACAATTTAAACTTAACAGTTTATAGATGAATAGATTTATTCAAATTAGTTGAAATAGCTTTTACACATTTACTACAACTAGACAACTTTTCCAAAGATAATTGCGATCAGGCGATTGTGCAATAATTGCGATCAGGCCAAGCTACAACAGCCCTCCAAGCTTCTTCTTCTTTTTTCCCCTTTATGTGCCGTAAACGCTCCCTGGCAGTTTGTTCTAAGGGGTTGTGGACAATAAGTTAGACAATAAGTGAAGTATTTGTGCCGTCGACTCCTGACGCTTGTGGAGCATTTTGTTCTGAGACAGAGGAAGTTCAAATAAAAGTGGTGCAACATGGATGATAAACGAATGAGACCGCTTACTTTTTCAATCTCTATTCTGCTTTTAGCTATGATCCCTCCTGCACCTTGTTTAGGCTCCTCCCCTTCATTTCTTTCTCCAGTGGAGTTCCGCCACACATGCTGTTATTTATTTCCTCCCGTCTTTCAGTCAATGCGGAGCGTGTTCGCGCGGCATATGGGCCTATATGTCAGCCTGCTTTCGCACACCTGTGCATGCGGATGCTTTTGCGAACATATGTCCATGTTTGTCACATTCGGTGCCTCATGACTACTTGAAAATATCATGTGATCGGTGGCGAGACGGCTGTAAGATGCTCGAAAAGTAACGCACACCGAGGGCTTGTGATGAGGTGCTGATCGCAGGGAGGAGGACCTGGAAGTATGAAAACATGATTTCTGTACCAGCTCTATAGGTGTGAATCATCACTGACCTTTTGATTCACTTCCATTACGATTCACCTGTCGGCAATTCTCGATGCGTCTCAACGCATTGCATCCTCAGTGTTCTACATTACTGCACATGGCTACCTTTTCAAGAATGAATGCAAGCAGTCGGATAAATCTAAACTCTCTTATTTAGATAGTGCCTTTTAAAAAAATCTGACTACAACAAGCTGCATCTTTTCAATACCAGTATCAGATTTTCCCAACGCAGCTCTAAGAGAAGGCGTTTTTTTACGCTGCATGAATTAGCCTAGCGGCTAGCAGACTTTTTCTTACTTGGCGACGGTGGGGGAACAACGCCACGGCTGAATTTCAGGCTGCATGCATGCGTTTCTTTTCTTCAGATCACAGATCGGCTAATATTGGCAGCGAGAGCAACAAGCTCGCGGACCTGCCGAGTGTTGTCTCACACTGAGCTGACATGTGCGACCTGTAGATTGGTCACCACTGTCGTATGGTATCACATTGTAGCACTATTAGAGAATATTATCACTAAAATAAAAATGTTATCTGATATTTAACATACCAACATCAACAAAAAAAAAACATCAGCATTACCGTACACCATGTACTTCACTGGTCTACTACTTTCTAGTGAGAAAACTTAGCAGTACACAATGTTTAATCCTTTCCTCTTTCTGTGTGTGTGTGTGTGTGTGTGTGTGTGTGTGTGTGTGTGTGTGTGTGTGTGTGTGTGTGTGTGTGTGTGTGTGTGTGTGTGCCCTCTTGCAGGCTCAGCAGCTACAGAAGAAAGATTTACAGCTGAAAGCATTGGATGCCTTCTACAAGGAGCAGCTGGCACAGCTGGAGAAGAGGGTACAACATTTACACACACACACACACACACACACACACACACACACACACACACACACACACACACACACACACACACAGACACTTACAAAGACTTCATTAGAGGCTTTCACAGATTCCCAAAGTTGCACATACTGTACACACAAAGCTATCGATGCACTCACACATACACAATGTCTATACACTTGGACAGACTTAACTTTGCGACACACAAATAAATAAACAGCCCCAAACAAAACACACTACACACTATTGTACAATCACACAAATGCAGGCACAAAAAAAAAAAACCCTGCGATAGTTGCCAATGTGCTTTGTGCATGTTCACTCAGCCGCCGCACTACGACAGAAAGTGGGTGGACATAACCGGTCTGCGTGGTAACTCTCATTATGGGAATTTTGCAAAATGAATGGCATCGGCCGTCTGACTCTGGTCCAACACACCTGCTGGAGAAACAGCACGCACACTCACGAGTGCAAATGTGTGGCAGTGACAATCACATTAAAGGGATAGTTTGGATTATTTGAAGTGGAGCTGTACGGGGCTACTTATCCACAGTCGGTGTATTACCTGCAGTAAATGGTCGGACACCCCCCCCCCCCCCCCCCCCCCCCCCCCCTCCGGTTTGGAGAAGCGGAGAGGATTACAGGCTAAGGAGCAACGAAATGTACTGCTGTGGACGGGGCCAGCAGCAAAACGTATTATAGCCCCCTAAGAGAAAGGCCTACCTGAATAAATCACTATTGTGTGGGTTATATTGACATTGTTTAGCTCCCGTGTTGGTATTCCCGTCTGCCTCTCCGAACTGGGTGTCGTGCCATCTACTTTTGGTAAACTGTCCCTTTTTAACACAGTGAGTAGTTGGTTTGGTTTTCTTTATGCACTTCTTCTGTCTAACTCAAAGTTAAACTATAGCTGACACAGCTGCACGAGAGAGCGTTCACCCTGCACACGAAAATCCGTCGGTGGGGAAAAAAAAAAAAAAAAAAAAAGCACCGTGAAGGTAAATGTGATTTCAAATGGTAACACCGATTTTTAGCCATCCCGAGCGTCTCCACAGAGCCCTTACCAGCCCTTTCATCCCCTTTCATCTGTCCGTCCGTCTGACATTTACCGGGCAGAAAAGGTGTAGAAGCTGTTGGTCACGAGTTAAGTCTCGGCCTCACCAGGCGCCACACAAGACGGACCTTTACGCGGGCTCTCCGGGGGAAGCCCCCCCCCCCCCCCCCCCCCCTAGTACTTTACTGGACGTTATGTGTGAAATCTAAGTATTATGTACTGTTCACCATGGCTAAGTGAAATCTGTTCCGCCGAGGGAGTGGTGGGAGCAGATGGAGTCGCGGGGGGGGGGGGGGGAGCCAGCCATCGCTGCAGTGTCACAGTTGCCCTCCTGTGGTTCATGCGCTCGTAGCTTAGGGTAGGCTTTCTACTCGATCACTCGCTCAGCCTTTAATTTATTCTCTTCTCTATTACATCGTTTGTTTATTCCTGATTGCTGCTGGAGAAGCGACTGAAAGAGAACCTCAAACCGAGTTTGGAATAAATTGTGTGCGTATGTGCATGTCAGTGGAGGTTATGGGTAGCGTGTGCCATAAGCTACCATAAGCGGATAGAGTTCTTGGTAGTCACTGACTCAAGCAATAGGCTTTTTTTTCTGTTTGGTTAAATCGGAAGTTTGGGCTTTTTTTTTTTTTAACTAGGCGTGTCAATCCTGTCCTGCAAAGGGGAAGACAAGAAAGAAGTCTGTCTTTATTTCTGTCCTCTGTCCTTCCTTCCTTCCTTCCTTCCTCCCTCCGTGGCTGTCTACTTTTAAATGACGGACAAACACACACAGGCCGACACCACCATAACACCAAATCTGTATTCTAATTATCATGCAGTCAGCATAGATAAACATGTATTACCTCCATGCATAGTCTCTCCCCACACACACACACACACACACACACACAGAGGTCTTGGTGTCAGATGCCTTGCTATTTGTGTTAGTCTCATTAGTAACAGGTTGGGTTTGCAGAGGGAGTAGACGACTGGCAGGCTGACATACAAGCACAAGCTGTGTTTGCTGTTGAGCTTAGGATGTTTGTAGACAGACCTCTATGTGTGTGTGTGTGTGTGTGTGTGAAAGATGTGGTGTGTGTTTTGCATGCACACTGTATATTCAGGTGCACGTGTACTGTATATGTAAATGGGGGAATTTCATGCGTCTATCTGCAGGCTCAGTGTGTTCGCAGATGCCACCAGAAGCCACATGATGCCTCGGTTTTCGCCTGTTTGCCTTCTCCAAGTGTTCCCACTGCTCGAATGTTTGGTTTCTTCAAAACTGCTCGGCTGAATTGAACCGAGATGAGTCATAGTCAAACTGAGCTATGCTTACTGTATGTTAATGTTATCTCTCCCTTTGCATTAACATATGCGCTGGTTAGGGGTGTAACAAAAGAAAACAACTCATGGCACATTTGTAATTGTGGGAGGATCCTCCGGTGCATTTCCACCGCAGTGGTGCAGTGCGACCGTAAGGTTGGGCGATAAGTCAACATGAGAATTCATAGACCTTTCAATGGCATCTTATCGTGATGTAAACCGATATATAGATACCATGATACACAATAACGACATCGAAATTGATAATAATAAGCACACACTGCCTCAAACTTCTCTGAAAATCTGATCAACTTTCAAATTCAAACTGTGCTGGGCAACTTAACGCATTATTATCGCGTTAACGCATTCATTAATTAACGCCGACAATTATTTTATCGCGCAGTTTTTTTTTTTTTTTTTAAATGCAATACACACGGTTGATGCCAGCAAATCACCCGAGCGAACGGTGGAGGGAGGCTTCGGCAGACTACGGTGGATGCAGCGTGTGGGAGAAAACATGGTGGCTTGCGGCTCGGGCCCGGACCTCGCCACCTCCTGGGGTTGTGGACCGCTCGTTCTGCGTCCCCTTCTCCCTACAGGGGGAGGACCTGACCCTATGCTCCCGGTGCGACCGTCAACCCGGGCAGACTGCTCTCAGTGTGTCTCAGCGTCTCAGTGTTAAGGACTGTTTAGTGTTTCCTATTGAGAAAACATGAATATGGATCGACAGCGGACCTGAAACGCCACGCCCGATGCTATTCGGTTGCTCTTATCTACTGTTTTGACAACCCGGAGGTTCATCTTCAAGTTCATATCCGTCTTTCCATTTCTTACAAGATGTCAATACAGGAAAGGCTGTAGTAACGTTTATTTGACGTGGGCGTATGTGTCTTTTGTTAATTTCAGATGCACCTGAAATGATCTGTCTAATTCCTCCTTTCTCTTTCCTCTGTCTGTCTTGCTCTCTCATAGTAAAGTGTAGTTTGAAGCGGGTGGAAATGGAGCGTACAGAAGGAGATAATAATCCTCCTCCCAGTCTGGCAGGTTGCTTGACACGCTGTCAGCATGGGCCCCCACGTAGTGCACCACAAATATCTGCACACTGAACACGCACGCACACACACACACACACACACACACACACACACACACACACACACACACACTCACACTGCTTTACTCCAAATAATGCCAATGGCTGTACCTTTTTTTTTTCCTGGTCAAACAGAAAGGCAGAGGACTTATTTAAGATGCTATATACACACACACACACACACACACACACACACACACACACATATATTAACATATACACACACACACTGCCAACAAACCATATGTGTACCTGCGACAATTGAGCCAGGTTGGCCCTCTGATCAGAACTCAAGTATATATTTTTAATACTGTTTTGAAAACTTCACTTTTCTGCTGTGTTGCACTTTCTGATGGAGATGAATACACACAGGGCCCCATGTAGACCGAGTCAAAGTTTAACGCTTTCATCCTGTGTAAAGCTATCTGCTCAATATGCTGCAGCGGGGGCTTCGAATCTGCTTATTAGTTTAGCTTGTTAGCAATATTTCCACTGAGGCTGCACCCATCTGGAGATGAAGATATGAGTTTCATAATAAGTTAACATTACCAAACATTGCGGAGCTGCGGCTTCCATTCAAGTTGCCTCATTATTTTTGCCTTAGCAACAAAAAAGAGTGCTTGTGTTCATCCCCCAACAGTGGTAAACAGTCAGTGTGATCATTTAATTAAACTTGAACTTCTCAAGGTGTGGAGATAAATGTTCCTGAAATCCTTTTAATTTGCCTCTCACACAGATGGCTGTAGAACGCATGTTTTGTACTGTATTTTACATGTCTTATAACTTCACAGGGATGCTTCACAGCATCTGGGCAGATCACATACTAGTTAAAGGTGCTTTACATGGGATTGGGGCATATCTATCGCCATCTCAACGGCTCTCGACAAGGTGACGGCTGAGTCGGCAGCTCGCAGCTAATGGTGCGGACGGTGCGGACGGTGCGGACGGCGCTAACGGCGCGAACTACGGCGTCAGTGCCGAGAGAGCTAACGGCGTTAACATGAGGGGGAAGCAGAGGGTGGGGCCACCAGCTAACCAGTGGGGCACGCTCACATGCACTAACATGCACTAAAAGCACGCGCCAGCCCTGCTATCCCAACGAAGAACGAAGAAGCTTTGAAACACGACACACACAGAGGGAGAGTGATTTCATCCTCTTTTCAGGTAGACACTACTCCGCTATATCTTTACATAGCAAACAGTTGTCTGCTGCTATATTAATGCTTTGAATCACGCCTTATAATTTGGATGCCATGTTCTGAAACAGCCTTTTTCTCTTTCAAAGACCTACTTTTGAAATTGAACTAAAGTCAAACTTTGTTTGATGTTTGACTTAACGTTACAAGCTAAGGTTGGTTAGCATTGCTCAAAGACTGGTGAAAAGAGAAAACAGCTGGCCTGGCTCAAAGGCAGAAACATCTGCAAGTATAAAACTGAAGTCTTGTCACCGTGCAGAGATTCCAGAGAGATGCCACATCGGTCATTTCTACACTTGGTCGTCTATGCGTGCTGTGGGGTCCCATCTAACGTTAACAGAGTTGTAAGTCAGAACGATGAGCTGACTAGGTGTTCCATTAGCGACTTCTGTGACCCCTCAATGGCTACGCACACACACACACACACACACACACACACCAAAGAACAATGCTTAAACAGATGGAAGTACATTCATTTAAGCATATAGAATATGACACACGCTTATCTCTCAAAGCTCACACACTTAACGTACACACACACACACACGCACACACACGGGTCCACGGGTCAGAAAGTCTTTTGTGTTAAGTGAACATCGCTGCCACTTTCAGATCAAACCAAAAGGTTAGATGAGGTGGGAGTGAGTGTGGGTTAAAAGACTTACTTTTACAGTTGGATCAAAGAGCACCCTGTGTGTGTGTGTGTGTGTGTGTGTGTGTGTGTGTGTGTGTGTGTGTGTGTGTGTGTGTGTGTGTGTGTGTGTGTGTGTGTGTGTGTGTGTGTGTGTGTGTGTGTGTGTGTGTGACATGGTTTTTTAAGAAAAGAATTAGGCCTTTTGCTGCTTTGGCAAGTATCTGTGTATTTGCTTACATTCATAAGTCATTGCTCCGCTCTGACCAATTGGAGCCTGTGTGAGAGAGGCTCCTCTGCATCCCAAACTTTAGGTCAGCATTAGCTTTAATAAAGTGACATCCTTTTAACGAGACAACAATAACGGAAATAAACGGCAAAAACACGTCTACCTAATGACTTCAATGCACCGGATTTACGAGATGTGTAGTCCCGTAGTTGCAGGGTATTAGTAAACCTGTGTGGACAGCCGGGGCGGACTGGCTGCACTCATCATCATTAGCAAGAATCTGTGGGCCAGTGGTGGCTGATGACTGTTAAGTACAGCTGTTGCCACCTTTTCACGTTTAACAAGCTTGTTGAGTTTTTTTTCCCCTGGCTCTACGCAACTCTGTTAACATTTTGCAAGTCTCTACGGCAGAATAACACAAACCAAATACCACTGTTGTTACCAACATGATGGTAATAACGAGTTTCTCCATAATAGCATCATTATTCATTCTCTTTTCCTTATGGCTTTTGTGCTCTTCGGCACCGAGAGAGTGAGAAACGTCTACAGGATGGAGAGTGAGCGAGCATAATGAGCAATTGGAGTCTGCAGGTGGCCTAATAGTTGTAGTCAAAGCCCTCAGAATTGAGTGGCTCAGGTTTAGCAGCACCAAATACTGTCAATCAGTTGATCCGCGTTGTGTTGAATGTTGTTGATTTTGTCCTAAAGCGAGATACTTCAACCCTTATCTAATCACACATCGCAAACTGGCACAGATAAGAGCCTCCAAGCGGCACGGAGAGGAGAGCAAGTTGGAAGATTCGGTCGGACCAGAGGAAAAAAAGAAGTGACGGTGGGGGATGGAGGAAGATAAATCAGATGATACAGTGTGTTTTCCATAGTCCATCATTTCTAAAGTCCTCTTTTTCCTCCTCTCCTCCTCCTGCAGCATCTATTGGAACAATATCCCAGTTCAATGAACAGACTCACAAAACACGCAAGCTACCAATATTTTGGCCGATATGTTTGAATTTTTAGTTTCACTTTTTGGGGGATTTTACATTTTTCATATAAGACTGATCCTGGGCTAAGAAAGCCGAAAGTTTATGAACCCGTTCATCCATAAAATCATGGCGTTTACAGAATGTTTCAGTCTATTTCACCGTCATTCTATCTCCATTATCGGTCTCTTTATGGATTTGTTTGGATGGATAGGATGTGCGTGTTGTGAGAGCTGAAAAATACATTTAATTTTGATTCATGACTTTCATTACCGTCCATTTTTATGTACATTGAAGTTATTGTTTTGCTGTCAGAGTATGTGTTAATCACGTATTCGATCTGTTTCAATACGAGCACTATGAACTACGTTATTGATTACCGATCCCACGTTTTGCGATGGTGAATGATACATCACCGGCACAGGTAGATGTGACGAAGTACTGATACAGGTGTTGTAAACAGCCACAGATGTGCGAAAGGGTCACTAGTAATGACAGCTCTCATGGCATTATTGTAGAACCTTGCCGGTGCGACACAAGCGGGGGAAATTACGCCGCTTCTTAGCCATTCTCTTCGCTGGGAGCTCTGACAGGTCTAATAAGTGGTAGAGCAGACAGATGTATTGATATGCAAATGTGTGATTACGGGCATGTCTATGTTCATTTGTCAAAAGCACTAATGAGGGTACACTTAGGCACAGTCTCAAACGTCTTTCAGCCTTCCTTCCCTAAGACCGAGATAGACTGGTACGGTATCGGGCCCTGTTATTGCGGCGGCGTACCAACCGGCACAAGCAGACCTCGACGTTGGCTTGTCTGCGAGGTATTTTTTGGCGCCGCAAGTGCGAGGTTCACTGAAATGAGGCGGCGCAAAACAAGTTGTCGGTGTTCCCGTTGAAAACCACCTTCCGACCAATAGATGCATTTATATCGGCATCAAAAAAAACAAACAGGTAAAGCGGTAAAGCGGTCTGCTTTCTACTATACAATACGCTTCTCTTTCAGGTCATTGAATCCATGCAGCCGTCTGAAGGCAGCAGGACAGATCCGGTGAATCAATCCGCCGCCTCTGATTGGTGATCAGGCTGGGCGCAGTGCCGTCGCGCTCCGCCCGTCTTCTTTGTTTACCTTGGTTAAAATTGCATGCAAATGACACCAAGGCTGCTGCGAAATAACCGCACACACCTCTACGCACATGATACAGGTGTGTTAGAACTCTGCATTGTGACGGTTTTACGCTGTCATCACATAAACTAATCCCGTGCGTCACAGCCAACCTTCCCAACTCTTTAAATAAGTTCAGCGGTTCAAGTGTTATTCTTGAAATTCATTTTAATTTCGCATTAGCATCCGATTGACGTGATCACTGGCTTCACCAATTTATGATTATTCGTTTGAAAGCCACTCCATCTGCCTCTAGCTGTGAGTGTATGGCGCTATGTGTTCAACGTCGAGCTATTGTCGTCGAGCGTACGACACCCCTCTGCTCTATATTCATCCAAAGCTCTTCGCGCCGCTGCTCCTACGTGAACCAAAATAGCCGGTGCTCTTTGATACGCCCACGCTCGAGACCTGCCACTATGTGCACTTTTGATTAAAATGTAAATGTTCTTTTTTTTTTCTTCTAATTTTTCCTGAAGTCTTTGTTTTGCAACTCTTTTCAGTCGTGGGGCACTTTCAGCATTAGACCCCGGAAAAGTCCTCACATTTTTATTATTAAAATCAAAGTCACACACCGTATTGTGGTTCAAAGTTGGCTTTTGGCATGTAGCACAACTATGTGTGTTAGACGGTCACTTAGCAAGAAAACAAGCCGTAGTGTAGATACCGTGGCAACACCAGGACCGCTACCAGACACTTGCCAGGTGTGTTCACCGCCTCTGAGGAGGAACACTGTGTAAAACTGAAAATGTTCTTCCGCTATTAAACGCCAAACGTAGCTTTGTGATGCAAAAATACGGTCAAATACATTCAGATTTAACGGCCACTTTATGAGGAATACCGTGTGTGTGTGTGTGTGTGTGTGTGTATATATATGTGTGTGTGTGTGTGTGTGTGTGTGTGTGTGTGTGTGTGTGTGTGTGTGTGTGTGTGTGTGTGTGTGTGTGTGTGTGTGTGTCACAGGCAGTACCTTGCATACCTTTTTACATAATAATTACACACAGAGCCCAATCCAACCCTATGTACTCAAACACCAATCTCTCTCTCTCTCTCTCTCTGTCTCTCTGTCTTTCTCTCTCTCTCTCGCTCTCTCTCTCTCTCTCTCTCTCTCTCTCTCTCTCTCTCTCCTTCCGCCTTTTACCGTCATGCCTTCTGCTGCTTCTCTTTTCTTTTCTTTTTTATTCCTCCTTCTTACCTCCCTTTTAGCTTTGTCTTTCTGTTCTTCCCCAGCCATCCTTCCATCCCCAGCTGGTACGGTTTGCTGGTTAAATATTTGGGATTGGGGTGGGTGGGTACTGGCTGCTGGAAGGCCTAAGCTAGGAGGATCAACAGCGGAAGGGCTGCAGTTGTTGTGGATTAGCTGCTTGTTTTATCATAATACCACTGCCGGCTTGCTTGGCGTTTGGGGCTCACCTGGCAAGCTGCAGAAGTCAGAAATCTACGATTGCTTTAAAAAAAAAGCATGAGTAATGCACCTCATTACCGCCGAGCCTTAGCTTCGATAGAAGGGGCTCGAGTCGCAAAGCTTTCCTATGAATGAAAGTAACACTACTCTCTCTTCCTACTGTACGTTTTTGGTGTTAAAAGAATGTCAGCGAATTCTGGCCCGCGGTGTCCTGTGTCGCTGATCTTACGGTGAAAAGTAACGTTCAGCTTTTTAAAGAGGTGCAGTTCACGAACTCACAAAGAGGTTTATCCTTTAAGGTCCGGAAGGCATGACGTGGAAAATGGGAAGACGGTGGAGAAAAGGAAGCTGTTACAGAGGAGGGAAGCAGAAAGATGAAGAGAGAAAACGTTTGTTCTAAAGAGTAAACCGAGGTAATTTGAGTTTAGGAAAGAAGGGATATTTGATTTGAAAGGAGTCCCAGATGGGTGGGATTCAAAGAGGATAGGAACATTGTGATGTAGTGGTTAGAATGTTTATGTATCTTCACAGAACAGGATTAAGTCCAAATTAGAAAATTCCACTCTTTATGTCTCTCCCCTTAACTATGAAGCTACTGTCAGCAGCCGTTTAGCCTAGCGTAGCTTAGCTTAGCTTAGCTTAGTTTAGCGTTAAGACTAGAAACGTGGAGAAACGGCAGCAAGCCTGACTGTCAAAAAGTAAAAAAGGTCGCCTACCGGCACATCTGGAGGTGTGAAACCAAAACATTTTAACAGACATTCCTCGTAAGTAACTAATGTTCGACACAAACTTTTCTTTCATGGAAAATTTGAAATTCAATTTTGAAATTCAAGGTTTGTTCAAAATAAAACCTTGACTATTAAATAACTTACATTTTCACGAGAGTTAGAGGACCTTCCCTCACTCTCACTCAAACAAATCTTCCAACAAAAGTTGTTCCAAAATGTTTTAAGGTTGTTCTTCACTCGCGCTGAAGAAGTTCCTCACAGAACAGATCGTGCAGCAGGTCACCGATCATGAACAATCGATCGTATTGTGCATTCTCTCTACTTTTTGTTTATTTCATTTTTTGTCTTTTACTCACTGCCAACCGAGACAAGACATTGTAACTCACTTTTTTACGCCTTTTGCATCTCATTTGTTGAATTCATGGACATGAAACTGGACCAAGTGGTCTTCTGAATGAAGCTGCTACCAAAAATATGATTCTTTATGCTGTGAGCATATGAAACTGGGAATACATGTTGCATAAAAAGCCTTTGTCAATCAAAAAAAAAAAGAAAAGAAGATTCACTTAAAATCATAAATGATGCTCAGCTAATACTTTCCGTTGATGTCGTCCTGTGTTGCCCTTTAGAATCTGGAGAGATACGAACAGAGCAAGGACGAATTCCACCAAGCTGCCTCCAAGACGGAAGCAAGCGTGAGGTGAGAGACACACACATACTCACATTCACAAACTAATTTGCAGTTCCAAAAGTAAGCACATATTATTCCCTGGAGCCTCTGACACACACACACACACACACACACACACACACACACACACACGTACATGCGCTTACCCACAGCAGACTAATAAGCACTGATGGATAGTGATCTGCTCGTTTTTTTCTAATTTTTAACCAGTAACATGCATACGTTCTCTGGAGCACACCTGACTAATGTGATAAGTGTTTTAATTGGCTGCTTTAATTAAGCCGAATTTAACAATACTCTATTTCCCCGTCCTCGCTCCTCACCGTGGACTTGTAATGAGCCCCAGTCGGGGGGGAAAGGCGGCTAATTATTGCCGCTGCAGTCTGTGAAACACCCGGGCCTTGACTCGCCTTTAAGATTTGTCACACCAGTACATGTGGCTTTTCCAATAACAAGAGTCACGCGAGTATTTATGGACGGATGTCTTTCAGTGTGTCCTCAGCAAGCAGTCAGAAGATCACACGTGATCTAAACAGACTTATGTGGAAGCGAAAAACGAAGGCGAACAGTAACAGTTTTCCAGAAACAGTCCGTCGTAAAGGTCCGTGGCAGTTTGCTGCTTCTCTGTTTAGCTTTGTATGTTGGTCCCATCCTCTACCCAAAGCTTTTAGGTCAGGGTTTGAACTCTCGTCTGGTACAATGTCCTCGTTGCCGAGCCGATCGGCTTGTCCCCCTTTTTCATTTCTGAAGAAAACAACAAGATACTTGATTTCCTCACCAAATGGTTCAGATAATCTGCCTAAACTGTTGGCTTGTGTGCAGCCCGTCCTATCGTCTGACAGTTTGTGTTTCTTGGCTCGTCGGACTTCTTTGTAGCGATTTTTGCCATGTTCCCAGATCGCTGCAAATTCTTTGGTGAGAACAGTTTTTTCCCACTATAGCCAACTGAAATGAGGGCCAAAACAAAACCCAAAAAACCCAAGTAAGAAGAAATATTCTTAAAAAAAATGTACATTGTGAGAAGTTTAGTCTCTGGAGATTGGATTAGTTGAGCCATCGACAATGAGTGTCTCTCATGAATGGAGCCCAATCGCTCCAAGAAGACTTGATGCCATATGTAGAGTACTTGGAGTGTACTGGGCTGCTCCAAGGAGCTGACGGCAAGCTGGAGGTTTATTGGAAGCAACTATGAGGAAGAGTCTGAGTTTCAAACGCAGCGTTTCTGGTATAGAAGAAGCTCGGTCCGTCAAATCTACCTGGAATCAATCGTTTCACCCATTCTCCGCAGAATAGAGGATCGCACTGAAGCCCTGCACTTCAGTTTTAAGCCTGACGGTAACAAGAAGAAGGTTTTGGGCTCGCCCCTCCCACACTCCCACACAAGCCATGTAGTTAATACACCCATTCCATGGTAATCTGGAGTGACTGAACACAGTTATCAGCAGTTTAGGAATATAAGACCCCCATTACAGAGCTATTTAAAGCAATGCCTACATGTTTTTGATCTGTGCTGATGCTGATGCTGAAGACCAGATGATCTTACCTCTGGGGAATACTGTACAGTAATACCGCTAATCCTCTTCTCGTAGGGAGGTTGCATTTTTATCAGAGAAGATAAAACGATCCGAGCTTCCTGTACGGCAAGATCTTCATTGACAATTATACACCGCTTTCGCAGGCTTTTGGAGCCTGGATTAGGCTCTCATTCATTCGGTAATCTAGTCTAAGCCCCCCCGACCTCCGGGGAATTCAGCAGTGTCACTTAAAAGAGTGAAGTGAGGTGTGAGGATACGAGTGTGTCTGTGTGTATGGTGTTAAACTCAACAAAGAAAATGGGATGCATTTGACGTGGACCTGTGTACTTCGGTGGCTACAGCATGGTTCTCCTCAGCAGAACGGAGCCGTTGTTGACGTGAGGAGTAACAGCTTTGCATCTCCCACCGTGACTGCTGAGAAAACCCATTGAATAAAAGGACTTTCTACCGAAACGGGGACAAGATTCACGTTGTGTCCTTTCTAAAAAGAACTAGTTAGCTGCCCATTAAGATGAAACCCTCATGTGACACAATACATAGTTGGTAGGTTATGTAACACTACCCAAACCACACTTGTCTTCATTTAGCGGCCAATTTACACTTCCCGTTAATTGCATTGATAGAGTGAGCCCTTGGAACACAGTGTCCGTCTGTAACATCCGGTCCTCAGATAGTTGGACGGATTGCATCACCGTCTCTCTCTCCACCTCAGCTGTGTAAACTCTTATTGTTGCCATAGCTCTCGCAGCATCCTTTTCATTGGCAGCCGGTAGCCTTTAGCCATCTGTCGTCTGTGTGAGGAAAAAGTCCATGTTTACATACAGTACAGGCTTTCTCCCTGGAAATTTAAAGCCGGCCAGATTTTGTTGTATCTCGCCTCCATGATTTATACATTTAGTTTGCAGATCACTGCTTAAACAGCGGCCACACTCGATATGAAGACTGTATGCTGTTTAATTCTTTTTATGATGTTGGGAGACGGTCTCTACCCTACGTTGAATCGACTTGGATAGCAGCACTCCAAAAGCAATCCACCCAGAATACTTACAGTCAGTGCACCGGGCTAAATAGGTGAGTTGTAGCACAGATGTATTAATTGCCGTTTGGTACCGACGTCTAAATGCTCAAATACAAATTGGGTGAGCCTCTGATTAGTCTGAGACTCATCTTGAATGAATGAAATTCCATCTGCAGAGAGCCTGATATAGCGTTAGTGATAGAGTCTGGACATTTAAAGACACTTGGAATCATTCATTTGTGCATTTGAAAGCAACAGACAATGTCATGTTGTGACATTTTCAGCTGCCATAAATGTTGAATAATCTGTGGGAAACTTCAGACGGACTCTGGTTTTATGTTTCTCTCAGTGCAGAGCTGTAGAACAAAGCTACTGTAAAATATGATGAGGGTGACTCCATTCCCCCTTCTGTGGCCTGAGTAAGAATGTGTGTATACGTGCCGAAATTTGTGTGCGCGCGCGTGTGTGTGTGTGTGTGTGTGTGTGTGTGTGTGTGTGTGTGTGTGTGTGTGTGTGTGTGTGTGTGTGTGTGTGTGTGTGTGTGTGTGTGTGTGTGTGTGTGTGTGTGTGTGTGTGTGTGATATGTTAATCCACAGCTTAACCCTTGGTGCCAAAAGGGGGGCTTTGGCTGCAGACACTCCGGAGGGGACCGGTGTGTCACAGTCCAGTGTGTGTGTTTAGAGAGAGACTCAATAACTTTCCTTTCATTCTCTCTCTCTCTCTCCTTATCTATGGGAGTGAATGACACAATTTGCTTTGCCGAAATTATGCCACACAATCGCATGACCGACAAGTCGTGCAGATACAAAGAAATACCAACGCTAACGCCAAATCACACAAGAGGAAAGGAATCTAATTGATATTAATAAAGTAATAAAAGCATACTTACTGTTGATTCCTTTGAGCTCTCTCTTAACGGGTTCCGCGGCTGGAGGGGAAAAAAAAACAGCTTTGGTTGCTGAGTCGTCATTTGATGCAAAGTCAAAACGAGGTTGGAGGAGGAGAAGCGTCACTGAGGCTTTTAGTGCAATTCAGCTCTTTAAGACAACAGGTGTGCTTTAAAAGATGTTCTGCCAGGTCAGTGATTTGATTGGAAATGTGACTTCGGTCACATTGCAATAGTTCAGCTCAGCTACTCAGCAAAATGAACATTAAGTCACACAGACTGACAGGTAACTCTTTAATTGGACAGTTTTGCCCATTGTTACCCTGCATCATCAGAACCCATCTCATCTCATCTTCGTCCGCTTATCCGGGATCGGGGTCGCGGGGGCAACAGCTCCAGCAGGGGACCCCAAACTTCCCTTCACCGGTGCCACATCAGCTCAGCTCTGACTGGGGGGATCCCGAGGCGCTCCCAGGACCAGTTTGGAGATATAGTCCCTCCACCTGGTCCTGGGCCTCCCTCTGGGTCTCCTCCCAGCTGGTCGTGCCTGGAACACCTCCCTAGGGGAGGCGCCCAGGTGGCATCCTCACCAGATGCCCGAAGCCACTTCGACTGGCTCCTTTCCACGCAAAGTGAGTCAGAACTTCTCACCCTATCTCTGAGGGAGATGCCAGCCGCCCTCCTGAGGAAACCCATTTCGGCCGCTTGGACCCGCGATCTAATTCTTTCGGTCATGACCCAGTCCACATGACCATAGGTCAGGGTAGGAACCAAGATTGCAATCAGAATCATCAGAACCCACATGAGGAAGTCTAATTACAGTGACAGCCCTTTAATCCTTCTGATGTTTATATGTATGTAATTTGATTAATAAGTGATTATAAGCATCGTTAGTATTTAGACCGCAGATCGACCGCATGTTATATTGAATAATGGTAGAAACAGGAATGTACTAAAGCCTCCAGACGTAGTGTAAACATGAATCGTATAGCTGTGGGATCTCTGTCACACACTTTTTAACAGAGTTAATGAACTGACAAAGTACAGAGTTGGTAACAAGCACAGCAGTTATTCTGCTATCATAAATTCCTGTAGTTGGTTCGCTTGCTTGTCAGACCACAAATGAACCGCGCCAGAGTCCGCTTGGAAGCAAACCTAGACCCTTCTTTTTCAAGCGGTCTTGTTGGGTTGTTGAGTTCATTTCGTGTGCACCGTTAGCAGTGGACTCTTGCAGCAGGCCGTTCTGGAACTGACCGACATTTAGATTGCATCGCATACCTGATGACCACTTAGCAAAGACGCTTTTGCGTTTGCTAACTAGACAGGCTTTTGCCTAGCGCAATTACTGAGAGAGCGAAAGAGACGTGGAGGATCGAAACGGTTGTCTTTTTAGTCTCCATACATTTTGTGTGTGAGGGAGTGAGGGAGACGGCCCTCTTCTTCAGGGTTGAAAGTAATGGAACAAGAGCGAGACGGAGACGGACGAGGCAGATACCCACGTCAAACCTCTCAGGTCAGTTTCCAAGGCATTTTAACAAGGCCGGCTGTCTCTTACAGACGTAGTCGAACTAGCCTTAATAGCCGGCCTTTGTCAGATCCTCCCAGCCTGTGTCAGATGATACCGGCCTACGGAGATCACTCAGCGATAAGGCTGGAAAACATTGACAAGCGGAGTCCAAGTTAAAAGGCAGACCACTTGGCCATTGTTGTTGTGCAGGACGAGAGAAAAGCGAACCAAAAATATGGTGTGTGTGTGTGTGTGTGTGTGTGTGTGTGTGTGTGTGTGTGTGTGTGTGTGTGGCTCACTGTATTTAGACCCAGGTGAATTTCAAAAGTGTACATTCCATGCCATTAAACTTGTTTCAGAGAGGGGGGGAGAGAGGGAGAGAGAGAGAGGGGGGGGGGGAGGGAGGGAGAGAGAGAGAGAGAGAGAGGGAGGGAGGGAGAGAGGCTGTCAAAAAATGCATTCATTACAAAGTATTCATCAAGTTAATAAATATCATTCAGGACATTTTATGTTAATTATTTCCTGAAAATGACGCGCCAAACGTATTGACTATAAGAAATGAATATAGTTAATCTCGTTACATGGCGACCAATAGGATAGAAAACCCTGAGATACTGTACAGTGTTTGTTACACAGCGTGTCGGACTGTTAACCCGTTTACACCGTTTCTGTGCAGCAAAACACCAAAGAGGAACTCTTTGCAGAAACCCACTGTAAGGTAATGGAAATGTTCCTACTTGACGCGCCGATAGCCGAGCGGTTAGGGCGCAGACCACATGGACGCGATTAACCCTGAGCAGCGAGTCCCCTGGACCATTTGCTGCATGTCTACGGGGGCGGCGGTCTGACGCTTAGGATGGAGGTCTAATTTCACGCACGCACCTGTACGTATATGACGACCGTAATTCAAGTTCACGTCGGAGCAACGATGCAAATTCATTCGAGCTAATTAAAAGAAAGTGGAAAAAAAGGAGTGACGAAAGTGCGAGGCATTCGGAGACTTGAAGTACCCTCCATCCACTTCAATGTTTACGAGCGACACGGCGAAGTCTGAGTACCAGCACAGAGAGGAGGCTCTTTACCCGGCTGTGATAGGAGCGGAGGGATGGGAGAGTACGAGTGAAGGAGTGTGGAGATACAAGATAGGACTGTGTGTCCTCAGTCAATTGAAAAGCTGTCAGGGTGCAGGTGCATACAAGCTACAAGCCACAGATAAGAGGCAACTCTGTCTGTCTAGCTGTTTTCCTCCTCACCTCTCCCGCCCTCCTTCTCCCTTACTATCATCTCTCTCTTTCTCTTTACTTCACCAGCGCTCCGTTATTAATCAAGTTGGTAATGGCAAAGCAGTCTGTTCAGGAGTTCTGACCCTCCCGACGCGTCAAATTCGTCCATTTCTTGCCTCAATAGATAAGGATGGACCGGTTTTCCTCGCAGTCTCTCGGTCCCTCTTCGAAGCTTTCCCTCTTCACCGGGGATTAAACATTTTCTCATCATATGGGACCTATCCCATTTTAAGCAAATTAGTGGAAAGTTGCAATAAACAATGCTAAATATGTACATTTCCGTGAGCCGGATTCAAGCTAATGGGAAAGCTTTGGATAAAGTAATGCATTTGTAAGATTTATAGGCATTTTTTTTGTAGGTTAGCTGTTTCCCTTTACTTCCAGTCTTTATGCTAAGCTAAGCTAATCCCTTATTGGCTCCAGCTTCATATTTCCTGAACAGACATTAGTAGTTTCAATCTTCTCATCTAACTCGTGGGGGGGGGGGGCAAATAAGCGCAACTCCTGAAATGTTGAACTAGTTTGGGTTTTCCATTGATCTTGGATCAACAAGCGGTTTTATTTCCGTTCTGTCGGCCTGAGCTTTTCACGCACACATCCAAACATGGGATCGAGTGTCTCTATCTTCAAAGAGACAGCAGCAACCTCCTTGACAAAAGGGCTTAGACACGGACTTCACGAGAGCAGTAAGGGGAGAACGAGAGCACAGAGTGTTTAACAGAATATCAAACCTGATGTTGATCCTGACAGTGGAGGCTCAAGTTTGTCAAAAGCGAAGAGAACGCCAGACCCCACGGGAACAGAAGGCAGAGAAGGACAGAGCTTTGATGGTCGGGGTCATGAGCATGATGTAGATGCCTGGCCTGAGGAACGCCCACTACCTGATATGAAGACATGTCTTGCAGGACTTTTACTTCTTGGAGGAAGACAGTGATCGTGCAGTATGCAGGCAAACGTAGAGATAAACTGACGCTTCTTACAAACCGCTCTCTTTTTCATTGCTCTCAGATTTTGATGCACCCATAACCTTGTTTTTTTTTTTTTTGTTCTGATTTAAAAAAATCAAAAAATCTGTGTTATCCTAGTAATGAAAGAATGTCATTCAGCTGTATTTTATGTTATTGGAATGGCAAACTTGAACTTAAACCTCACTACTGAAGGACTCCAGGAAGTTGTTATGATGAAACTTACTTCACTAAACAGAGGAAGATTCATCTCAGCAGAAAAATGTGGTTCAATCGGACATTTGAATATTTGTGCATTAAGTTGCTCACCTTGAGTTCTTTAAATAATACTTTGTATCGCGCTGTATAACCTGACTCATTTATCCAGCAGTATCCTCAGTCCTTCCTGAACACATGCATTTGCGCTAAAACCTTCCTATTTAAAACACTTACGTATTAAAAGGCTCGATTAGGCATCCTGCGGCGTGCGGAAAAAAACGTCCAAGCGTTCATCTGATCTACATCACGCTTGGCGGGTGCATTGCTGGAGATTGCCACGGACGTGCAGAGTCAAATATGGTGCAATTTGGACACGTCAACATCAATAAACTTTGAATAAATAAGCGATGGCGCTCTGTGCGCGCGCGGGGGGGGGGGTGGGGCTTAGGGGCTCTGCGGAGTGAGTCGTGCATGTCATCCTCAGTGGATATACCCACGTTACAACCAAACTCCACTTCCCTTGGAGACAACGAGCGACGAGCGGTTTCTCCACAGAGCCGCTAGCAGCGATACCGAGAGCCAAGCAATCGGCACATGCTCCGAACAGCCACTGCACCACTGTTGTCATGATGCAGAAATATTGTGACTTCTTAGGCTGAAAATGTGGAGATTAAAGATGTGAAAGCGCACTGGTCAGGATTGGTAGATGAAACTAGGGCTTTAATTCAATTGGATTGCGGTTCATCATCAGCTTTCCATCATAAGACGAAGCATTACATTACAGTCATTTAGCAGACGCTCTTATCCAAAGCGACTTACAATTCAGTATCTATCTACACACCGTAGACACAGTTAAGTGTCTTGCTCAAGGACACATTGACAAGGACACATTGACATGAGACTAGTAGAGCAGGAGCCGGGGATCGAACCGCCGACCATCTGATTGAAAGGCGGCCCTGCTCTCCACTTAGCCACGGTCACCCCGAAGCAAAGTTAAAAGTTGTGTTAATAACCTGGCTTCTTTCCTTGAATTGCCCTTTCTCCCCATGCGCGCTACACAGAAAAGTAGCTGCCAGAATGAGGCAGGTAGTCGGCTATTTGGCTTCCACTCTGGGAAGCGTCTGAACTGAGATTAGTGAGTTTTGTGCAACATTTTTTTTTTTCCCCACTAATGTTTAAACACACATTGAAAGACGCAGTTGTTTTCATTGGAATGCACGGCCAGGCACTGTAAAAAAAAAACAAACAGAAAAAGTCGAGGAGACACTATATTCATACCCATGTCAAAACTAATACAACATATGCACAATGTGTCGACACACAAACGCGATGTGCAGACGTTCACAGAAGTGTTTTTTGTAGCCTTCAAGTCAGTCACAATATTGGATTCCCTTTATTTGTCCTCCTCGGCGCTGCTTCCCGTGAGATGTGAACACGATTTACTAATTGGTTGCCTGAAACGCAGCGCAGATACCAATACTTTGTAGTTGACAGGCTAGACGTAAAATGGCATGTAGGACAAACAATGCCTCATATGTATAGCCAAAGCCATTAAGGAGAGCACAAAAAGAACCATCAGTCTAACTGTGAGAGATGCATGGTTTAGAGGCGATAAAGGCGTCTTCCTTATCAGACTCCAAGCTTTTGCCAGAGGCTTTTTGTAGTTGGTGTTGTGTTTTGTGTCTTTTTTCCATTTTCCAATTCCTCCCCTTTCATGTCGCTCCCTCTCTCTCTTTTGTCTTGGGTAAGCTGGTCGGCGTGGTCCAGAAGTCTGAGGCCTCTGTGTTCCGTACGCCTCCGCCGCCGGAGATTAAAAATAATGGGCAGCACCATTAATTAAGCAACTAATCTTACTGTTTATGTTTTGTCATATTTACCGCTCACAGATGCGTGGAGAACTCCCCCCCCCCCCCCCCAAAAACAAAAATGTTTTGCTCCCACACACGCGTTAAAAATGCTTCCGCAGCACGTACGCACATTAAAAACAACCCCATACGTGGCTGGACAGGCTGTCAGGGACACCCCCCCCTCCTGATGTGCTGCCCCCCCCCCCCCTTTCTTTCTCTATATTTATTTTTGTAAGCGGCTCAGTTAATATTGTTGATTTAAGACCTCACCTTCAATTTGGTGTAGCATGTGGACAGAGCTTTAGCTTTTGCCGCGGCTGAGCCAATTTTCTGCTTCAAGCGCCTTTAATAAACCACGCAGCGCTATCAGGAGGCTTTGGCTCTCCTGATGAAGGCCATTTATTTCAAATTAAAGGAGAGTTCCTTATCTGCGGCGGCCTCAAACGGCGAGAGAGATAAAGATGGCGAGCTTTGTGGTCGTCCTCGCTGTGTTGTTAATGCGATGAGAGAGAGAGAGGGGGGGGGGGGCGGGGAGAGGAGGGGGGGGGTGGGGGGGTGGGAGGCGTAAGAAAGGAGACTTGAGTTGGAGAGAAGAAAGAGAATAAAAGTGGGAAAAGGCAGATTAAACAGGCAAAATAGGTGGTGGTGGGGGGGGGGCAGAGTGATCTGATAGGTTGTCATCTTTTTAAAATGGGTCTTGTGAGCGAGCCCCAAAAAAAACTGCTTCATTCCTTCCCTTTCACCGTTTTATCTCCCTAACTTCCTTTATATGTTTTTCTATCCATCTCTGTTCATTTTCCTCTTTAACCTCCATCACCCATGCCCAGAAAAAGCTCAGTCATTGCATCCATGATACCGATGATAAAGTGTGTGTGTGTGTGTGTGTGTGTGTGTGTGTGTGTGTGTGTGTGTGTGTGTGAGCGCCCGTGTGGACACGGATACGCTGTAATTGAAACGCGGGGGTCAGCTCTCCTTCATGAATCAAAGCCAAAAAGACCCTTTAATGTGGCTTTCAATTAAATCTGGTGTTAAATGCTCCTCACAGAGAGTACGCACAGCGCAGAGGGGATCGACGTGTAGGGAGGTGTGTGTGTGTGTGTGTGTGTGTGTGTGTGTGTGTGTGTGTGTGTGTGTGTGTGTGTGTGTGTGTGTGTGTGTGTGTGTGCGTGTGTGTGCGCAAGTTTCGGCACTTTCGTGTTTACTGTGTGTGTGTGTGTGTGTGTGTGTGTGTGTACGTTTGTGCGCGCCCCTTCCTATACCTGCGTAGGCGGGCTTAACTCGCTTGTCTCCGCTTCAATCAGTCAGAATCCATTACAGCGAGGCACTCGGGCAGCGGGCCTGTCATAGTTAACAATCGCACAGATAGACAGCCAAAGACCAATTATAACACAGCCCACATATCAAATTAAGCACGGCTCATCCAGCCGCTCAGAGCGCACTTTTCTGCTGTATTTGATCAGGATGATCCCACCCACACAATTAAAGAGCGATTTGGCGCTAATTGCACGATTTGCGACGAGGCACGTACGAAACGCACCATAAGTTGTTAAACATGTTGCAGTGGGTGATGCTGTTGATTGTTTTCCATCTTTGTCTTGCCTCAATTAGTCAGACCTACCCTTGTGTGTGTGTGTGTGTTTTTTTTTCTTCTTTGTGTTCTTTTTTAATATTTTTTATTTTGTTCAGCTGTGGCTGAAGACAAGGAAGCTGTGAATTGGACCATATATATATTAATGCACATTTCAGTTCTCAAATTTGTACATGGGTATTTATGTAGAAGGGGGGGTGAAAAATGTATTTATTGTTCTGTTAGGACTGGACAATACCACATACATACCCACCATAATTAGAAAGTATCCCAATAGGAAATGGGAGACTTGAATATACTCATCAAATCGCTGAATCAAGGCTCTTTGTAATCAAACATACCACACTTCTTTATGAATGGCTCAACGAATTAGCTATGCTTTTAAGGAAAAGATATTTAGTTTTTGTTGAATTCATCTGAAATAGTCATTTTTTGGCCTTCTCGAGTGCAGTGGAAACGAGCCGTGAACGCAACACTGACATATCACCTCCACAGATGATCATCTGCACATCCAACAGTTACGGCGCAACATTATCATCCATTTAGAGCTGTTGTCACCTGATGAATGTATGCATGTTCAAGATTAACTCGCCTTTTAACTCGTGGTCGCCACTTTGGACTCTCATTGGTCTCCAACAACGACTGAGGGCGATCCCTGGCTCCTCTAAATGCTCCACTGTGATCACCAGCTAGTCGCTGCAGTTGTAAACCACAGGAGAGAGTTTCTTATGCATGTATCTGATCCAGTGTTCCATACAACAACACAGATCATCCTTTTTTCACATTTCCTCTTTCTCCAAAGAGCTGATGTGCGCGTTGCACTAAATGCTGTCATTTTTTTTTTTTTTGTTTCTCACTTAAAGTTTTTTGTTACAACCAAAAAAAAATCCTGAACAAATCCAAACCAGAGTGATGAATGAAACCCTGATCTACAGTACAATCGCAAAGAGTGGATTTGACGCACCTGGTCCAGCTTTAGCTGTTGATCCTCATCAGTTGTTTGGTTTCATCCATTTTAAAGTGATTCAAGTTTTTTTTTCAGGCTGCATTATTTTTCTGCAGGCCCAAAAAGAAGAAGAAGAGAGAGGGGATCAAACGTTCCATCCTTCTGTGTTTGTGTGTTTTGCAGGTCTCGCAATACCGACCCGGTGTGTCTTGGCCTGCAGGCTCAGATCTTATCTTGCTACAGGGACAACAGAGACCAGACCCTAAGGTGTTCAGACCTGGCCAAAGAATACATGCGGTGCATCAACGCTGCAAAGAAGGTGAGAGCTTCTTTCAGGATTTAGAATATACGGGTCAATACAACAACTGTGTCAGTCCGAGATCATACCTTAATTATGAGGATCGCTTTCTAAAGCCATATCAATAGCAACTTCCAACCAAAAAGAATAAATACATAGTTATTATAATAATGCTAATAATGTTTTATTGAGTTGTACTTCACATGGCCCTTCAAAGAAGCAGGGGGGGACATAACAATCCAGTCTGAGTAGTGTCTTTTGAAGTTTTCCACGGAGAGAGATGATATTTTCAGAGCAGCACACTGTCTGATGTAAAAGAAAGAAATTCAATTTTTCTCATGTTCTCACGATTATTCAGGCGGGGGGGGGTTTAAAGACCCCCAAAAAAATCAGATTGATCGGATTTTGAGTGCTGTCACTTTAGTTTTTAACACAGAGGGAAAAGCTTGTCATTAGAAACGGCTTTCAGAGTGAGCGTCTGATGTAAAAGTATGAAATCCAAAGTTCTCCGGCGCTACCAAACTTGTTTTCCTACTTATGCTGAAAATGACACCGTTTCAAAGGCAAACACGGTTTTGGGGTTGCTGTGACATAAGTCCTCAGCAGCAGTTCAGCTCGTCACCGCAGCCTTCGCCCTTTCCGTTCTAATTTTAGGTAGTTTACAGACACAATCATTTAAAGTAAGTGAGAGGGGAAAAAACAAAAAGCAGGTTGTCATCGGAAAAAACAAGCGGTAAAAGTAGACATTTTCACTGACAACATTCATTTAGATATTTTCTGAATACGAACAAACACAGAAACACCGAAGAAAAATCTGAATTCCTGAAAGCGGTTCACCTGATGTCAGTAAACCAGACAGCGTTGTCCAGTCAGACGCAGCGCTGATGTCTGCAGTCTCATCATTAGAGTTCTAGGAGAGTTTAACAGAACTGCACTGTAGACTGTAAATGTGTTTATATAACCCCAAGGCTTCTTTTTATGGTCATGTGTGTTCGGCTTTTGCTATTTTGTAAGTTCTAAAACTCAACCATTAACCCGTGTCCCTCATCAAAGCAAATATTTATATGATGATTTTTATTTTTTTTTTTACTGTATCTTTGGTCTCATTTTAGCTTCAAAGTGAGATTTAAAATCTCCAGTGTTGTTTCACATTGTAAATGACGTGAAGCTATTTCCAGGCGGACAGAAGTGTTACTTATTCTGTGTCGTTACATTAATAAGCTGTGTGAGCTTTATGCTTTTCATTTAACCTCCAATAAGTTAGCATTATATGTTTGTATGACACACTGAAGGTGATTTTTTTTATTTTTCAAAAGGGGAAACTACGGAGTAAAACAAAGTGAGGTGATTTTGTTTTCTACGCCATTTAAATTATTCAACAAACGGTATTATTTGTTTGAATTTACTCATAATTTTGACTTGTCTGATAATCTTTCACCACATTTCGACAGTCATGGGGCTCCATAGACATTGTATCAAAGTGATCTGGGTCGTTTTCTGACGCAGTATTAATTAAGTTGACGTCGGTGTGTCTTCAAGAAATCCGGCCTTTTATTTTTTTCTCTTTGTCACTTTGTAGTTTTTTTAAAAACCACTGCTTACGCATGCACTCAGAAAAGTTTAGCCTTTGTACTTTCGCGTTCAGCGTTCCACATTCCTCAATTGGATCCGCTGCTGTATTATTCAAAAGCAAAGACGAGCTCCCCTCCTCAAGTATGTGCATCGCTGCGGCAGTTTTAAGTTACAAATTCACAGAAAATGTTGCGCGAGTGGACGAGGGGACGTTGGAGGCAGAGCACTGGAAGCTCGCCCTTCCAAAAGTTTGTACAGTAGAGGCATTTGAAGGTGTAGCTGCTAATCATGCACCCGGACAGCGTATTACTCTGCCTCATGGTGCTCTCTGCTCACATCTCCTCTGCGTTGCTCAGGGGCACTGAGGCTTCCCCCTGGCATACAGTAATACAGCATGTGATAATCAGCTCGCTGAAACTTGATTCCTCCGCTCTTGTGCTGGTGCAGTGTGTGTGTCTGTGTGTGTGTGGCTGTGTGTGGCTGCCTATACGTGTGTGCACTTTCAATCGTATCTGTAGCTTTGTCTCTGTCTTGTGTGAAGCCCATGCAGACACAAACACACTTTTATATACACGCAGCTAAGCCCATGTTTTGTTTTTTGTTTTCTTGTATTTCTACACATGAGATGTAAAATGTCCTCTGTGTGTGTGTGTGTGTGTGTGTGTGTGTGTGTGTGTGTGTGTGTGTGTGTGTGTGTGCGTGTGTGCGTGTGTGTGTGAGAGCGTGCGTATGTAAGATCTTCTTTATCATATTAGCTGGTGTGAGATAACGAGGAGTGAAGTGAAGACTCTTTGAAGGCTGTCTTTAAAAGAGCACAGCAGATCATACACAATGTGTGTGTGTGTGTGTTTGTGTGTGTGTGTGTGTGTGTGTGTGTGTGTGTGTGTGTGTGTGTGTGTGTGTGTGTGTGTGTGTGTGTGTGTGTGTGTGTGTGAATAGTTCTACGTTGCAGTCTGCTTTAACCTACACATCAAGGTCTTTCCTGCTGATTAGCCCCCGAGGCATCTCCCTGACTTTCGCCCAAGTTGAAAGTTTATAAAGTTCTTCTTCCATTATGTGTCTTTAGAAGCTATCACCGTTTGGTTATCACTGATGACTTGTTAACTTTTTTTTTTTGCGGAGAAGATTGTGAACTTACTTAATGTACTATGGCCTGACACACCGTGAGAATGTTGAACAAAATAACCGTGTAGAGCCAGCAGACTTCATTTAATATAAATGGAATTGCCACAATCAGAGTATTTTGCGTTAGCCTCAAAATCAAATTTAAAATGATTATATCAGGACATTATAATATATAATTGTAGCTTTCTAATTATGGTAGCATTGACAAACTACTTGTAACTAAGTCACATCTGACAATGGTAACGAAGACAGAGCGCAATTAAATTCCAACAATTCATCGATCTCCATGGACTTTGTATTGCGTGAAGGCGCCTCCTTGTCATTTTCATCTGCTAGCAAACAACAGAAAAATGCCCAAAAGCTGCTTTGTGGTGGGACGCACACAAGGCAAAGAACCCAGAACTAAGTTGCTGTACGGCGCCGAACCGAAAAACTAAGGCTAGGGATGCTTCCATCGAACTTTTTCAGTCCTGATACCAACACCTGGGCTTTGTACGAGTACCGATCTGGTGCCAGTATTTAATCAACAAGCTGTACGCCTCACTGTGTTGAAGAAACACGGATCAACCTATTGTCACCGATACCCGATCCAGCAATTCTAGTCCGTATCGAACTGACATCATTGTTGGTATCGGTGCATCTCTACTGTGTGTAATAACACGAGGGGCTTCAGCAGGAAGCATTAAGTAACGGTGGGGTCCTGACACCCAGTATGCTAACGTTACGTGTGCAGCAAGCATTTTGTCCACAGTGTCAGATTTAGGCTAACTATATTTTATGAAGTAAAGCTGAAGCATTTTGACAGTTTGCAACTTGTGTTATACTGGAATTTGTATACATCGGAAAGCTATGCAGTAGTTAGCTTGCTATATTAGGTTAGCAAGCTAACTACAGTAGCTTGCTAACACATAGCTAACATTAGCTCTCTCATCATTTCTGTTATCAGCTGCACTCAAATAAGCCCTTGACATGCTG
The DNA here is from genome assembly GCF_023349555.1 of Cebidichthys violaceus. Classification (NCBI taxonomy): domain Eukaryota; kingdom Metazoa; phylum Chordata; class Actinopteri; order Perciformes; family Stichaeidae; genus Cebidichthys; species Cebidichthys violaceus. The sequence continues at coordinate 18,621,368 of NW_027176816.1, forward strand.
ATGTTTTTAGCTAGCTACGGGCTTTTTGTTAGCGATTCTGTGCTTGGTTGCATATTGTGTAGCAGACTGCTTTGCCTTCTGGGAGACGGTGGTATGGTTTTCCCAGTATAACGCGTTGTGCCCTGTCTCCATGCTGAAGATATCTGACGGCTAATGCTACAGCCTCACAGACTAACACGTCCAGAACATCACAATAATGTCTAACTGGCATTATGATTTGGTCCCATATATATATATCGAATTAGCCAACAGTTGTATTAATGTCTGTATGTAGTCAACAACTGACTGTCAAATCAAATAAAGAAAGTTCAATTAAATAATACATCAACAATATTTATTGTCAGATTTCAAATTGAACTGAATGAATTAGGAATAATACATAAAGAAATAAATGTTCTCTCGCTTCAAAATAAGGGCTGGATTAAATCATAAATGACATAACAGAAAGGTTTTGAAAAATGTGCATCTTAAAAAAAATGTACTTAATTTTATAAAAATGTATTTCACTGAATTGCCCTGCAGCTTTACATTCAGTTCATTCAGGTGTGAAGTGATGTCAATCGAAAAAAAACAGGATTTTATATTTTTCTCATCTTCTAATAAGATAAATTTGTGTTCAGGGACTTTGTCTGTGGTTATTAAACCACTTGTTTCAGCTCTATTATCTCTGTTAACATCTTTGTTGTTATGGGTTCTGATCATATTGGGCTCTTAGATTGTTTATTATCTGTGACTTCATTTCGGATGTGAGTGGGTACGTTTTCTAAAAAGAGTTGTGCTTTGTCTCGTAGTGGCGCTTCACATTACCACCTTTAATTATCACCACGGTCTCTGAACAAATGAGACATACTGGTTTTAAACGGTCCGTGGGCAGAATTAACATTTAAGAGTCTGTTCATTCTTGGTTAAAGACTCTGGTCTTTCTGGTCTCTCTGACCACGTTTCTCTTTTAGGAGAACGTCACGTTCAATACACATTTTTGATTGGCTGAGTAGCATCACGTGATGTGATATACAACTGGTAAACACACGGTGTGTTTCCTGCTCAACTGAACGAGTGCCGTAAAGGCTAGAAAAGCTGCGCCGGTTAAAATAGAAGTGCTCAGTCAAAATTGTATAATTCTCAATTATCTATCGGTTTTAGGTCCAAGGTCCGGATACAACAGCGTCTTGGTCCGGACCGCGGTTGGCCTATTAGTGACCTCTGTGCTGAGCTAAAGATTTAAGAGGAATATTTTCTGCTAGCTAGCTAGAGACAATTGAAAATAGAGCTACGTAGCTCAAAATCTAGCTTCCTCTTGCTGGTTTCTACCCCAGCTTTAATTAATCACTAATTATTAACGAATCAGTAGCTGAGTAGTCGTGTTTTAGGTGGTTCACTGAGCTTAATAGCTTATTATTAATAGCTTATTGTTTGCTTAAGTTTGAATCCAGCACATCACTTTTAGAGCATCACACCTTTTTATGTTTCTGTGTTGTATAACAGAGAACTGCAGCAAAAAACGTTATTCCATTTTATCATTTGAAACATAAATGTTTGAGTCCAACAAACATTGGGGAAATATTTCTTACTTCTTTATAATGCATATTAAATGAGTGCATCATAAAGAAAGTCAGTGCGCTTTCAGCCTGGGGAAAATTAGTTTTCATTTCTGTTTTCATCCTATTTATAAGATGTCTTCTGTATTACCCATTTAAGTGTTAATCCCTTCAATTGGCCTACTGCTTATTTAATTAATCAACAACTAAGAATGAAATGGAAAGCTTCTGATGGGAGACAACAAAACAAATGATGTCCCTTCATTCCTCAGCTTTTTAAACGAGCGAGATATGGCATTATCGGGACTAAATGTGGTCCGGTTTTGTTCTTTCTTTCCCGACGCGACAGAAGCGACTGTGATGTGTTTTGATCAGTGTCGCAGCGGGTCAGCGGACAGGCCTGCATATTACAGACGTCTTCCCGCTGGGTTACACTGCCGTCTTTATGCACGCTTGTGTACATGCTTGTGTGTCTGATGGCAAACGAGGGGAGGATCCCACAGAGACCGAGCAGACGACTTCTAGTCATTATCCTCTGGGAGGCTGAGCCTGACGTGGGCAACGCAACATGCAACGCATACACACCGCCCAGACGCTCGGTGGGATTCTCCAGTCATTTATCTGCACTCTCAGATGTGAACACGCTCACACACCGACTCTATGCCCGGCAGGATTCTGCAGTCATTTAGCACCGATCAGTTCTCAGTGAAGAGAGGGGAGAAGAGAGAAAAACGGTGACAGAGAGGTATGAAACAAAGAGATTTGGAAAGGATGGAGAAAACACCTGAGCGGAGAGGAGACAGAGCAGGTGAAGGATACACAGGGAGTAAAAACAAAAAAAGAGATTTAGGGAAACAGACGAGTGCAACAAGCAGCATCTCCGAAACACAGACGTATAGTATACTGTATGTGGATCTCGGGATCTGGCCAGCTGTACAGTTAAGACCTCAGGAACTTTAAACGTCATTTTCCCCTTCAGCAAGGCCAACTACTGAGGCACACACACACACACACACTCACATTCACACTCACACACTCACGCATATATATCCGATGCCCTGCTGTGGAGTACAGACGTGCCAGGCTCTGGGGTCTAATACCAAGGGAGTTACTCCTCAAGTTAAACGCTGCCTGTCAGACGAGAGAGACAGAGAAACTGAAGCAAACGGAGGGGAAATTTTGAAAATATGTGTTTTCAATAGGGGTGAGCCTGAACAGTCGACTATTCAACATGGCCAAAATCAAAGAATGGACCTCCGTGTATTAATCAGAGCCCTAACATAAGAACGTAAGGCTGGATATATTTTGAATTTATGAGCGATTCTCTAGAATCAGCTGGGGGAGGCGCGTAGAAACAGCTGCTTCCCTTCCCTGTTGTTTCCCTTCTGTCTGTGGATTGCTTCAATTGGGGACAATGGAATTAGGAATTAGGACCCGCTAATGCTTGCTAGCTCTCGTCCTGCCAATGTCAACGCAGATTGGTTCTTCACAAATGAAGCCTTATCGGGGAAATAAGCGGGACGACGGGATGCCATTAGTTTTGAGCCCCCGCTCACGAGGTCTGTTGAGTTTCTCAAATGCATTTTAGATTGGATTAGATTAGACATGCTAGATCAATAAATAGCAATACAGGTAAGATGGAAAATATTTAAATATATATTTTTTGGGTGAACTGTCCCTTTTTAAGGAGTTAAAATGAGGCTGAATATTGTTTTTGTTGCTCTGGAGCGCATGTGTGTGTTATCTGTTTCATGGATTTATTACAAATTTACACCTGTGTTTTGTAGTCTGGCCTTCCCTATGCGCTCCCGTAAACTGTCCAAGTTGCTGAACTGGTCCCTGACAGCCTCAACGAGATCCAGTAAGGGAGTAGGAGGACTTGCTGATGAGATGTCAGATTTGTCAGCTATCACACTCTAACCCATTCTCTAAAAGTACCCAGTGCAGTGAGATTGACTGTCCCTCTCCTGCATGTCAGCCATTCATTTACACCTTTTAATTCCCCCTTCTTGTACTTAGCTAATGATTCAGCTTGTTGGACTGTTCAGCCGTTGACAGTCATTACCATCCGGGGCTGGTACGAATAGCGGAGGAGTTTTGACTGACGACATGTCATGTCTGCTGTCCATCAGATGCCACTTAACAGATTTATTAAATGCCGTGTTAAGACGGAGCTTTAAGAACTCAAGATCGGCACCAAGAGCGGTAGAATTTCCTCCCTAATCGCATTTCAAATCCGGCTCAACCTTACATTAGAAAGAAAAAGAAAAAGTTATGAAAAATGACCAAAAAAGTAGCTCTAATCGATTATCTTTGACACTTCTCTGATGCCGGTGGTATCGACGGATGTACCGCATTATGTGCTGACAAGTGTTTGCAATATTCTGTCCCTCTCATTTATGTAAATGTGGGGGGGGGGGGGCAGTTCTGTAGTTGATGCAGAGGAGCCTTCCTGAGACCCACGGAGGGATGGTTAGGAATTCTTTTTAGGAGCGCTGTGGTGATTTGAAATGGCCAGCCTGTTGTCCAGGAGCCCGTGTGCCGTTACCGAGGCGTGCTTAGTGCTTAGTGCTTAGTGCTTAGTGCTTAGTGCTTAGTGCTTAGTGCGATTCCCGGCGGACGGCGCACCAGAAGATAAGGGAAGAGAGAAAATAGTTTCATCAAGTTTTGATAAGCCCATTCTCAGAGGAAAACTCCATTGACAATACTGATAATACATCTGTATCTGTTGCCAATCTGTATGCAAACTGACTCTCACATAGCCAGTGAATCACAGCGGTATGAAACCTGCTATTGATTTCTCCTACCTTCAGTTTTTATTGTTGATTGAACGGGAGTCATGCCGGTACAAAGATCACAGCAGCTCAGCTTCTCTGCCGGCAGATAAAAATGTAGACAAACAAGCTGAAGGAAGACGCACAAAGACGAGGCTTTGAAGAACTAAAAAGCTCACGTTGTAGATAACCAGAGATCTGGAAACTGTTACATAGAGGTGGTAGATATGAAAAGGCC
>NW_027176816.1:18630917-18663305 GCF_023349555.1 Cebidichthys violaceus
AGATCGATTTATTTTTCTCTCTCTCTCTCTCTCTTTCTTTGGACTTTTTTGTAAATAAATAAATGCCATTGTGTCATTGTTTTCTCTCAGAGCTGTGTTGACAAGTTCACTGTCACGAGAAACTTTGAAATTGCTTATTTCTTTCTTGTTCATAGTGGTGCTGCAGTTATTTACAATTCTTTGTCAAGCCAATGTACCAAAGGCAGCTGCGTATTTTGCGTTGCACAAAAACGATGATTCATTCATGTGTCATTTTTGGTGGGTGGTTTTGTCCGGTATAATCCAAATATCTTCGTCTGTGCTTCCAGTTGATGTAATTCAAAGTTTGCCCTGCAGTTAGCCTCGGGTTAGTATATCTTGCTATGCCTCCCGGCTATATAGTGTATTCAGTGTCCAATAACTAGGGATATATTTTTCACAACTCTTCTCAGTAACATAAGAAGACGAAGGCCCCACAGCCATGCTGGTGCCTCTGTTAGGCTGTACATATCGGCACAGCGGGGCTTTGAGCTAACTGCTAATATCGGCATGCTAACAGGCTCACAGTGACAACATAAAGGCATAACTTTCATCATTTCCAGGTATGTTGATTACCATCTTCACCCTCTTAATTCAGTGTGTTAACCATAGACTGTATGTAAGAAGTGGACGAATTGTGATGTCGCCCATTAGTTTGTGAAGTTCTGATGCCTCGAGTTCAGCGTTTTTAGTCGTCGCCATCTTGGGTTTTTTTTTTGCAACCATTGAACAGATGTGACCATAGTTGAAATGCAGGAGGAGTAACAAAGAGACGCAGTATACGGCTCTGGTAGCAATAGCAACCTGTCAATCACAGTGAGCCCGCCGTAAGAATACTCCACTTTATGGTCTATTTTACTCTAAGAATTTACTGAATGAACATCATGTTGTAGTGAAGAAGACTTGAAACTAGAGATTGAGACCATAAACTCATGTTTACAATGTTTACTGAGGGAATAAATCAAGAGAGAAGTAGAGTCATTTTAGACTAGACTTCTATACAACCAGAGGAGTCGCCCCCTGATGGACATTAGAGAGAATGCACGTTTAGGCAATTCAGCATTGGTTGAATGTTAACGTGCTACCAGGACTTCACTTAAAGTATGCTCTGGAGTGCTGCAACGGTGATGTGTTTTTAGTAGGCCAAGCTGGAAGTTGGCATCGCACTGGTTCCCTAAACGAAAAGCCGATGGGATTTTTCCATTAAGGGGTCTGGAAGAAAGGCCAATACCATCGCCCTTCTCACCAGTCCTGTCTGATTTGCTGCTGTTCTTGTATTTTCTATCTTTTTTTTTAATTGATTAGCTTTGGGTTTTGGACTTATTGATTTTTATGAAAAAATAATGAACGTATCAATTGACAATGAAGTTCTGCTTTAGTTGCGGAGGCAGCTGAGTATCTATGCAGCCTGAACTGAACTTTGTTAGCGGAGACAATCTTTGCAGTATATGTTCTCCTCCGTATTCCCCCTCCACCTCCCATGCCTCCATCCCTCAGCAGCGGAGTGGTCAGGCCCATCAACCACAGAGCCTCAGCCCATCACCTGGGAGCCCCAATTGCCTGCCAGTCATCAGATAAAATGGATTTCCAATTGAGTCAAGGCTCCCAGGCTGGGTCAGGCAGAATGGAGAACAGGCAGACTTCTGCTGCTCGTCTACCTCTCCTGATTTTCTGTTTGTTGTTAGTTTTTTCTTCTTCTATCTCCTACTGTGTTCGGCTCCTGTCCCTCTTCTTCTCTCTGATCTGCTGGCCGGGGCCACGTTTAATGAAAATAGGCTCGTTGTAAAAGCCCAGATACCCAACGCGCTATCTGGGAGGCAGCGTGGTGTAACCCCAGCAAGACTTCTTAGTGCGTGACTGCTTGAACTCTGGATGGATCTTCAATTAGAGCAGCAGGTGGGAAATCCATTAGTTTGTTAGGCTGAGTTGAGAGTTGTTACCAGTTTTTTTCTTTTTTTATATACAGTAAAAGTGTGCACCGCATTTTCAGAACCTGTCGCAGCACTAATTACTTTTGCTGGGGTCTGTTGCACAGACCAAGTTGCATTCTCATGAGTAGCCCCACTAGCAGAGGTTATGCACGACTCAATACTTTAGAATGACCTCATCGTTGAGTTAATTAATCAAGCAAAAATCCTTAACGGGTTTCCTGCTTCTCTAATGTGAGGATTTGCTGCTCTTTGCTACGTTTTATATTATCGTACATTTTATATCTTTGGGTTTTGGACGGATTGATTAATTGAAAGAATAATTGCAGATTACTTGATAGTATAAATAGTCATTAGTTGCTCTCCTAGTTCCTGTATATATTTTTTTGATAGGAGCGGAGGAAGCTGATTATCTTGGTAGAAATGATCTTTGTCAGTGGAGCCAGTCTCTTTGCGGTACACGTCCCCCTCCATCGCCAGCATCGTACCCTCTTCTTCATCAAATGCCTTTGAATCTCTGGGGGGCTGGAATCGAACCCGAGACATCGTGGCCCACAAATTGTGATTCTCAAATGTCAACACCTCCGTCCAGTACTAGAGCGTTCAGTGAGGCTAATTAAATCAAATCTTTAACGGAGCATGTTCTCAGGTTTGCGTTTGTCATTGTTCTAGACCTAAACCCCCCTCCTACTTGTACCCAGTGCGGAATAGAGCAGAAAGCGAAGACGACGGATCGAGGAGTGGATGAGAGGCGAAGCGATGGTATGTTGGGGCAGGAGAAGGGGAAGAGAAGGGAAGGTAAAGAGGAAATCAGAGGGATGAGATGAGAGGACTGAGGAGGGGAGCCGTATTGATCACCCTGCTCTGTGAGTCTCTCTGTGGTTTTAATGGTTTGAATTTCACAGCTGGAGGGAACTCCGCCGTGCTTAGAACAGATACCATGCCCTCTCTACACACACACACACACACACACACACACACACACACACACACACACACACACGCACATACAGTACATACATGCAGGCTGCCCCTCTGCCGGCTGGCTTCTGGTCAATGCGCCTCGTCTGGCTCAGTGCATCGTTCCACATGGGTCTCTAAAGGACTTCAGTGGGACCAGTTGTAATTGTGAAACAGCCCTCCTCCCTGCTGCTGTCCAGCCTCTAAAGCCAAGCAGGGCTGAGCCTCATCGATGTGTGACTGGCACACCAAAGCAGAGACTGTAGCGTTAGCTGTATTGTATAGTAACACACCATGGATTAATAATAGATTTAACTCTCAGCTAATGTATTGACTGGAATGTTTTTTTATTTTTGAATCTTAATCGAATACATTAATCTGCAACAGAATACACTAAATTAAACAAAAATTCTGGCCAGATCTTACAATAAATCTTGTTTAAAACATATATATTTTGAAGATATATTTTGAGGAGTGATTCAGAAGATGTTACGAGTAAAGCGGCATTTGAACAATGTAACGCTGATGTCGTTAAACCATGAAGTACTTTCAAAGTAATCGGTATAAACGTGGCCAGTAATGGGAGGATATGATCTTATCTTCTGGTATTTGTTAAAAGCTGAGCTGTTTAGTTTTGTACCAGCTTAAGGCGTGTTTTCTTGTATTTACCCTGCGTACGAAGAATTACAATAATCGAACCGAGATGAAATACAAGCACGGATGACCTTCTCCAGATCAGTTTGAGTGAGGAAAGAGCTGCTTTTTGAGATGCCTCTCAGCTGATAAAACCACGATTGAACGATCCATGCGACCTGCTTTTCAAATGAAAGGTCGCTGTCAAACATAACACCCAGGTTTCTGGCTGCAGGTTTAACCTTCGTAGACATCGGAGCCAAGTGTTTTTTTCTAAACTAGGGATCGACTTTGGGGGACCAAGGAGAGTTGTTTCAGATTTGTTTTCATTATGTAGCACTAACGGTCTACACCCATGCTCGTGGCTCTTTGGGGCTGTACGGAGGCACAGTGGTGCTTTGAGCTAAATTCTAATGTCAGCATGCTGTTAATCACAACATGCTGAAATGCTGATGTTTACCCTCTTCACCATCTGTTGCTAACATTTGCAAATTAGCAGTGAGCAAAAAGTACAACTGAGGCTGATGGAAAGGTCATTAGTTTGGCAGGTATTTGATCATTATTTAAAGTAATGGACAATGTAAAAAATGTGACCTGATGATGGTGCCAGATAAAAAGTCAGAGAATCACCAAAGTTATTACAACTTTCTGTTCTGGAGGGGCACATGAATCTGCACCAAATGTCATGGCCAACCTTGCAATAGAGTTGTTGAGACAATTAATTCAAAACGGAAAATGTCAAGCTCATAATGGCGCTAGAGGAAAAGTCAGGGGATCGTCAAAGTCGTGACAATTTGTCATCCGGGGGACCATTAATGTCTGCACAAACTTTCATGGCAATTCATCCAATATTTGTAGAGATAGTCCAGGCCATCCCAGAGCGTTGGACCGCCTGACATCGGTACCCTTGGCCCGGATGCTATCGCAGCATTAGGAACGGTAGTGGGACTGTCTAGAAATAGCAGGGATTGATTGATTCAGCCACACTTCTGCCCCATTAGATACAGACTGTTGCTGACTAAATTATAGCGTTACGGTCTTAAGATCTAATACAGTAGGAGTCAAACAAACTGTCTGGGAAATGCAAAAAGAGCTCTGGTGACAGAGCAGGACACAAAGGGCACAAAATATACCAGAGCCTTCCCAACTTGTGAAGAGAAAGTGATTGGAAGTTTATGAGCCACAAGATTCCCTCTGTTTGTTTTTTGATACAACATAATCAGACATTGTCATGATGATTATTGTTTGAACTATGCTAATGGTTTAATGGCGATTGGTTGGTCCAACGCTTTGCCCCAGACTGAAACATCTCTACAACTATTGGATGAATTGCCATGACAAATTTGTACCGGCAAAAATGAGCTGTTGGTGATCCCCGACAACATGAGGTTCTAAATATTTGCTTTTTGGTGAAATCTCTTGACAACTGTTGGATGGATGGCCAAGAATTCCTGTAGAGATCCGCGGTGCCCAGAGGATGACTCTTAATTACTTTAGTGATGGCTTTTCATGTAGTGCCACTAGCAAGTCAAAGTTTACACCATCGACTTCTACGAGATTTCCTGGCTATAAGACAGCGTACCCTAATGACTGAGGTGATCCCCGTACGTTTCCGCTAACGGCACCACATGGTTGACATTTGTGGTTCAAGGAAAATAGCTGCAAAACCAGTGACATTCCCATCAGCTGTAATATCTGTTTCGTGCTAATTAGCAGCAGTCGCTAACATGGCTGTAGACTCTTAGTCTGCTAGCTAACCTGAACAACACATATCTCTAGATGGATTTGGGGGGGGGGGTGCTCACTCTATGACTGATGTTATTCTGGTTTCTGGCAGACTAAAGGTTAATCCCTTTCTGGCACAAACCCGTCTGTGCTATTGTTAAGCCTGCCTTTCAGCGACGGGAGAATTTTCTTCACAAACTTGATCGTCACACATGGCTTGACCTCAATAAATCCAGCGGAATTATAATCACTCTCTGTTGACATGTTTCCAGCAGTTATTTGCATGATCGTTCCTTAAAGGAATATGCCACATTTGTGTCTGGCGCTGAATGCATCACATCTGCATTCGGAAAACGGACCAAGTAGTCAGGGTGGAGTCTTTCCTTGGTAATCAGCTTATATACTCACAGCTAGGAGCCATCAAATTAGACATTTGCTCTCTTAGAAAACATAAGTAATAACTAATAAGGCTTCAAAGAGTCTATTGACCTTCTCATTGAAGGCCAAACACCTACTTTTAAACACCCATGAGCGTCCACTTCTTAATCTATAACTCGATATGTTCTGTTGAGACTGTCACACTAACGAGGTATATCACCGAGCTTTCATCGATCGTTTTGATAGGTTGAACTCCAAGGTTATCGGAATAGGTCTGCATGGTGTCAAAGCTCTACTCCAATTGGCTGCTAATCGCCTTGTCTTGATACGCCGTCTCTCTCTCTCTCTCTCAGGAACGTCTTGCCAGGATTTCGAGGTGTTAATTGATCACGGCCGTTTCATGGGTGAAGCCCCCCCCCTCCCCCTCGCAGTATTTAGGATGAGGTCGTACACTGTAGCTTGGAATCACGGTGTCAGACCTGTTGTGTTCTCTCAGGGTGATGAAGTGCTACGGTTTCAAGGACCTCATTGATCTTTGGTTGAAAGATGGGAGGTTCCACTGCTTGGATCAATTGCACAGAGCTGTTTTCGAGTAAGTAGGCTATCGCTCTCTCGGAGGTTGTTGTACATCCCCCCCGTACATGAGCTGAACGCTGGGCTGTTCAGAGAGAACAAACGCGTATTTGCCTGAATTCATTTGAAATGGGTTTTGGGTGGATCCCATGCATAATAAAGCCCGGACCACACCGCCATCTCGCTGAACTGTTGCTCGATACGCGTATGATCTCCGCACAGTGTTGCTGCTCGATACTGCCGGCCCATATATATTTATTTTACACAGAGAAGGGTTGAGAAGTGTGTGTGTGCTCGTTTGTTAATCATAATAATGATCCACGATTAAGCGTTTTCCACAACATTGTCCTGCAAATATTTCAGAATAAAAGCCTTGTGTTAACAAATGAAGGGATTCAGTCAGAGCTTTTATTTTGAAACAGAAACACGACACGTTGGTTACTATGCTTACAACATATTGTACAGACATAGACAATGAAATTGTAGTCATGTAATGTCAGTGGCTGCGCAGCCGCCCGCAGTCACACGTCACTGTTTCACATAGAGGCTCTGAACGCACAACGAGGGACACTGTTGCTCTATCTGTGTGTGTGATTGCTTTGGGATAACAGTCTAAACGGTGACATACAACATTAAATGGCGCTCGTACAGACTTTCGAATTACAATTTTCCTTCAGAGAGATTTTTCTTAGAAAGCAATTCCATGTTTGTTTTTTTTCTTCTTAAAAGCCCCAACTCTAACAAATATAGATCCATCTTTTTTTCCAATACATTTTGACTTTTAACCGAGACAATTACAGAAAGGAGGACCGAGCGCCGGGTTGCTCGCTGTGTGTGTAGAGAGCGTGACAGACGGAGGGAAGGAGAAGAAGCTGGACTTAACTTATTAATAATAATAATTTGAATGTCCATGTCCAAACTTCTAGTGCATCGGTCAAAAAACTTCAAACGATTTAACACGTCAAGGGGAACAGTCTTATGAAATTGTAAAAACAAAATGCCAAACCCCGACCGCACCAACAAAGACGGTTACAAGTTGAGGTATAACCAAGAGGGAAATTCTCATCTCGTCTACCTCCTGTAGTTGCAATTTGCTGCAGCATGAAAAAGCCTGTGAAGAAGCGACGTAGAGCCGAGTAACATCAGTCAACAGGTTCACTCCTCTCCATTACTGAGATAATCTCTACTATTAGCAGCGCTGACCTTTCAGCTGTGTTCGGTTAAAGCTGGGAAAGTATCCTCAAACAGGCCTGTCCGTGCTCCTAAGAGCATCTCAAAGGTCGGGGGGGCGGGGGGGGCAAGAGTGCAGATGGAGTAATTCTCTATTCTTTTCTCTTCTTTTTCTCTTAGAACCTGCTGGTGAACCACGGATGAAGAGAGGGAGGAAAAGGGCAGAACAGTTATCTGACGTAGGCTTTTACTTTGGCACTAAGAGCGGCACTCGTCGCGTTCCTGTTTTTTGAATTATGAGAGAGTGGATTTGCTGTCGGCATGCTTTTGTTTTAAAAACATTCTCGTTATGGTATTTATCCGCGGTGTCATCCAGCAAAAGGATGCTCTGCTCCTCTGCACCGCTACATTTTACGAGGAAGCCTTTTGAAAGAGAAATGAGTGCGCTTATTAGATTCGTGGTGCGCTTTCAATCCAGTCCATTCAGGAGAAAGTATTTCTAAGACGAGGGCTGAAGATCCACTCAGGGTCAGCCCTCCATATTCTGAAATTCAGTTAACGTCCTCTGCTTCCTTTGTTGGGATGAAAAACAAGGAAATCATTTCGGGTGTGAGATGAATCGAGTGCATAGGGACCAGCCTGCTTTTGGTCTCTGACTGGAAAAGAAAAGAACTGATTGAGTTTTATTGTTTTTGAGCTTCATGTTTTTGGGGGTTTTTTTCAACAACACAGGAGTTAAAGCTCAGGTAACCCTAGCCATGGCTTATAGCCATCAGACCTGTAATGTATGATTTTATTAAACCATTCATATCCTGTGACAATCTTGTTTGTGTCTTCGCTTTGTTTTCTTCTTCTAGACTTCTCAACCAGCTTCTGTGTGTATTTAGTTATTTCTTTTTAATTTTAAAGCTAAGAACGTTTCGTTTTAAAAGTGATGAATTGTGAAGAGGAATGCATTATTTCGTCTCAATGATGGAGAGTTCACTCTGGCTTCTTCGTGGTGATGCGGACGACTCCCCGTGCGATGACGGTGACTTCCTGCACGAAGATACGAAGAAGTGAGGGGGGGGGGGGACATTAAAAAAAAAAAACGATGACACTGAAGAAGCCTGTCTACAACGTAGCAAAGGTAAGCACGACTTTAAATTGTGATTGTACAAAAAGAATCGTTGGAATGTGTGTGAACGTGTTTCTCAGCTCGTCCGTGAGATTTAACGGTGAACAGATGCTGCTCTGTGCTCAACAGTCAGGACAGGAAATCACCATCATCGCTGAATCGGCCCGTTCAAGTAGGCCCCCCTTCGATGAATCATTCATCCGAATATTAAAAACAAATGCACAGTATATTAACACCGGCAGTTTGTCCCGATCCAAAGAGATCAAATCAGAGGATCTAGTAACGGGAGGAAATGGTGAGGGGTAGTATAGGGCAGCACACACAGCGATGCAACAGATGGCTCGACGGTGAGTTTTGAACCAGAGCCCTTGTAAAAGTAGTGAATTTGTAATTAAATTTACATTTAAATGAAAGATTGCTGGAAGCGGCTGCGAGTCCTCAGCCTTGTAGCCTGAGGGAGCTACAATGGCAACAGTGAGGAGGAAGGAGGAGAAGACTGCTGTCCTCCCTAGAGCTACATGACAAACAAAGATGTTACATTGAAAACTTTTCTTATTTCCACAGGTGAGAAGCTATATGGACTTCTTCGTGACGGTTGTTTGACTCCTACAGCAGCCATACCCCCCCCCCCCCCCCCCCCCCCCCCCGTTTGAGCAACACTGACGTGCACCCAGGTGTGCAATCATGTACTTGATTGACTTAATGTAACACGTGTGACTCAAGTGGCCCCACTCGTCTCTGCTCGGGGTAATTCTTCCTTGAGTTGTAGCTTGTTAGTTCTGTAGGCGAGGCTGTGCTGTAATTGGCGAGGAGCGCGGAGTTAGGCTGGCCACGCTCCGCTGCCACGCGCCTCGCCGTCGAGCTGTTGCGCGCGCGCACACACACACACACACACACACACACACACACACACACACACACACACGTACGTTCGGGTACTAGCGGCCATTCTTAATAAAAAAGAAATGACACGCGGGTGGGGGGGGATGCGGTCGCGCAGATGTTGCTACGGTAACAGCAGTGAGCGCGGGCCGGGGAGCTTCGAGGCAGCAGGTTAGAAAAAAAAGGAAGACGACGCTCAGCGCATTTGAATGCGTCCTCTCCCCCTCTCTCTCTCTCTCTCTCTCTCTCTCTCTCTCTCCCCCTCCCTCTCCCTCTCCCCCTCTCTCCCTCCCTGTTGATCCCGTGTCATACCCAATTACCACCGCAGCGCGGGGAAAGGAGGGGAGGGGGATGCAGGGGGTGAGGAGTGGGGGGGGGTTAGTACCAAGAATACAGAGAGAGAAAAAGAGGAGCATTCCGGTGTCTGCTTGAACCTTCCGTGTGCCGAGGTAAACACCCACGCCTGTCATTACTCGTTCAATGCAAGGGGGGAAGGTTGTGGCAAAAAAAAAAAATCTCTCATCTGCAGCTTCAAGAGAAGCGTGTGTTTGTGTGTGTGTGTGTGTGTGTGTGTGTGTGTGTGTGAGAGAGGCAGGTGAAGATTTCAGTGCGTGACAACTTCTCTGTGAAAACGTAAAAGTGTGTGGACTAGAGCTTCAGCTCAGCGCACTGTGTAATGCTGCGGCGCGTTTCTTTAGTGCGCGCGTTGTATAGTAGTAATATGCATGTATTAAAAAAAAGGGTGTTTTTTTCTTTTCCTTTTTCGTTCACATATCTTTCTGCTTATGAAATTCCACCCAGAAATGGATCTATTGGTAGTCCATACCACATCGTTTGGGCCTTCACTTTCCCTCAGCTGTCATTGTACTGTGCTAAAGTAATTCCATCAGAGGGGAACACGGAGATGGAACTGCAACAAAGTCAGAAACGGCTCACACAGGTTGACAACAAGCCAACATCTGCTTTAATTTGGGGGGGAAACCGAAAGTGAGTGCACTTAAAATGTTGGAAATAATCCCTCATTGCAAAGAAAAAAACCAAGTACAGCAGGTACATCGGGTCAAAGGTAATCCAGGAGGCTGCTCTGTAAATTGTGACAGTTGCGCATTAATAACAATACCATGAATAGGAATCATTATTAATGATTTAACATCATCACATGATGCCAAAGGGTTTACCTTGTAGTGACTTGAAAGCCCTGTGCGTCTTGTACAGACGCTAAAATTGTGCGTTGTAGCGTCGGTATTTGACAACCTGATGAGAAGGGGCTGGTGGTCCTCCTCCATCACACATACAGTCAGTCATCATGCATGAAATATTTAAACCTAAAACTGAAGCGCTGTAATATGAAATGGTAGAAGAGAATAATTTAAGAATTTGGAAAAACATTAGAATTTGTTGTTTTTTTTAAATTTTGATACTCTGGAATAATTGCTTATTTTTTTCCTCAAGGCAATTTGTCTCACCTCCCATTTGAAATGCGACACACAAGTACACAACACGTACACAACACACACACACACACACATACCTGCCACAAGGGAAATCAATGACTCTTTCTGTTATCTCTTCCCTCCATCAGATTATCAGAAACACTGACATCTATTAGCCCGACACTCCATCCGCCTAATACTTGTGTCTGAGTGTGTGTGTGTGTGTGTGTGTGTGTGTGTGTGTGTGTGTGTGTGTGTGTGGCGCTCTGCATAGGCCTCCCTCACTACATCGCCCTTCCGATTAAAGACTTCCACCTCTCTAATGCCATTAGACGGATGAGAAGAAGCAGAGAAGGTGGATGAGGGGATGAGGGAGAGAGCGGTCTGCTTAACCTCCGCCGTCTGACGGAGCAGGCGAACGTGCGGCGAGAGGACGATTTAATCCCTCTATAGTAGCCCGGATTAGTCCTGCGATTTGTCACTGCCTCGCTCTTTTCTCTGGGCCTCGCTGTCGTTTTCTCTCCACGCTCATCCCTTTCTTCATTCCCCCTTTTCTCTCTCGGTAATGCGTCTGGTACTGAGTGGCTTAATGCTGTTTAATGTGGTGACTTCCCTTTATCTGCCTATTGTCATTACTCTCTCTTAGGGACAAAGGCACTGCTGTAGCGAAGCTTCCGTTGAGCTCAAATGGTACTGTCTAAATAAATAAATGTCAATGAGCGGTAAGCACTTGTGCCAAAATGATGTTGAAATACCCACATTAAAAAACACATGGAAGTCCCAGGATTGCCACTTCATTCGTCATTTTAAGAAATATACTTATTAGCGTTCTTTCCAAGAGCGAGAGGAGAAGGTACACATCAATCTCAAGCACAGAGCTGCAGTCAGGATGTGTTTAGTCTCGCTTAGCTGAAAGACTGGAAGCCATATAGCTTGCCTGGGTTTGTCCAAAGTTTGAAAATAACACAACTCTAAAACTCTAAAACTGACCATTTGACACAATGTATGTCATTGACATGGTCAGGCTAGCTATTTCCAGTCTTTTTCCTTAGCTGACCTTCCGCTAGTTACATGCATGGTGTCTTTTCAAAATAAACTGCCTCGTTATAGGATCACACTCTCTTTTCTTTTCAAAATAAACCAAATTTCAATCAGGTTTACTTACGCAACAAAGGAACTTGGTCAGGCTTCGGTGAAGTCACTGGCATTAGTTCATTACGGAAGTTATGTCAGAAAACTACGTTAAAATGAATCAACGTTGACTTGGTTTCACGAGGGACATGAACAACGGTCTTATGGGTGAAAGTCCTGTGTTTGTTTGACCCGTCCAACCTCCCCTCCCGCTCCTTTTACAAAGACGTTGTCGCTCTTCGTTCTTCTGCATCAGTTGCTCTGATCATCTAACAATGAAGCGATGGGTCGATCGGTCATATTGATACACAAACATGAGGTTGCGTGACAGTCCTCTGGCAGTCCTCTGGACCGAGTGGACTATGAGGGACAAATGTCATTGTAGCTCACTTCCTGGGCCGCGCAGCTTTTGAACACCCAGGATACCAGTGACATGCATCATTCCCTCAAGGCTGTCAGAATGTGATCCGCTGCATCTGAGATGACATGTGTGACGGACAGACGAATGAACGGAGACCAATCCTCGGTCCGCCATCCTTGTTAAATTTGAACAAACTGACTACCGTTCACCCGCTGTCAAAATGTTTTGCTCTCACAGCCGCTGTCAGGTGGCTCACATTAAATGGCATCCACCTTGTTAGGCCAAAAAGTTCTTGTTTTGTTGCCTCCTTTTTAAATGTGGTTTGGAAAAACAAAAGGGGAATTGAAACATGTACTGTCCACCAGCCTTGTTATAAATGGACAATCTGTCTCTGCTGAGGATTTCTGGGTTATGGGACGATTCCCACTGGGCCACATGTAGCACAGCAGAGCTTTGATTTGTTTTCAACAGTGTATGCATTGCAGTCAATGCTTTAGTTTTAAGTGGAGGTATTTTTCAGGAATTCTATTATTTTTTTAGTGTAAGATATTTAACTACAGTTTCATATTTTGGATTCTATTAATTCATTAGAAGTAATGAACCGTGTTGCAGTGTGAGGACTATAAGGAGACATTGGACAGAGCTCTCTAGCATAACGGAAGCTCCTCAGCTTCGGGCTGAATCCTGATTTTACTTCTCTAATAAGCTTCAACTATCATATTCAAATGATAAATATATGAATAGAAAATGTATGTTGTGCTGTGACCCTGTAGCGAAGTAGTATAATTAAACCACTGACAAAAACACATGTCTGTAGATCACATGTTTGCAGTACGATCATGGGTTTGAGAGGTGCTTTTCACCTCTTTCTGAACTGCTATCTCTATGTATTTATCTACGTCTCGTAAAATGATTCATCTTGTCGCCTCCGTCTTATTTTATGCACCTGCAATCTTGAGGTACGTGTGTCTGGTGGAATTTGGAACGGTTGGCTGCTCCTTGATCTAATGTGGTTTAAAAGGTACCTCATAATACATCCAAGGAGTTTTATCACCTGCAACCCCACCTTTTTCCTATATTGTCTTACTGCATATATATATTATTGTATTTACATTGGACATGAACAAAGAGTTTAAAATGATAAACCCTTTGACCTTTGTCAACCATTTTGATCCAGACTGACATATCTCAAATATCAGAAAACTATTAGATGGATTGCCATAACATTTGATTCAGACATTCAGGGTCCCCAGAGGATGAATCCTAAAGACTTTGATGACTTTTCCTTCAGCAGATCAAAAGTTTCATCTTATCCAGAAGAACAGACAGATTGGCACAACATTTAGTGAAGCTAAAGTGATTATGATTCATCATTATTAGTGATTCATGTTTCCCAGATGATGAACCCTAATGATCTTTGGGACCCTTGACTCTTCATCTAACGCCACACTGAGGTTGACATTTGTGGTTTTGAATGAACTGTCTCAATAAGTATAGGATGGCTTTTTGTGAAATACAAACATTTGATACAAACATTCATGTTCCCCAGGAATGAATTGGAATACCTTAGTTTAAATTAACACCATCACCAGGTCAAAATCTGCCCAATGCTTTTCATTGATGACCACCTGCAAACTGCATTCCCATCAGCCTCAACTGTACTTTACGTTTCGTACAAATTGGCAAATATTAGCATGCTAAAATGCTTAACTAAATTGGTGAACATGGTGAACATCATAACTGCTTAGCACTAGCATGCTAGCCTTGTAACTGTGAACAAGCTAGCGTGCTGAAATTTGCATTTAGCCTTTAAATTACGAGACTATTAGGGCTATATTTAAAGGATCATTTTGGGCCAACTTGTTCTAGTTAAATAGATGCAATGGGCAAACCAGTTGTGTGGTTTTGGGGTGTAACGTGTGTCAGAGTGTCATCTCCCGTTCCCTTAAAAAACCAGGGGCGCCCACCAGAAATAGAACGTAGGAAATGATGTGTTGGACACTCAACATGTCCCTTGCGAACCTGCCACGGTGAATCTTACAATCTGAATACTCCGCCTTTTGACTCAAGACAATGCTTTTGTTGGTCAATGGCCGATCGCTTTCTGGTGCCTCAAGAAATCAGTGATGTGCAAATGACAGCAGCGTCTGAAACGTTGCGTTGCGTTGTGTTGCGTTGCGTTGCGTTGAGTTGCGTCTGGCGTTAGATAGGGCCCTTAGTCTTGTTTAAAACATTGTGCCAGAAAGAAGAAAGAGATCCTGTCATTCCCTGCAGTGGCTTCCAACGGCATAATTACTTTTTATTTATGCTACTGTATCTTATCAATTGTTCCTCAGTAAGAGTCGTGGCATACTTAGCAACCTCCAAAAGGAATCAAATGTTTAATCATTATGATTACTTCAACTTTTAAATGGAAGTACATATAAGTTGTGTGTTTTCGCCTGTGTGTGTGTGTGTGTGTGTGTGTGTGTGTGTGTGTGTGTGTGTGTGTGTGTGTGTGATTTTTATAAAAGACTTTCTGAAACTATGATGTCCTTTGATGTGCGTAGGAGTGTAAATGCGTACATGCCTGTATTTTTACAGCTATGGTGCGATCAGATAACGTAGGGATCATCTTAAAAGAGCAGAGAGGAAAGGTGATAATGACTGTGGGAAACAAACTGGGTTCATGTCTGCTATGGTGACCCCTACACCCCTCATTATAGAGCAACCTCTTACTTTGAGTTGCATCATCCCATTATGTGTGTGTGCATGTGGGTGTACAGGTCGATCTGTGTGAAAGAGAGACTCAACACCTCGTTGCTGAAGAAAAGAAAGAAGAAGATGTTCTTCTTAAATAAAAAAAAAAATGTTCTACGTGGTGATTATCAGTGATTTAGAGAACCATCTCCAATTATTATTATTAAAGACTAAATCAACTTTTTACAGTCTTTATCCGTCATTATCTTCAACACTCAGGAATATGATATGATATCACTTTTGTGTTGCACCTGTTAAGGCGGTACGACTTATCCCTGTGCCTTTATTGGTACGTTGAATGTTGGTCACCTCACATAATTCCCAGCGTGGATCCACTCAGCCGCAGTCCGACCACAGGTTTCAATCACACAGCCCTGCATCGCTCAGCACAAAAATAATGCCAATGGAAAGTCAACTAGGATCCTTTTTCGTGGTGGTCACGCGATTTAAAGTAATATTTAGTATCCAAAAAGACCGCTGATGGTGGCTGTTGAGAGGTGAATGGGTCCAACAAACACTGGACATTCCGCCACGAGACCGGTGTTCGACACCGCCTTGTGGTTTTGTTGCCTGTGGTTTGTTGCTTAAACCTAAAGTAATGTCGTCCACGAAAAGAAAGTCACGAAAAATACGAAAAGTCACGAAAAATACGAAACAATTTGTGTCTCTGTACACAAAACCAATAGATTGCATTTCATGACTGTGTTGATTTAGAACAAAACCGCCTTTATTGGTTTAATAATGTAAATATTTGTGTTATCAAACCGATAATTTGTGGATGAATGAATTATTAAAACCCTTTTGATTACAAACGCATGCGTCTGAGCACCCGTGGAGATGCTGCACGTTTGGCTGACGTTAGGGCCGTGGACCCGGATGTAATATGTGAGAGGCTCAACACACCTTTCCTCATGCTCCGTGACACCTGGCCTGCTGGCAGATCGATAGAAGACGAGTCTCGTCTCCTCATAAATGAAGGTGTAAAAACGCTTGCTCTCTCCTGATAGAGGCTTTATCAGATCGCACCAAAGACGTAGCGCTGCAGTCTTTCTGCCCTGCAGATATGCCTCAGGAATTCCTGTTATTTGTTGTGATGCTTTATGACGCTCGCTGCGGATACCCGATTTTTCAAGGCAACGCAGACAACACAATCCATATGTCCGATCCCCATTATGGAGACTAACAAATGCTCAATGTCAAAAAACTCTGTGGAATTGTCATCATTGTTCGTCTCGCCCCACTAGGCACAGCCAAGCCCTTGACTTGTGCAATGTTTCTGTCGGAGAGGCTCACGCCGTGAATCTGTGACCCTGAGTCCACCGGGGACGGCTGATCACGACTGTGTGCACTTTATCCCTGTGAGTAGCACTCTCCTAAAGATGTTCTGACATGGTCTGATGATTCTGCGGGGCTGTTTGGACTGTCCCAACTGAAAGACTTTTAAGAAGAAAAGAAAACTTGCAGCGGTATTGATGACCTCAGAGACGTTGTCAGCTCTCGGGAGCCACTTTTTACTGATGCATCTATCCCTAAAAACACTGCCAAAGACTTTCCGTACGGCAGTGTTTGTCAACCTCTCCTGAGCCGCGGCACATTTTTTACTTTAAAAAGATCCCACCTCCCAACCTCTCCCGTCATTTAATTCTACCGTCTTAAATTAATAATGTAATTATTGCGCTACCTACTGCCACCCACTTGCATGGAAGAGTATTTATTACTTAGCCAGCCACTATGTTGCAGGCTCGGACGCTCAACAATGGCAAATTATTTGCAGCAACTAAATCATATTTTTTTTTTTTTGACCGATTAAGTGAAATTGGACATTTTCCTCTGGCACACCTGACGATCTCTTTCGGCACACGCGGTGTTCCGCGGCACAGTGGCTGAAAATCACTGCCTTATGGTCGCTAAATATCTTCACGAGGAAAAAAAAAGAAAAAGAACAGAAGGTGAAACAGAAATTAAGAAGTGAAGAGCAACATCAAAAAAGACAGATAATGAATATGGTTTAATAGCGAAGAGTACATTAGAGCTGCAGAAACATCCAAGAGAAAAGATGACGACAGCTGCAGCTCTCATTATGAACACAGGATCGCAGGTTTGATGGCCACAGTTTTAATGATGTTACCTTTGACCCTAAAATGCGGCGCGTTGCTTATTACACGTGTGGAGCCATTAGGGACTAGTTTAACACATTTCCGGATGTTTGTCATCCAGCAGAAGGTGCCAAGGCGGTCTGATGTCATACCCGTTGCTAACAGCAACCACACAGATGTATTAGATTAATTGTCGAGCAGAAGCCTTGACATCTCCAGTCATGAATTATTTTGAAATGGTGATGCCGAGCGCTGCAGGTGGGAGGAGATGAACGGCTTTTGATAGCTGGAACGGACAGGCAGTAGATTTCAGCGACGCAATATATTACATTTTTCTTTTCATATCATTTGATTCTTTGAATGGAATGCGTTTAAATGTCATTTAATTAATTTGTTCGTATTCGGTGGTGATCCAATAGCACCTGCACTAGAGAATGTGTGTCTTCGGTGTGATATGCTGTTACTTACATGATCTTTCTTTTCTCGCTGTTTCCGTAAAACAATACTTCTTTTTACAGGACGGAGCCGTCAACCCTGAGCCCAACCCCCAAACCCGGAGGACCAGGTGCCGCCTTTTGTCAGACCCCTCACCCGTAACCTGCCCGGCATGGTTAAACCTGCCAGGGACCCCCCCCCCCCCCCCCCCCCCCGTCGGTATAGCTCGTAGGGTCATTGAGGCACGCAGTAAAGGGCAACGATGACATTTCACATTGAGAGGACAAAGAGGCACAATGTATTGTTCAAGAAGTGCATCTATGTCTGTATGACCAGCAGCTAACATCTCCACATTGAACCGATTAGCAGAGGTTCTTTTATGTGCCCAACATGCTTAATTGGAAACAGTGAATACCTTTAAACCCAAATGACCAGTCATGACTGCAAAATAAACAATACAAAATGTCACTTCCTGTTTACAATTTGAGGCCAAAAACTTTAAAGATGTTCAACTGTGTGTTTCTTACTTTTTGGAACCATCAACACTGAAAGCTGTAACTCGTGTGGTCCAATATTCAGTCTCCTTGTGGCTCTGGCTTTGTCTCCATGGACTCCCGAGGGGGAGATGGTTGTGCCTTTCGCTGCTAAAGGCTAGTGGTTGACTTTGTCTGTTCGGCTGGACAGGTAGTGCACAGTGGGTCTGTCAGAGCTGTCTTGCTGTAAAACAGCTTGGATGATGAGAGGGACGAGAGTGAGCCAAAACAATTAAGTTGCGGGCTGTAAAACCAAAGCAATTAGATGAAAAACGCTGAAACGTTCCATGGAGCTGAGGGGAATTTTTGCCATCAGGTGCGAATTCTCCGTTTCCCATTACACACGCTGATTTCACCTATTAATATAAATTAGCTTTTCAAAATGATTGACTGGTGTTTGCTTATAAGTGTATGAATCCAGTCAATTTGTGCAAGTAACACACAATTGGCAGCAACATTCCACGAATTGTTTGTTAATTTTTAAGAGAAAAAAAACCATCAGAGGAGTCCGCTCCAGATGCACCAAATGTTCTCAATCATCCAAATGTGCTCTTGCAGATGTGCAGAATGATGAATCCCACTTGATCATAAATGCTCTCATTTGTGTGTGTTTTATGTTGCTCAAATATGAAAATGTAAAAACAGTTGTTGGACAAACAATTTGTGGACTGTGACAGCAAGATGTGTTTCTCCTATCTTGGTAAGAGTGCTCTCTAACACTCACTTCACCCAAAAGAAGTTATAAATAAGAAAGGAATTGGAGAATCCTCGATAATTCAGAGGAAGGATGTTCTGTATATATATCGCTTCCTGCACGGGGCCCAATGTTGCAATCTTGCAATTAATATTTATATGAATTACTTTTTTTATTAAAGTGCTGCCTCACCAACTTGGAAATCCTGTATATATTATTTGTATTGTCAGGACAACCCCCCCACTTATTTTTCTATATGATGAAATCGAGCAGCTGGGTCAAATTTAACGAGAGGATAGTGGAATATAGTCCCTGCTTACCTGCACCCTCTAAAATCCATTATTAACAAGGAACCAGGAGCCAAAACATCTACTTATTTGGTACCAGCCAGCCTCATGCTCCCTCAAACTGCCCCCTGGACATGTCATTATTTACCCAATTATATCGAGACTGCATTTTTTCCTTACAATGCTATATCCACAGCTTTCGAAAAGCAAGCCCTGTTTAATGATGTATGACAGTGTGTCTGGTTGGCCTCCCCTCTATGGTCCCCTGATTGGCAGACAAGCACTTGACACAACACCAAGAGGACAAACACTCCTGCACATCTTTTTCAGTCAATTCACAGGTTTTTTTTGTTCTCCCCACCTAAAAAAAAAAACACCTAAAAACATTCTCTACATGTTTCTTCGCGGGTGAGATACAACAAGTGTGATTGAGAGGAAGGTTTACTTGTGATCACACGTAAGTGGAGGAGAGAGCGTGAGTGTGTGTTTAAGGTTCATGTGTTCTCTCTTATTGTAGGTGGTCGCACTGAGGAATGGCTTGGATAACACACACACACACACACACACACAATGCTCTGGGCATTGATGAGCGTTTCAGATTTTGCCTTGATCTAGTCAAACAGCTAATCATGTAAAGCTTTACTTTGTTAAAGTGCCATTTCAGGCGAATATGCAAAATGATATTTCTGGAATAAAAAGCCCTCTGGGAGGAATGGCTCTGCGATTTCCACTCTGGCCTTCTAAATTTGTGTGGGCCGGCTTAATTGGGGCTAAGTCTTATCAAAACCTTGTAGTATTTTTCCAGCCTAACTAGGGGTTGCCATGGCGACGTGCCAGTAGGTAACAGAGGTCTTCAACACAATTGGAGAAATAGAAAAAAGAAATATCTTACAAGCTGGAGACACAGGAGCGGCTAATGAGCCTGTGTCGGGTCCGTGTCGTCAACATGTGGAGGACACGTTATGTAAAAGCACACAGCCTCAGGTCTGCATGATAGATGTCAGTGCTTTGAAACACATTTGTGTTTATCTGTTGGTCTCATCCCTATCAAGAGGTAATGTGTCAAGTGACCAAAAGTAAAAACAAAAGCCACACCTTTCCCCCAACATGCACCACGTATAAATGTACCTTTATTGTGAAATAGTACCTGGACGTCCTGTTTGAATGTAAAAAAAAAACAAGAATAATTGCCTGTACTGCTGGTAGTCTTTCATTTCAAAGCTGCAGCTCTTCCATTAGCCCGCCGCCGCTTCCCACAACGAAGCCCGTCGCATAATCCGCCAAAAACTTCCCAGATATTTCTTTAGCTTCAACACATGTTGGCCAATGCAATTTTCTCTTCGAGGACTTTATTGAGTCAGAAGTATTGGATTTTGTCTCAGGGGCTCAGACTTGTCAAACATCATATTGCACTTTGTGGTTAGATCTCGTCGCACATATCGGATCTTTAGGCAAACAGCAACAACCACCGCAGAGCTTTGGAGAAATGTGTTTGTGCTCAGTGGATCGGCCCACAGCCAAGACGTGACTTTCACTGTTGAGAGTCCTTTGTCCCGTCCACTGGCGAGTTATTGGACGTGTCGTCAGGTATGCAACATAACCAGCTTACGAGGTGCGTCCATTTGAAATATCTGATCATTACTGCTTTCGCCCATCAGGTCCACTGCAGGTCAGGTCATGGAGGTAAGAAGGCAGTTTAGAGAGGGATTAGTACATTCTGGAAAATGGTGTAGATCAATATTAAATTAGTATTAGCTATGATTTATACTCTCTGAACCAAACATTGCAAAGTGCACAAACATGGGTTTGCCTTTCAGCAAGATCACCTCCAGCAGTGGAACATTTTTGAAGAATGTTAAAACAGTAGCAAATATCAACTTTTATTGTCGATCTCTCGGAGTCAAAGAGTAAAGGCGCTGTTGGAACGACACGTTTGTATTTCTCATTCAGCAGTCCTGAAGGGAGAGTGAGTAATAGCTGCAATAGACCAGAATGCAATACGGCCGCAGGAGATTTTGTTCGAGGAAGTGGCACGACTATTCTGTCTGTGTGGCACTCGAGGCATCGCTGGCGTCACTTGCGTGTCGCCCCCCCCCCCCCCCCCCATGCTGTGTTTCAAACCTGAGTGACCACATGTGACATACAGTCAAGCCATTTCTGATTGGACCAACTGCACTGAGTGTGCGCTGCACTAGTCCTGAGGATCTGGTGATGGATGTTTAAAGGGAAACCTGAGCACTCGGTGGGGCTCCACGGTGGATGCATGCACACGCGGTGAGATCGTGTGGGAACGATAGATGGCAGCCTTGCCTTCAGTTTACGCACACACACACACACACACACACACACACACACACACACACACACACACACACACACACACACACACACACACACACAAACATCATGCTGTCTTACAGCACGGTGCTCACTGAGATATATGTTTCTTTCATTGAGCTATAATTTCATTTTTTTTTTGTTTTACTTAAAACAGTCAGGCTTAAAATGTCCAAATAAACAGTTGAAACCTGGGCAAAGAGGGATAAGAGAATGTTTGAAAAGGAATTAAAATAGATTAATCTCAAGAAAGAAATGGGAATTCATCCAAAGCTGATTAACAGAAGTTATTATCCATCCCAAACTACCGAGACATGCACACTACGCGTCTAAGAGGCAACCTGGAGGCAACAGGCAGGTGATTAATCCGACAAGGTTAAATTCCACGAGGACGTGACTGAGAAGGAAACCTTGACTTGTAGCTGTGAATTGTATTTCTCTCAAGCGTGCGATAGTTTTGTTATGTTTTTTTCTCCACATCTGGAGCTGATTACATCCCTTGTTACAAACCACACATTATTCATTTTGACTTTTAAGAGGCGCTGGAATGGCTGCCAAAGGAGGCGAGGATGCGTGGAGGAGGGTAGCGTTTGAGGAGATGGAGAAAGGAGGAAAGAGAGGTAAAGGGTGAAATGGGGGCAGCAGGAGGTTGTGGAGGTGAAGAGGAGATAGGAGAGGAGAAAGCTGTAGGAAAAGAGAGGAGAGGAAGGGGAAATGTAAAGATAGCATGGATAGAAGACAAGGAGAAACGCAGAGGAGAAGGAAGGAAGTGTCCAGATGAGTAAACATAGGAAAGGAGGTGCAAAAGCAGGGAAGAAGGAGAGGAAAGGTGGTAAGAAAGGAATGAAGGTGATGATGAGGAGGAGGAGGAGCAGAGCAACAAGAGGTTCTGAAAAGAGAGAAGCAGGTGCAGTAAAAGGAACAGAAGTACACAAGGGAGGTGCGGACAACCGGAAAGGCTGAGTGTAGAGGAGAGGGCAGGAGGTGCAGAAGAAGGAGAAGCAGGTGCAGATAAAAAAGGAAGTGTAGCAGAAGGAAGGAGGTGCAAGAGAATAAGAGAAAGAAGGTGCACAATAGAAGAAAGTAAAATGGGAAAATGGGAGAAAGAGGGGGAGAGCAAAACAAGTAGGAACTAAGTGAAGGAAGTGTAAAGAAAGAAAGGAGGTGGAGGTGCAGAGGGGAGCAGACCAGATGCCAGCTATACAGCAGTGCTCCACTAATCTGTGTCTGTCATGCTCCGCATATGAAACACCAAGTGATGACCGCTGTGATTCACTACTGCTGGCTACAAACCAGCCACTGGCCACCGCGCACACACACGCGTGTCTGTGTGTGTGTGTGTGTGTGTGTGTGTGTGCGTGCGTGCGTGCGTGCGTGTGTGTTTGTTTGTGTGTGACTTTCCATTCAGTGCGGAGGGCTCCTTTTAATCGCAGATCCGCTTTGACATGATTCATGACGACCTGCCTCCAGGGGGGGCACAAGGGACACACACACACTGACACACACTGACACACACCCACACACACACACACACACACACACACACACACATACATATTCACAAACACTTTAAATGCTTGTGAGTGCACAAAACGAGATTAGAATTTGACATCAAATTTAAATCCTGCAGGAATCCAACGTGGCTCGGGGTCTGTGAGCGTACACACACACACACACACACACACACACACACACACACACAAAAAAAGGAGAAAGCCGTCTCCCCCTCGTGTAAATCCAACATGGCCACTCATGCACAGGTGTGTGCGTCCGTGTTGCTTTGTGTTTGTGGTTTAATAAAGCGAACAACCACACACACGGATGTAGAATGTGTGTATATATTGGGGAGGAAACACAGTGCTGTCATCTCACATCTACATCCACAGCATTGGACCCCGAGCCACCCAGCCAAGTAGCCACTAATGGAGGCTTGACTGACAGGTAGGGGCACGCGGACTATCCCTGTGACTCACTCCTCCAAAGCTGTGTGTGTGTGTCGGTGTGTGTGTGTATGCACAACCCTTTGTCTAATAAAGGCAGTAGTAGCAGGTAGAGAAGAAGAAAAGATGAGGTGCATCAGTGGAGGAACGAATATAGTTAAATGCACTTTGATGTAAATTTAACATATAATGTAATGAAATAATTATTTTAAAATGTATTTCCTTTCCCAGATGATTTCTCTTGTGTTCTCCTCCTTGCAAGTGATTTTCAGTGCTTCGTTGTCGCTGTAGTAACATAGATGTCCTTGGCGATACGTCTATTTCATTCTCACTGGCAGGGAATCATGACAGTGTATGAAGAAAAAATGGAGGTGAGAATAGAAAATCCGATTTTTTTTTTTTTTTAAAATGCAAGTCGTTACACTGGCACTGGCATGCAAATCGTTACACTGTAAATTAGGAGTTGTTCCTGTAAAGTTTACAGGAACAACTCCTAATTCCCTAGCGGAAACAAAATTCCCAACAGAAGCAGATCTTGATCACTTGCAGCCCCTAACGGCCAGTCGAGAGGAGTGAGGAGTCACTGGCGGTATGAAACAGTCAATAAAATATTTTTTTGAAAAAGTGGCATCACTGCAACCATGGGAGGTCCTTGAGCATACAGTCATAAATGTGAGCAATAAATCTCAGGCTCATGGGGTCCAGTAGTATGCGAGTTTAGCTTTGGACAGACGGCATACACACAACTGAGCGCATGATCCCCTCCAGGTGTATTAACAAGATGAGGGAAGATAGAGAAGGTGAGATGCTCCTCACCTGGGACACTCACCTGGTAAGGCAGCATCTGCTAAGTTCGCAGTTTTATAGTTTTCATTTTCTAGCTGCATCTGACTAAAAAATATACATAACACTGCTCAAGACTGTATGGAAGACATTTGTAATGCCTTAAACTTACATCCTTTTCATTTAAGACTCCGTCAGGTAGCTTTACGTCGTGAAATAATTGGCTGTATGAGGCAGGAACGGTTCTCTCAGGTGCTTCTTGCATTAATCTGAGCAGGATGCAAAAGCCGTGACAGTGTGACAGTGGGCCAGGATGCCCAACACCAGGCATGTTCCCGAGTCCATGTCCAGACAGGAATCACGAACAGTATGGTGATCAGCCTTATTCCGTATTCTCCATATTTCCTGAAGGCAACGTGTTTGAAGAAGGTCTTCAGCCTTCTTCATGATTACACGCCCCTCTCAGTTGATGCCACGCCCCCAACGCCATAAGTCTGAAACTGAAAAAAAGATTTGAATTTGAAAAAATAGGATTTGAAACTAAAGAAATAAGATCTGAATCTGAAAAATATAAGAACTCAAATATCAAAATGTAGTAAAAAATGTAAATAAATATTTTATTCAAAACAATTCCAGAAATGAATCAAAGGTATATTTAACCCCCAAAAACTTTTACTTCACTTATTTTTGGTTTGAATACATTGTTCAAAATTCAAGACCTTTCAGTTTTAATTTTTTTGTTTCAAATGATCAAACTATTGGCCTGGATTTGGCTCCATATGAGACACATATGAGTCTTCGTCATAGCATTGCATTGTGAGATTGCGAGCAGAAAGTAGCCATGGACGCTACTCTTTTTGTTCCACTGTGGGATTTATTTAAGGGCGCTATCCAGAACATAAACTTGGTACTCAAATAGTAGCAAACAGTACTACGGGCACAATGCGCACAAAACGGCAGTGGAAGTGATTCCAGACACAGCTGGTGATGAACACACTGGTGATGAACACACTGAATATTAATCATGACAGGGTGAATCGGCACTGGATATAAGAAACCGCTGCAGCTGTTTGTAGGCAGCAGAGGGCATGGTGCACCTCTGGCCACGCCCTAATTAGTGATGTCACAGCAGGTGTTTCCAATCAGCTATCAAGTCCAAAAACCCACTCTGCCGCACACAGACGCAAGTTCCACCTCTCAGAATGCCGTGAAATGAAACATCACTAAGGCTGCTTACAGTTTGAGAAGAAGTCACTGCAAAACAGCACCAGCTAAGTCATTTCTTTCATGCTGCCTTCCAGAGGCAGTGGGAGCTCGGCAGCCATCTTTTATTTACCAGACAAGAGCTGTGATGGTGGGTTCGGATTGATGTGGAGAAGAAAAGCTCCTTCATCTAACGCGGAGGACGACGTCTTTGGGGCCGAGTCCACAAACACAACAGTGTGAACGAAACTGGAGATGAAATCAGGGTAAGGAGGAAATGAACAGTTCTGCACGGAAAGTTGGGAGTGTTTGCTGTTTGTTTGGATCATTTGTCAACCAGCTTAATTAGTGTGCATGCTATATACTTATATCAGTATTATAAAGTATGATTTATTGGTAGATAATATTAAGAAGTCAAGGTGCAGCAAACTGAATGCTTCAAGGGAAGGAGATGGCAGAAGTGAAGGGTTTCTTACTGTGCGTGTGCGTGTGCGTGTGAGAGTGTGTGTGTGTGTGCGTGTGCGTACACATTGTATGTGTTGCCTGGTGTGATCTGACCAAGTCCAACCACGAGCTGGACTTGCTTTGAAGAGCAGTCTAATAATGCATCCTCTTGTTCTGGGCCCCGCAGCTGTCGTTGTGTTTGCCTTGGCAGTCATCGGAGGTTGAGGACGGACGCAGAGCCGCGAGGTCTCCACTGTCCCAATGTCACACACTGTGTGCTTTTTTTTTTTTTTTTTTTTTTAAACCCCTGCCTCCAATTGCTGGACGGTCGGTGATGGGGTTGGCAATGTTAAGGCTTAGAATTTTCCTGTTAGCTTAAAGTAAAAGTGAAATAGTTGTTTGGTTGACTTCCAAAATCCTGTGGCTTCTCTTGGAAAGTCGTTCTCAGGGCTGAACTTGCTACAGTCCGCCTTTCCTTCCATCTTTCCCTCCTCTCAACCGTTTCCTGCACTAATTTGGGGGTCACTCTGGTGTAAATGAAAGCATTGTTCCAGAAGGGGAAGACGGGCTTTGCAGAAAGGATTATCTGTTGGAGTCGAGCTGTGAGATTCAGTTCCTTCTGGATTATGAGCCGGTCAGCGAGCTGCATCGCTAAGCTTGTTATTATTGTTTTGGGAGAAGGAGACCGAGTTCTGAGGGGAAAACGCAGAGGGAAGAAGGAAATGAGGGGGATCTAAAGTGGGAAGGGCGGAAAGGGAGGACAGACAGGAAAATGGAAGGAGACGGTGTAAAAGTCCAGGCCAAATATTTAATGATTCACTGTATTTGTAAGGAAGGACAAAGTAACAGCCGAGCGATTAGAAAATCACTGCATCTGCACAAACCGTGGTTGGGCGCAGGTTTTAATGGGGAGGAGCACAGAGTGGAGGAAAAAGCTCAGTTATGTCCTACTGAGCAGTGGACGGCCGTAGACAGACGCAGACAGACGCTCAGTCAGCTAGTCAGTCAGCCGAGAACATGTCTCCACGACGGGTGGAGAGACACTGGACCCTGCAATCTTTCTTTTCCGAAAACAACAGTCGTGTGTGACTTTTCAAAAAATACTTTGAAGGACAGCCTATACTGACCGTCTCTGAATGCAGCAGTACCTTCCATAGAACTGGTACAGTTGTTGTCATTGTCTTTTTCATACGTTTTCTTGACTGTTATTACTGATACACTGGCTCTAAAGCAGGTACTTCTACTGGCAGGTGCACAGGGCATGGAGAGGAGGGATAACCACACATTGGGTGAATTTTAATGAAATAATTTACACACCACTCACTCTGAAATGATCAAAGGTGCTGAATTCCATAATTAGAGCATTAATATAACAGCAAGCACCTATTTGCTATGCAGCCAGCTCAGCCGTCTCCATGCTGAGAAACATGTCTTATTTAGCGGCCTGTGGAATCATGCGTCGCATGCTCCACATCAGTCAAACGGTATCTCACACTGTCGAGTCACCTCATTCTCAAAAGTTGATTTAGCTCGTCGACCTGTTGCACTTAGAAGCAGCTTCGTGCAGTTCAATAATGATGTCTCTGCCAATTATGATAGCGACTGTTCACGGCTCTTTGAAGGAAATCAGCAGCAGAATTATAGACTAAAGTGCATCCACAATCCAGAATGGACAAGAAGCAGCAGCAAATCTGCTGGGCCAAACTACAAAAACATGAAGGCCAGCACGCTGCATGAGATATGGGTACTATCACATCCTCAAGGGCTGTGGATTTAACATTTAGTCTGCTGTTTATAGGCTATCAGTGGGATTTAGTTTCAGGATTGATGTAGGCTATCGACCATAAATCTTCCCCTAGATGTTGTAATATTACTATGTTAAAGCTGTGGCTGCATTTCATTGAAGAAGAAGAAGGTTGAATCCAGCTTCTGATGATCAGGCTGCTCTGCTGTGGAGAGAATTACCAGAGTTTATTAATAATAACAATTCGTATGGTTATAAGAGAAGAAGAAGAAATAAATGTTGCAAACATTCCAATGCAAAGTTGTTTAATGTCATTGATGTGCACTTAATGGTTGCTGGCTGACTGGACTGCTGGTTGATTCCTCTTCCCATCTCCCGTCCCTTCAGCCTGTCAGCGTTTTGACTGGGGGCTGCTTCAGGTACTGTACTCTGCTGACACTGACGGTTGCACCGTGCACATCCCAGGCACTCAGGCTGAAAACTCAACCTGGCATTTTCCTGGAGCCGGATCGGAGACGGGGGAGACGGAGCACTCTCGCACTGACAGGCAGGCCCAGAGCTTCGCTCGTGACACAGTCATATCAAGGAAAACCGGTGGCCGTAAAAATCCTGGAGGATCTAATGCCGCTTGGAAACAATTACTGCAGACTGCATTCTCGGTCTTTCCTCTAAAACCACCAACAAGAATCGGAGAGTATGCTGATTTTCATTCACGCCATTTAGAACACCTTTCTTTCTGGTCGGAGGTGTGTGAAATCATCTAGTCGGATGGCTGGAGTGAAAGCCTGCAGGCTGCTCGATGGCATGAGACTGGACACCGCGAGGAAACCTTCTCTCACGAAAGTGTTCACTTTTGATTTACAACTTCATCTGTGGCCTTTTGGGTGCGCATATCTGCTGGTGTGTCAAGTACCTCAAACATAAATACATAGCGTCACCCAGGGTCCCCCTGCTGCTCAATTTTGCTCAATAGGAGGATTTGTATGAGTCATCCGTCTGCCTTCGTATTCTTTTTCCTTCTCCTGTTTTCCACCTTTTTTTTTTTATTCAGCCAATCCCCGATGTTCATCTCTGTATCTCCGGCCTGGGCGGTGTCCTCACTTCACCCTACGTATTCTCTCTTCTCACGTTCCTCCACCCACCACCCCCACCCCCCTGTTGTCCTCTCTTGTGTTCCTCCTTCTCCAGCCCACCGTCTCTCTGATGTTAATCACAGCATCTGCGCCACGGGGGAAATCTCCATCGCTACTCCTCACTTCATCTGGTATGAATGCAGGATGGGGTTAATAAGGGAAAAGGATAGGAGATCCTGAGCTGCCAAGAATGGATAGTGGGGTAGCTTGGAAAGGACGCAGAGTTGTTACGGTGCTCGGTAGTATTTTGTCCTCCGCTGGTAGGCATTTGCATTCTAGTAGGGACAGAAGGCAGGAAGTTGAGGTGGAAAGAGGGATGAAAGCATAGGAAATTAGTTTCAAGGTGGGAAGTAAGGGTTGAATGAGTGAAATGAAAGCGGATAAATGTAATAAAAAGGATGGTCGAGGTAGATTAAGGTAGAAAATGAAAGTTTAAAGGTTCCGGCCTGGACTCAGCCGAAAGATCAGCTCGGTTTTCTCCGAGTCAGAGTGAGCTCTCAGCCACCAAGCCCTCTTGCTGAACCTTTCGCTTGTGTGTAAGGAATTACTGGATTGACGTATCTTCAAAAGACTAAAAGAATAACTTCATTCTTTAGTGAGGTTAAGCTTTTATTGACAGGAGTTAAAACGTGTTCCTTGTCTCAACTCTTTTCAGGAACAGATAACGAGCATTAAGAATAACCAAGATTCTTCTCACTGATGGTCATGTTTACTTATAAAGGTCATATAGAGGCTTCAGTATTACATTGAGACTTCATCATAGCCAGTTAAAAGTTCCCCAAAGTAATTTTAAATAAACAAATATGAAAAGAAATGTCTTGAAATCCTTAAACACTCTCATGTCCAGCGAGAGTTGATTTAAAAAATGTCAAATTGGACTACATTTCCATGGCATTTTTCCTCCTTAATAGATGAAGCGCTTTACAGTTTTGCCTCTCTTCCACACATTCCGCTACTCATCTGGACGTGTGAACAGGGGCCGGGAATCAAACTGCCAAACCTATAATTAATGGATGACCCGCTCTACCCCCACAGCTGCCCCAATTTACAGCTGCGAGGTTTGCCCTGTGCTTAAATGTGTGTTTTTAAATGTGTGTTGAAGGAGTTTAGCTTGCATCGCGTTACCACAGTCTGTGGCGGTGGCGTTGTCTCACTGAGGAACACATTTGTCTTACCTTGGCAACAGTTACAAGGCTTTCTTCAAAAGAACTGTTTTTGGTGTAAAATAAGTGGCTCTGGCATTGTCTCTCTTTTGTCGGCTGGCATACTTTCTTGAAAACGTACTGTAAAAGCCCTCAGACAAGGGCTGCTTTCCTCTCGAGGGTCTCCTCATTAGCTCCGTCATTACTGCCTCCCTTGTGATTCATCATGTACTTTCTTGCATGGCTGCTTGTTTTGAAATGGTGACATCCCTGATAGAATTCAACATGGTAATAGTATTGTATCGGCTACACGGCTTTTTAGGTGTTTACTCCTAAGAAGTAAAAAAAATCCTCCCCCTAAAAAAATCTTCCAAATGTATGAGTTGCAAACCTCTTTTACCCCTCTGAGCTTTTTGTCCTCTGATATGCATGTCCACAAAAAAAGTGGAGTCAACCTGAATACAGGGAAGTTGTTTCAGTGAACAAGATGCAGTTCTCAAATATCATAAAAGAGCAAGTAGTAAGAAACTCCCTGCAGACAGGAGGTATAAATATGTAGTTTGGAGCTATTCATCTTTTACCGGGTATCGATATCGGCGTACAACAGAAGTAAATTGAGCGGCAGTTTGCTACATGGATAGAAATAACATGGGGATATGGTTTGATGTACGCTTTCAACCAGTACAGTTTAAGCCCAGGCATGGTGTATGTACTATATTCCAATATGTATCGGCTGTTGGACTTGAGTCGATCCTTTCCTCACACCTTTATTTAGCACAGCTTTGATGATTTGGTTTCTGATCCCAAAAAGAAACAGAGACAGAACCAGTGATACAGATCTATAAGAAAGGAGCGAGACAAGGGCAGTCTGCTTCCTTGGGTCAGGACTCTTATGTAAGGATGACGTCTCTCCTCACAGTTGATGTGGCTGGACGCGTGTCAATCAAAGTGGTTTCAGCTGCTCAAGGTGTTTAGAATTCTGCTCCATCGTGCCTCAACATTACCCATGCACACTCCTACCATGACTAACAACGCTATTGCTCTCTGTACAGTAGATATGAAGCTACCATAAGCAGTTTATTAGTTTAGCTTAAACTGTAAACCGGGTGGAACAGCTAGTCTTTCTCCGTTTAAAGGTGACTAAATCGGCACCAATAAATGCCAGTTTGCCGTTGTGTGGGGGGCGTGGAGGGGGTTATGTGCAAGACTGTGCATTGGCTTGGATGAGTTGCCAGGCAACCAGCAGTACTTCCAGAAAGTTCCTGGTCCCAGCCAAGAAAAAGCCCGGCACACAACCCGCTGTTAGCGGTTGAATCGTTCTTTTTTTTTTTTCTACTCTTTTTAGGGTTTTGTACAGATTAAACAAATAACATGCTAATTAGTGAGCTTTGAGGGTTGCTGGTTGCCAGATTTTGACACCGTAGGACAAAGTCAGGCTAGCTGGTTCCCCCTGTTCACAGCCTCTATGCTAAGCTGAGCTGACCAGCTGCTCACTGTAGCTTCATATTTACCGTTCAGACATGAGAGTGGCATCAATCTTGTCATCCGGCAAGAAAGTGAACAGCTTAAGCGTGTTTTCCCCCAAAATAAAACTACTTCTTCACCTGAGAGGGTTGAACTAACTGTACAGTTTGGCCCGAACAAACTAAGCAGCGTCCATGGAGTCCAAACAACGAGTGGAACACAGTAAACTGCGGTATATCAGGATTCTGCTGATGCTGCAGCCTGTGCTGTTTTGTGCCGGCTGAAAGCTTAAGGGCCTCGCTCGCAGTCGCTGCACAGCCTGTCTGCAGCCCCAGCTGGCCAGAACTGAGCCTGACCCACATCATCAGATACACGGGATGAATAATGAATAGCACGGACAGCCAACTAGCCATCAACGGGGATGGATGGAACCTTTACGCCCATCAAAGCGCCCTGTCAGCCAGTCAGCCCGCGTGGCAGCTGGCCACCGAATCAACAAGAGAG
This sequence comes from Cebidichthys violaceus, assembly GCF_023349555.1. NCBI lineage: Eukaryota > Metazoa > Chordata > Actinopteri > Perciformes > Stichaeidae > Cebidichthys > Cebidichthys violaceus. Next base: position 18,662,705 of record NW_027176816.1, read on the forward strand.
CCTGTTGGTCAAAAATCCAGTCAGTCAGGTCAGTCAGTCAGTCAGTCAGTCAGTCAGTCAGTCAGTCAGTCAGTCAGTCAGTCAGTCAGTCAGTCAGTCAGTCAGTCAGTCAGTCAGCCGTGCAGCCTTGATCTGAGCCAGCCAGTGACACGGCCTTCCACCTAATCAGCTAGCCAACCAGCCACACACACTCAGCCCCGCAATCATGCCCCCACTTGTTTTCCCGTGGGCCACCGTGACCCCCAATCGTCGTCCCTTCACTTTTTTTCTCCTCCCTGTCCTCCCTCATGCATTGCCCCCCCCCCATCCATCTCTCCGCTCGCCCTCCCCGTCTTCCTCTCCCTCATGTGTAAAAAGGGCAGGCCTGTCAGAATAGTTTAGCCAACAATGCGTTGTTTTCTCTGAGGCACAGACAGGGTCAACTGACCCCGACTGTGTATTTACTGTGGGGAAGGAGAAGGGGGAGATTCATAGCAGAAAAGATCCAACAGTGGCTGAGTGTTTGACAATTCAGATTCTTCTTTTTTTTTTTTTTTTTTTTGTGATTAAAGGCCTCAGAACCCAACCGCTCAAGTTATAATGTAGGAATGAAATCGCACAG
>NW_027176816.1:18663405-18675905 GCF_023349555.1 Cebidichthys violaceus
GAGAGAAGTAGAGTAATTTTAGACTAGACTTCTATACAACCAGAGGAGTCGCCCCCTGATGGACACTAGAGAGAATGCAGGTTTTTAGGGGATCGACTCGCTTTTGGAGCCAGGCTCAAGTGGCCATTTGAGGAACTGCAGTTTTTGGCACTTCTACGTTGGCTCTCAGAGCTACAGTATTGAAAAGAAGAGACATCAGTGAGCTAAAGGTCACTCACCTACAGTATATGTTAACTGTTAGTTGTAAATAAGCATGGGACAATCCTTTAAGGATAAATGTAAATTATGATAAAAATAATATGAATAACAACAATAGCAATGATGACAGTAATAATAATAATAGATGGTTGTTGTTCTGTGAAAATGTTATGCCGTTATAGCTCTCTCCAACATGAGTGTTTGTGCTACTACAGTGGAGGAGCCATGTTATTATTTTTTCTCTTTTTCCCGATGAGGCAGGGACAAAGTGTTTACATCCCCCAATTTCTGCCTGAGAGAGAGAGAGAGAGAGAGAGAGAGAGAGAGAGAGAGAGAGAGAGAGAGAGAGAGAGAGAGAGAGAGAGAGAGAGAGAGAGAGAGAGAGAGATGAGGCGATGGCGCTTTCAAGTTCCCGGCACCTTTTTGATGCAGCCTCCGCAGTGAAAGGCCGAGGCAGATCAAACAGGGCAGGCAGATCGAAACAGTTTCTCTGGTAAGAGGAAAAGATGCTGCGACGCCGCACAGATGTGACAGGTAACCACGACGCCGAGGTGGCTGCCACTTTCGCACGCCGCCTGATTGCAAACACCCGCTTCCCAAGTTCAAAATAGGACTTGCGAGGAGCTCGTTTGATTGTCAACGTCATCTGCGTTCGGCGTTTCCGAGCGAGACCGACGACTTGTGGGTGGGTGGGGGGGGTGGGGGGGAGCTGTTTCCTACCCAAGTGTGAGCGAGGATAATTCTGCCGTTGTTTTGTCAGCAATTAAACGAATTTCAGCAACCCACTTTCTGCTGCTGCTGCTGCTGCTGCTGCAGACCATACAGCTTGTGCTTGTTGTCCCAAATGGCCAATTTCTGCCTTATGTTCTGTGCTGTCTGAACAGTTGAGGCAGCAAAATAATCGGTGTTGTGTGTGTGTGTGTGTGTGTGTGTGTGTGTGTGTGTGTAGCCGAACAAACCCACATTACTGAAGTTGTCTGTGTTTCCTGTGCTTGTGCAACATCAGTCCGATCAGCACGTCCCCGTGTTTCTCGGACACACACACTTGGACATCCTCCTTTACCCTCCTTCCCTCCTTGTATATATTTAGGACTGGGCCAAGGTCACAGTTAAGGAGCTTCGGTCTTGTTTTTTCCGTACATGGCTTTTAGATGCAGATCTGTCTTCTGGAGGAGGAGGAGGAGGAGGAGGGAAATGCAAAAGTTGGACAGAAGGAAGGATAAGGCGATAGGACCACTAGGCATCATACCCTGTATGTTTAATCTGAGGAACAATGCCAGCTGTTATTTTCTGCTAACAACTCTCAAATTGGGCCCTACAGCGCCAGGAAAGGTTCTGTCATGATGTAAGCCCCCCCAAAAAAATATGTATTTTCAAAAACGACATTGTTTTTTTTAGAGGAATAGGTTTGCACTGTCTTGTTCGTCTGGATTTCTCCCCCAGGCGAGCCCATGTAAAGCGCTTTGAGGTGAAGCCTCTGTTTAAGTACGCTCCTTCACAGTCTCAGAGAGAGGAAACCATCTGAATTTACACAAACGGCACACTGCAGGCGTTCCTTTAACAGCCTCGCCGATGTCTGCCGCTTTGCACCAAATGAACACCAAAGGAACAAGAGGAGCCGAAGATCTGACGCTAGACGAGTCCGGCTTCCTGCATGTGGAGCTTTTTCTCAACGGTGTTTGAGAAGCGGAACAAAAGAGAGAATCTAGCAGGTGGTAGCGATGGGAACCACTTTGGCGGTGCAGCCCTGTTGAAGATGTGCGATGTGTTAAATGGTCTTACTGACCCCAGACACCTGGAGGAGAGAGAGGGAAGAACAGGAAGGAAGCATGGGGAACTCAAGATCTGAAAATATCCCCAAAACAATATTTATAGTGTTTTTCCTATAACGGTAGCCATGCATAATTCCATCTGAAGATGAATCTATCAACCCACGTTGTAATCAAATCTTAACAAACTCTTGAAATACCTGGGAACCTAGTGATGCATTCAGTCTGGGCAACAGGACAGCAAGAGAGTAAAGTCATGCAGGAAAGAACCGAGGCGAGGTTTTAAAAAGTGAGAAATGGAAGAAGAATGAGAGGGAAAGAAAAGAGAGCTGGAAGCAGAGTTGAGAGCGACGGTATTCCTGACAATGTGACTCAGATGAGAGGACTCAGGGAAGGGGGGGGGGGGGGGGGTAGAAACAAAGGGACTGAGGGTGAGGTTGTGCAATTCAAATTTGGGTCTTTCTGGAAGTGATTAAGGTTGTCAAGGAACGAGGAGAGAAAGCTAGGTTGTGAAGAAAGAGGCGAAAGCAGACCGAGCTGAAACAGACCATGAAGTCCATATCATGCCGCTCGTCTGCTGGATTTCCCTTAAAACCGTATCTTGTAAAGCAGATGGTGTCTTTGACAACCATGACATTGCAGGTGTGAGTGTATCCGTCTCATGGAGCTATAGTGGAATAGTTTGGTAGTCTCTCATTAGTTTGTAGAAACGGTAAAGGTATTTCAGTCAGCAGAGACGCGTACAAACGATTGTGTGTGGAGCCTGAAGGCGATTCAAAAGAAACACACTTTTTATAATTGCAGTGCAAAAAGTATATATTGTCCTTCGCATCCTAAAAGTGTAACTTCCCTTTCACTGCAGTGCCAAGCGAGGGCTTGCTCAACTGTTTCTCCCGCTGTGAAAGAGATAACCGTCCAGAGAACTGTGTGGCCAAACAAGCATCACCAGGAGTCCAGTCAGAATTCACATCCCTCAACTCTAACCAAAGAAAAGACAGAAGCAGAACAGAGGCAGGCCTATAACAAACAAAAACAAAAGCGTCCGTACGATTTGTGTTTCATCACGCTGCCGACAGAGACAATCTTCCAGCTGGGGAAAAATATCAGGTAAACGGAGAGAGCGCCATCGATCTCGTCTTTTAAACATTTTGAGAGGGATGCTGGCAGGTTCCACTTGGCCCTCCTGTGAGGGAGGAAACTGCTGTGGAATGACAGGGAATGACAGTTGGTGCAGAAATGCTGAGTCAGTGAGTACAATGACACTCCCCCCCCCCCCGATCATCAAACACACACACACACACACAGGCTCATCTCATTTTGTTGAGTGCTTCGTCAAACACAAACCTGCATGTGTGAAGGAGTGGCTTTAAGGTGTGTGTGTGTGTGTGTGTGTGTGTGTGTGTGTGTGTGTGTGTGTGTGTGTGTGTGTGTGTGTGTGTGTGTGTGTGTGTGTGTGTGTGCGTGCGTGCGTGCGTGCGTGTGTGCGTTTGAGAAAGGGGATCAGACAATGATGTGTCCTCTCATGTGTCTCTTGGCTCTTATCAGTGTAGCTTCCAGGTTCACCCTTTTTTGCTCAAGGACACTTAAGCAGGTGGCGTTTTTTTTTTTTTTTTTTTGGTTGTATCCTTACACCGTCTACGCAAGCCCTTCAGTATTTAGCTTGACTGCTTTGCACCAAACTGGTGCAGAGAGGTCCGACATGTCGAGTGGCCATTCATCCCACTCTACAGTATAGCAGGGAGCAGAAGTACAGCGTGCAGGTGGCTGACTCCTGCTTGAAGGTAGGGGCTTCTGCTTGGCTGTGATGTATGAAAGTCTCGCCGGAGTTGAGAAATGAACTTCCTCCGCTCAGCTTCGGCCTCCTAGAGCGAGGTTCCGCCAATCTAGCTCCGTTTCCCTTCTTCCTTCGTCTTCGTACGCCAGCTCTCCACCCCCCCCGTCTTCTGTCTTGAAGAAGGATGCGGCTGATAACACACAGAAACGGTGTAGCGTTGATAGTAAATGCTTCCACTTCCCCCCCCCCCACAACAAAGAGAACCGCGGGGCCAAAAACATGTTGAAATCCATTTTAAACACCTCGAGGTTTCACCGTTGGAAAGCGGCGGCGCTCAGGCATCTCCTCGGCCGCAGAAATTGCCCCGCGTACCGCTACCGCCATAGACTGATGATGCATGGGAAACCATTTTAAGGCAATGCAGACGGGCAATTTGGCTTTTAAAACAGACGCGGGGGGTTGCAAATGGACCGAAATTGGAGAGAAAGTGTTGAGTTTTGTGGAGGCAGCAGTGACACAGCCACAGGAGGAGCTTTTGTCTGGTGAGATAAATTTACTCAATAACCTCTGCCTAATGGGGCTGTCTATTATTTCCCTGTTTTTATGCCTATCTCTATTTCTCTGTCTTTCTCCACAGCTTAGGTATTGTGCGCCATTATTTTTGTGTTATCCTCTCCTCGTCTCTTTATTCTCTCTGCTTTGCTTTCTCCTTATCCTTCGGGATATTCACAAGGCTTTGAGAAAAATGAGAAATCGGTGTATTTAAATCCAACCCCATAGATGATATTAAAAGTTCTAGTTATTTAAGGTCTTTTCAAGTTTTTCACCATGAGACAGCTTGTCTGTTTTTTTTTTTTCCACTATTCCATTCATCCAAACCAGAGTCACTGGTGCAGCTGACATTTGTTGGATTTTGTACAATTAAGGGCGACACACCCTGTGATGTATACGTTGGCATCAAAACACCCACGCCTACAGTATGTAAGCATTCCACACACACACACACACACACACACACACACACACACACACACACACACACACACACACACACACACACACACACTCAGTACTGTCCTATAGAGTTATCCGGGTTGCAGGCAGAAGAAAGCAAGCTGCAATTACTCACATCTGACTCGTTAAAACAGGTATGTATGAATTTAGTGTATGGAGTTCACTTTATAAAGGTTTTTTTGTGCAACCTTTAGCTGTAGTACTCAAGTCAAGTCTCAAGATCATTTATGCATTTTCTCAGATTTGTCTTTGTCTCGTGGGTGTTCTCATTCAGACCCGTCTCACTGTCCGCCTTTGGGTTTTGACTCAGTACCGGTCGCTTTTTTAGCCACGTTAGCAGCTTAGCTTTATGGATGGTCCTGACTAAAATATCGCCAGCGACTTTTTGATGGATTGTCATGAGATTTTGTTCAGACATTCATGGTCCCCAGATGGTGAATCCTATTAACTTTGGTGATCCCCTTCTCTGGTGCCAACTCTTTGCTTAATGACTACATACCTTCCAAACTTAAAAAACAAAAACGATCCCCATTAGTTTCCGCTGTACTTTGTGTCTAGTGCTAAACAGCAAATGTTAGCATGCTAACATGCTGCACCTAGCTGGTGAACATTGTAAACATTATACCTGCTAAACATCCGCATGCTTACATTTGTCATAGTGAGCCTGGACTTTGCCACCGTGATGATATCCGCTTTGCTAGAGAGCAAAAACAGAAATCAGCCGACAGATTATAGAGGATTTCCTACCATCAACATGTTAATGCTCAAGAGAAGCATACATTTTATCTCACTGGAGCGTCCCAGATACTGTATCTCAGCTGCTATTGGCTACAAGCAAACGTCAAATCAGTACATCTGAAAATACTCTGCATCTACCTTGTTCTTACCATCCTTTCTTTCTTTCTTTTTTACTCCTTGTGATTCCACTTTCTCCTCCATTCAGTCCCTTCATCTGTTCTTTCAGCGTAGATGCAGTGTCTGACGGCTCTGCCCCCCCCCTCTCTCTGTCTGACTAGTGCTGTTGGTTTTAAGGATCTCAGCAGAGTGACTAGAGGAGGCTCTGCTGCAGGCAGCTCCTTCTCCCTAATGAGAGAAACGGAGCCATTCGCTGCATACATGCACTTCTTCGCTCTGTGTGTGTGTGTGTGTGTGTGTGTGTGTGTGTGTGTGTGTGGGGGGGGGGGGGGGGGGGGGGGGGGGGTGCACGTGTGTGTGCATTCATGGCAGCTTGTGTATGCGGTGGTGGGTGGGAGGGGGGGGGGTTTGAGCGTTTATGTGTGTGGTTTTGTGAAATTGGTTGTGTGAAATGTGTGTGTTTGAGTCAGCGTGTTTTTGTATGTAGCTATGGGGTTTGTTTTTGAGTATTTGTGTGTGTGTGGTGTGTGTGTGTGTGTGCGGTTCATGCTTCTCCACGCACTATTTCAAATTCTTTCCTCTTGTGAAACCGAGGAAACTGAACAGTTTATGTGGCTGTTGAACACAACATTTCATTTTCCCACTGTGCGCCGATGTAGTCGACTGGCTTCCTGTGTACTCCTGGAGGAATTCAACTCCATGTTTCTTCTTCACTGGAGCTTTATTATAAACTCAGTTCATGCATTCCTGAGCCTGTGTTGTGTGTGTGTGTGTGTGTGTGTGTGTGTGTGTGTGTTTGACATGATACCATGAGTTCAGAAATGGTTGAGTCCGCATATAGAGAAGAGTTGAAGTAGATTTCTTATAGATGTTGAGGGTTTAGTCCGAGGTTTTTGTCTCTTTTACATAAAACCAATCGACCAATAAGCTTTTCCCTGCAACTGTTAGTTTTCTATAATTATGAAAAATTGCCATCACAACTCAATTTGACATTTGACATTTTTAATTGACCAACAGTCTACTTGTCAATACACATGAGTGTGAATGTGTAAAAATAAAAAGTATAAAAGCATCAGATTATTGATTATGAACAATGCTGCCAGTTGATTGATGGATCACTGACTTGTGCCTCATTCCACTGCCTGGCTCGACTCACTTTTGGTCTCTGGTCCTCTCCTATATTTCGTTTTCCACTCGGTTTCGTTTAGACAGGATTCTCAGCTGTTCACCATAGCGTCGCCGCATGAAACTGCAGTGACTTCATCTTCAACAGAGGACACTCACTGAATCCTTTCATTGGCAAACAATGAGAGAAACGTCTGTGCTGCATCAGCTGTGTTGTAGCGCACGTTGTCGTTTTGCGGGCTGCCATTTTTCTTTTTATAAATCTAAAATTGTGGACGCTGTTGACGGTAGCTTGACTAAGTGGTGGGTTTGTCCAGGATGTCCCATGTCACACTGGTGACGATTCTCTCCGACCAATCGGTGGTCTTCAGTGTTCTATCTCCACCTCTACTACTGGCTCAGCTCACTACCAAAAAAATTACCAGGTACCGGAGAGACTATCCACATCTTTTGCTCATAGAAAACCGAAATAGAGCATGTTGAGTAGAGCCGTGCAGAGTGGAAATGCAAAATACTTGTTTCAGCACTGCAACAAACTAAATAATGTAGCGTCAGGTGAAATGTCCATGGTCCATTTGTCAAAGCTGTATTTTCACAAAAACGCTATTCTTTTAATCAATGAAGTGCACCTATCTGTATGCTACCATGCAGGTATAGAGGAGATGATGGTCTGACGCTGTGTTCAATCTGCCTTATGTTGGAATAGTTGGAACCAGTTGTAATATCTTCTTATATTCTTAATAGAAAAAGAAGCTGTGGTTTGATTTGGACGGCCCGTTGTCACTCCCAAGTCGTCAAGTATGGCAGCGTGGTCAGAGTTGTGACGGAGAGCAAGGGAGGAAGTGCGGTGAAAAACACGCTGCTTTCACCCAGGAGACCGGTGTTCATGTCCCGAGTGAGACCAAAAGTCAACTTTCGACTGATTCTAAGCTCTCTATGTGACGATACGTTGTCATTATACATTCGCCACGTCAGTGTTTTGTGAGTGCGTCGTGTATCAGTGCGCTCTCCTCGTGTGTGTGTGTGTGTCTGTCGTGTCCATGTCACCGTCGCTGTGTACAACATGTCTGTTCCACGCGTCTGATGTTTTGCCACAGCTGCTGTGGGGATTACTCTTGAGGCTACAGAAGGAGAGAATAAAAAGCACGAGAGAGTGTGAATTGACCGTAAAGCTCTGCCACTCTGAAGGGATTAGAAGGGGGTTAAACTGCAGGGCGCGATAAAGACTAGCATTTCTCTGTCACTCACTGGCGAGTGTGTGTGTGTGTGTGTGTGTGTGTGTGTGTGTGTGTGTGTGTGTGTGTGTGTGTGTGTGTGTGTGTGTGTTAGTGTTAGAGAGAGAGAGCAAATGATGACATACAGGAAGCACAATGTCATGCATGTAGATGTGTGTGCATTTGTGCTTGTGGGTGTGTGTGCATTTATATTTTTTTGAAAAGGTGTGTGTGTGTGTGTGTGTGTGTGTTGTGTGTGTGTGTGTGTGTGTGTGTGTGTGTGTGTGTGTGTGTGTGTGTGTGTGTGTGTGTGTGACCTATAACTACCATGGGGCAGTCAGGCAGTTCCAGAGCTGAGCAGCAGGGGATTACTGATGGGTTTTTCTCTGCATGCTGATGCTCAGAACCAGGGGAAAAAAAAAAAATAGCATGGAGAGAAATACAGAGTGGAGTGAGTGAGTGTGTGTTTGTGTGCATGTGGGAGAGCTGGCCATACACACAGAGAAAGAGAGAGAGAGAGAGAGAGAGAGAGAGAGAGAGAGGAATTGCTGCTCGTGGTGCTGTTTACGAGTGACTTAGTGGCTACTTGGGCTGTAACATACTGCAGGAATGCAGTGCAAAGCTTCAGTTCATCAGCAGAACTCCATACGCCGGCCTTGCAAAAAAGTGGAGTTTCATGTTACATAAGAAAACCGGCCAAGCAAACTCCCTTCTTATCACAAATTACAGGCTTATACAATCTTCCTTTTTAGTGTTAGAACAAGTTCACCCCCAATAACAGTGACAGGACCACATGGATTGTTATTCCAGAGGAAGAGTTTGTTTAGTTGTTGACAAAAGGAGGACATTTTCCCATGTATTTGGCTTCCTTGTGGCTCGCTACAAGTTGCTTTCATATACGGCGATGAAATTAGCTGTGAGATTTTGTTATGATGACTATGAGCAAAGGGAAAACAATGGTAGCCTCTGTGTCATGCAGCCAGAGCTTGGAAATAAATTCCCCATGTTGCATAAAGCGTGCTGCTCTTTCCTGGAAAGGAAAAGGTATAAAAAGTGTTTTTTTAAGTCTTTGAAATGTTTTAATTACATCCTCAGAACACAAATACATCATCCACCGGGACGGTGTACTGATACTACAGGCCATCAGTTCTAATTGTTTCGTAATGTAATTTCCCATCAGTTTGGTGCATACTATGATACCCATGAGCCTCATGGGTATCATAGTATGCATGAAGAAGAAGGTAGACCCTGTGCATTATGTTATGGTAAGACTTTATTGGTATGAAAACACCGAGTCGTGTTATCTTAAAAATCATGCCACGAGATTTCTACACAACACAGCTTGCTGGATCCTGCAGCACTCGTGCTTTCAGGCAGCTCTCTCCCCGTCCCCCCCCCGTCCCCCCCCGTCCCCCTCCCGTCCCTCCAGTTTTTGGCGGCCCCCGCTCAGAATCTGGAAGTGATTATCGCGCTAGACAGACCAATCAGATAAGGCGGGCTGCAGCGGGCTGCAGAGGGCCATTGGCTAGGGGTGAGAGGTCGCATTCCAGCCCCTATGATTAGATCCACTCTTCACACTGTTACACTGTAAACTGTCACAGCTGTGTGAGCTCACATGCACCGAAATCAAGGCTTCGACATGTTAGATTGCAATCAACTAAACGTTGTCAGTCTTGTGCAAAACTATATGTTCTCATTATTGTACAGCAGGAGACATAAAAAGAATGGAAGATGTCGTCTGCCGTTGTGAAGCGGAGCCACTGGAGCTGCTCTCGTAGATTAAGGTACAGACAAAAGGGCTTTTATCACGAATCGGGTCTGGTTTAATCAGCGCCGTCGCCCTCGTACATCTCCAGATCTGCCTTTTGCCGAAGTCCCAAGAGTGGATTTGGAATTATGTGCAGCTGTTGATCCGGAATCTATCTCACACCGCCTAAAGGGAACCAAACCGAGCCGTGCCAGGCTAAGCTCGAACATGGCTAATGGAGCCGTGGGTTTTTATGTGTTTGTCCCCGGTTCAGTGTTTTCTGGCACTTTGCTTCGCGCTTGGAGTGAGAGCGCATTTTTTCCACATTTTGCAGGCTGGAAAAACTAGGCTACAGGGCCAGAGCACTCTGTACCCCTACACACACACACACACACACACACACACACACACACACACACACACACACACACACACACACACACACACACACACACATATGCAAAGACACACATTTCCATTCAAGCCTGTACCCTAGGTTGCCCTGTGCACATGTTCTGTGTCAATTCAGCTCTTGTCAACTTCTTCTGGATGCGTTTCTGAAACACACAACGAGTTACTTCCCAGTCCTCGGTGCGATGAGACAGCCGGATGTTTGACATTTGCGCGTTGATGATGTCTTTACATTCACGCCTGCTGACGTCTTGTTTAGGTGATCCGTGCGCCTGCTGGCGAAAAGAGTGCGTCAGCCGCCATGACACGGCGGAGGGGATTACCGCTCGAATGCAGCGAGCAGTTCAAACATCTGCTTCTCTCTGTGAGTGAGATGTCGAGCTGAGAGTGTTACCCCCACTCCAGAGGTCCTTTAGGGAAATGAATGGGGGCCGATATATACGGCACAGCCAGATTAACAGATCCTTATCACCGTAAACGGAACTTGTTTTCACAATCTTTGGAGCTCTCCCTCTCTCTTCCGCACACAGAAACACAGACGGGATTAGTATGCATCACATGCCTCTCTCTTTTCCCAGTCTCTCACGGTTTAAGGAATGATCTTTTTGGACAGATGTTGCTGGTGTGTTACACCTTTTTTTGAGTTGAGGCGAGACACCCCAGGCGAAAACATAGTTTTTCATGCATTGGTCAATTTAGAGAGCTTGGGTCATTTTACTTCAATAATATGTCAAAAATATACATTTAGGTATATATTTTACTACAGCGTGTCTATTGTCTGTAGATTTCTCCTAAATCCACCAAAGGTTAGCATAATATAAATATATATATATATATATAATATATTCCCGTCGTCCAGTTGTCCTCGGGGACAATAGAAAATGTGTCTGATGATGCTAAATTGTGAACAACAAAAGTAATCTTCTAAAAACAAAAAAAAGGGAACTTCAGGCGGATCATCTGGGATTAATAATGAATCAGCAAATACCAGTATGCAAAGGGTAATTAAGGAGTTTATGTTGATTTATTGTTTTGTTCTTGTTTATTACCATGCTGTCGAAAAGGGTATTAGGAACGGTGGAATTTCACTGGCATTGGTGTGGACTGCTAAATCGATCGTGAGAGAAGCTGCTGGAGACTACATATCCCTACTTCCTATCATTCCTGCATCTCCCTCTACTCTTTTTTTATTTTTTTATTTTCCTCAAATATTGTCCTGGCTACCTGACAGGACCGTGGTTCGGTAAAAGCAGAGCCATTCAATCGGAATAATCATTTTAAAAACAACGCCATTGAATGTGTTAACAGTTCTCTAGTGCCCTGTGACGGGGAAGCTTATGCTCGAATAAACAGACGGGGACTGTGAGGAGACAGTTGGCCGTTGCCAGGTTCCAGAAAGAAAAAGTGTATTTAGTACGAGTAGATTGAAAACGCTCCAAAGGACTTTAAATTTGGGATGCGAGGCTTTTTGATGGAAGCTATCACTTCTCTTAGCACTGGCGTCAGCAACAGATATAATGAAAGATGGCCCGTCATTCTGTGCCAAGAAGTCCTGGCAAATAAAACTAATCCCTGTTTTTCAGATTGGTGCTTTTAGTTGCACAAAGGCAGAGCCGCTCCAAAGACATATATTCTTCTAGGAGAAGTCTAACCTTCTAACTTTTTGGTCTCCAAGCGCAAGTCATCCCCAACTTGTTACGGGCAGATGTTTGGTTTGGATATGAAATATGACCGGGGCATTCGTGGTCAGGGGAATCCAGCAGGCCGGCTAACTTTGCTGTCCTCCATTATCTGTGCTTTATGTCTCTAATTTGGACTTGGAAGGCCAGCTATGATAACTAGTCACCTTGATAACTCAGCGGTGCTTTATGAGCCGCTCCTCGTCGTTCTCACAGAGCCTCGGTCGGAAAAAGTTGCTGCAGCAGTTGCGGCTCAGCAAACGGTAATTCCGCTTCTTTCGCAACAGCTTATGAAGACGCATCTTCTCTTAATTAAAATCCGCTGACAGCCTGCTGCTTGTACAAAGTGATGAGTCATATCATCGGCTTTGTACGGTTAGGATACTGACTCAGTGGGTGAGTTGTACTCCATAAAATGCCGCTCATTATATGGTTTTTAACCCGGAGGCTCGCGCTGCAGTCTCATCGAGTCTCTCTATAGGAAATGATGTTATTTCTGACGGATCAGATAATGGATCATGTTTGGAGGAAATCGACTTCTTTCAAGAGCGTTTCAGTGACTGAAAAAGAGAGTTTCTGGCCTCAGAACAGACTAAGATATTAGGACTATACGACGTGCAAAAAGTTGTTTATGACATGTGGCCGCTGATTTGACACTCGAAGGTCTCTGGGATGGTATCGGTGTTTAATGTTCAAACACTGTGACAGCATGTG
>NW_027176816.1:18680905-18703405 GCF_023349555.1 Cebidichthys violaceus
ACAAACATTCGCTGCCGCCCCCCCCCCGATTATTTCGTGGGTTTTGGGCCGCTTCGCACACAGACAAAGCAATTTAGAAGACGTCTTCCTCGCATTCATTTTGAACAAAAGCAGCATACGAGCAACGCCGTTTCACCGGTCCGGCCCCCACGGACGCATCTGTGAGGAGAAAAGAAGGTTGGATTTAATAGAAGAGAGGAGGAGCGAGGGGGTCAAACGCTCCGGATTGAGACAAGCTCTTCCTCCAGCTGATCCGAACGCCTGTGTGCACTTTAATAAGCACTTTCATTTATATTAAAGATGCAAATGTAGCCTTTACAGGGAGATTGATATGCATGGAGGAAACGTGTGTGTGTGTGTGTGTGTGTGTGTGTGTCTGTGTGTGTGTGTGTGTGTGTGTGTGTGTGTGTGTGTGTGTGTGTGTGTGTACCACTTTATCAGGGTCCTCTGTTCATTAGCCCAGTGTAATTGTGTTAGCAGTGTTGCTTGCAGGACGGGAAGAAAATATCCGTGTGTAAAGGTCACATCAGAGGAGAGATGACATACGGAGAGATGACACACACACACACACACACACACACACACACACACACACACACACACACACACACACACACACACACACACACACACACACACACACACACACACCTACAGCAGCGTGCACTGCCTCACACACGGATGAAGGCAGCTTTTGGAATGCGTCCTTTCGCCCTAAGGTATGCATATGTCTTTGTGACGGCGTGTGTGTGTGTGTGTGTGTGTGTGTATGTGTGTGTGTGTAGGTGTAGGTCTGCGTAGGTGTGCGACTGGCTGATTCAAGTGGCAGTGTTTAATCAAGTGTGATATTCCTCCTCCGTGTGCTTGGCATCTGCAATGTAGGCAGCAGAAAGAGCAGTTGCGTTATCTCCTGTGTGTGTGTGTGTGTGTGTGTGTGTGTGTGTGCGTGTGTGTGCGTGTGTGTGCGTGCGTGCGTCGAAAAAGTAAGACGAGCCAAAGAAATCCAGCAGTTAACGCGTGAGGGCTTTGAAGAGAGGATTAGAAGCATAAATAGCACCGTGACCGAGAGTGAGGGTACATAGACGCATAAACCTACCTGCAAATTAACTCTCTGTGCTTTACAGAGGGGGGGGGGGGGGACTGCTGTCCACGTAACATGAATAAAATTAAATATTCTGGCTTTTAGGCAATAACCGTGTGGTGGACAGGTCAAGCAATCATAGGACTTTAGTACAGCAGACCTCTGTTCGTGACCAATAGTACCACAGAGCAGGTACCGGAGGGACTTCGGTGTTGCGGAACTACTTTCTGGCTGCATTCGCACGGCTAATAATCGCAAGCTCTGTGAGGGAAAGACGTGAGGCGAGGACGCAGTGCTGCAGGAGGTGCATGAAGCCGTTCTATAAACTACGAGAAGTTGTTTTTTGTACTTTGGCCTTCTCACTGACAGGTAGGGTTACCTTTATCTGAGATCCAGATAAAGCTCATTTCATATCTCAATCAACGATCCAAAAATCCAATCAAAGAAACCCATTGACTTCAAGACGATGACCCAGAAGTGCAAAACTAATTTCCGGGGTTTAGGACTCATTTCTGCGACACTGGATATGAAGTCCTGGAGTCCACCAGGACATATCCACAAAATGAAACCGTCCTCCCTCAGTCTGCAGCAGACAGCTACATCTGCCCACTGGTTTTACAATTTTACCAAGCAGCTTTATTTTTTTTATTTTTTATAACTATAGAGGTCCTTCAAACGGTGGTTGGTGACCTGCCAGAGTGGCTGATGGAGTAGACAATTACCAAAATTTGCCAGCGTTTGGCTCATGGCCGCTGTTAATCTTTTTCTTTTTTTTTCTCTATTGTAGTTACACTTGAGAGCCAAAAGGCTTTCACCGTGATCATCTGCAGCCTCCGCAGTTATTTTAACCTCTTATTACCTCTTTAAATGATTGAAGTGCGCTGACTGCGTTCAGACAGCAGACTGGACCTGCGAGCTCAGATGAACATCACGTTATGACGTCGGTAAGCTCAAAGTCAGAGCAAAGACGACGGTTCAGTTCCAAGTGTGAGGTCAGCTTCATCCCAAAGTATTAATATAGATAGAGAAGTACATTATCAACTGTAAGCACCTATAAGGACAGTTTATTATGTATAGAATAGCATTTTATGGTATTTGTCAGCAATTTTAACTTACTCTGAAGATATATTTTACATAACCGTATATTACATGTTTATATAAATGCTAAGAAGGGGACTTATAGTAAAGTGTTGCCATGTAATGAACTGCAGATTGATGGTGTCGATTGCCACACGGACGGTTGGTGTCCTCTGGATCCATATCTTTCAAAGCAAATATCTTTCAAAGCAAGCGAAAGAGATTATTCTGGATAGCCGAACACGCTCAGCAGTTAACGACCATACAGCATGCATGCAATTAAAGAGCTTCACCAGCGTGTTGGAGAATTCACTCTATAATATGCGTCTAATGTAAAGCCGGAAAGATGCAGAGAGAGAGAGCAGAAACGCCTCCGTGTGAGTTCTGTACGAGCTTATTTATCAGAGTAAATAAGCTCGTACAGAAGGGACAGCTGGAGACTTGTGACGGATCTCCTTAAGGATCTGTGTTAGCACAGTGTCTGTCACCAAAAAGCTAAGTAGTCGACGTAATCCACAACAATAAGCACCGAGACATCATTTGGTTTGTTTAAAGTCTGGTACGCTGTAGATAGTCTGTACATTTTAAGAATAAACTCTCTAGTATTGTGTCAATGACAAGCTCAATGGTTGATGACAGACTGCACCTCTGACTTTTTTTAATGTAGTTTATTGTGCTTGGTGAGCCAAGGACAAATGTCCACCCTGGTGGACATTTAAAATCTGTTCTATTCCGTTCTAAATCTTTTACTGTGGCAGCGTTGAGGGTTTTGGTATCTGCGCTGCATCACGTCACACTCTGCTTACCCTCAATCACCCGACACCTACGGGGAGGAAATGAAAACGGTCTCTTAAAAAACATGTCAACGACCCGCAAACTTTTGCCTTTCCTCCCGAAACATGAACGCGTCGTCAGGGGTCGTCTGGCGCTCGGCTCTGAGACGTCACGTTTAGACTCTTAATTAAGAGAGGGCCGGATCTCGGCCTCATGCAGAACCGTTTACGCCGCCGCCCTCCCGGTTTATAGGCGGCGTTACAGCACCGCTGTGACAATAACACAGGCCTCCGGTATGAAGTCTCTCAACCAAGATAGATGGTGATGTTCCTCTCGCCTCCAGATATGAAACTACAGTATGCACTCCGTTTCCCATCTGTCTCTGCACAGACCTATCAGCAACAGTAGCAACTCTCCCTTTTTTGTCCTTGTGTCAGTGTTTCTCGACAGTTTTTTTTTTTTTTTTTGTACGCATGATGTGCACACAAAACACTCAGCGATTTCATACTTCCAGACCTGGAATGAATGGGCTTCTTTTTTGTTGTTGTTGTTGTTGTAGTCTCTTTCCCTCTATCTCTCCATCTCTCCATCCTTTGCTGCTCTCTCTCCGTCTCATTTTCTTAAACTGCAAAATTGCTCTTCTGCGGTTGGAGCCAGCTTCGATTATCTACGCCAAATTCCCCGATAAAGAACTGTGTTTCTAGGCCTATTCAGGCACTTAAAGCCCCTCTAAATGGCTTTAGCTGCAGGGTCCCCTCTGTGGAGACTGCACACACACACACACACACACACACACACACACACACCACACACACACACACACACACACACACACACACACACACTCCATTGCAGTGAGTTCAACACCCATCATGAGAAAGATACAACTGCAGAGTAATTAATCTTTTTTTTAAAGTCTGAAATCTGTCTCTCTCTGTCTCTCGTCTCAGGTCTCAGCACCTGTTAACAGACTTCCACCCCTGTTGGACAATTCATGTATGTCTACATGTCCATGCGTTGACAAGAAATGCTTATTTGTATAAAGGGGACTGTCCTCCGGGGTAGGGGGGGGGGGGAAAGGACAGCATGTGCCGTCTGTTCAGAAAGCTTTAATGGATAATTGGACCCCTCGCCTCTACTTGTGTGTGAATCGAATGGAATAGAATCAGTGTGAGGATGAAGGAATAAAGAGAATGTGGCCTGGGCTGTGTGTGTGTGTGTGTGTGTGTGTGTGTGTGTGTGTGTGTGTGTGTGTGTGTGTGTGTGTGTGTGTGTGTGTGTGTGTGTGTGTGTGTGTGTGTGTGTGTGTGTGTGTGTGTGCGCCATGCAGTGGGTACACAGTGATTAATTTACAGTCACACTCCACAACCAGCGTAAGAGTAGTTTGAATAGCTGCTCTGCCCTTTTACTCTGAGGAGCAAATACTAGAAAAAACTGTGGGCGCACACACACACACACACACACACACACACACACACACACACACACACACACACACACACACACCAGGTACCAGTTGATGGAGCTAAGTGTTTTGTAGCAACAAAGAGGTGATCGCACTCTCACCATTACATTGATGGACTAAAGTTGCCATTGACATTTCTGCAGATAAAGAATCCAAACAAAACCATTTAGCTTTTCAACAACTCTAAAACAAAGTGAATTGTATTTTGTTGTGGTGGAGTAGATTAGAGTGCACTCTCCTGGCGTGTGACATGATAGAGATGCACAGATCCAAAATCAGGACGAACGGTACAAATATATTCAACAGAAAATACCGTCTGTTTAGCGCGCTTGTTACCTTGTGCCATTTTTGTAAAGCGATCTCCTGAAATGGCAGCAGTTTTCTGACTAAATGTATTTTCGGGACAGATTCAATTTCACGAAATAAGTTATTAAAACCAAAGATTAAAGTCTCCGAGGTGTCGGCTTGCTCCGGCCACTTGCAGCCTTGTAATGGGTGTTTTGAGTGAGAGGCATGACTCACTTCTTCCCCTTAATTGGGAAAACTCTCCCCACTTCGCTGCAATTATTGCCCGCCCTCTCCACCTACATGTGTAACATTAATAGCAAGTGCTTCTCGTAATGGGAGTGCGTCTGGCCCCGGCGAGAGCGCCAAGCCACACACAGAGGAGGCAGATTGAAATAAATGAAAATCACCGAAAAGAAAATGAAACGAAACCTCATGTGATTTGTCCGTAACGGGGTGCAAAAGAAAACAAGCGTACCGCAGTTATTAGGGTTTTACTTTATCTGCAAAGTCCTTAAATCCCTCCACTCTGGGGAGCTTGGAGAGAGGAGACTCAGTCAGATTAAGAATGATTAAGGCTCAGCCACTCGGCTCTGTTCAGCGTAGATTCGCACCGCGTCGTCTGGATGAGTGATGGCCGAGCCGCACCTGTCGGATAGTTAACGTGTGTCAGTGTATCCGTTCCTACGTCCGTGAAGGTGTCTGCGTCTCCCTGCATATGGATGTGTGCCTGGGTGGGGTGGGTTTGTGGGGTTTGTGTGTCCACCGCCATGTGTTGAACAAATGTATGCGTACGTGTATTTGCATGTTCCTACGTGTATGTATGTATGTATGTATGCACCCCACACGCGTG
Organism: Cebidichthys violaceus; assembly: GCF_023349555.1. Lineage (NCBI taxonomy): Eukaryota > Metazoa > Chordata > Actinopteri > Perciformes > Stichaeidae > Cebidichthys > Cebidichthys violaceus. The sequence continues at coordinate 18,686,441 of NW_027176816.1, forward strand.
TCTGAATAGCTTTAACAAATGAAGTGGAGTCTTTGTATGTTCTGCCTCTTCCTGCTAATGCCTATTATTATTTTGGGGGGGGGACTGTGTTTGTGTGCGCGTGTGTGTGTGTCAGTCTGCGTTTAACCACGAGGAATTCTTTAATGTTGAATGACTGCCATTAACTGTGCAACCTGTGTGTGTGTGTGTGTGTGTGTGTGTGTGTGTGTGTGTGTGTGTGTGTGTGTGCATGCAGCTGTCTCTGTCTCGGTTGTGGAGTGCGACTGTAAATTAACCACTGTGTACCTACTGCATGGCACACACACACACACCACACACACACACACACACACACACACACACACACACACACACACACACACACACACACAGCCCAAGCCACATTCTCTTTATTCCTTCATCCTCACGCTGATTCTATTCCATTCGATTCACACACAAGTAGAGGGCGAGGGGTCCAATTAATTTAGACGATGTGGCATATTGTCATCGGTGTCGTCCAATTATTTTTGCATAAAAGATAAAACATCACAAAATGCAATTAAAAGACATCATCCTGTGCCAGTTGAAACCTGGTATGGGTTTAAAATGAGCGGCTCACCTCACAAATAGGAGGAATTAAAATGAAGGGTCTGTTGGTGCTTTCACTGCAGTCTAATTTAATATGGAGCAAATGGGACTAGAAGGGACATTCCCATTCAAGTCTTTGTAGCAGAGTGGTTTAGAGCGGCGGCCATTTTTACGTGCTCTGCTGACTTCCGTTTGAACTAAACCAAGTCCCAGACTCCCTGAGTTGAGGTTTTGCGGTGGAGAGGTAGCGGTACGAAGCGAACAGAGCCCACTCAATGCTTCATCCACACACTTTGTCACAGCGTCCGGTAAGCACATTGCTATCGCCAGGAGGGACAACTTGGTTTGGATCCAAGCTAGCTGGCTAGCTAGCGGACAGCTGGCTAGTTCTGTCGTGCTTTAATGCCGCTGGTCTCTCAACAGTCTCTCCACATGACTCCTCGTTGCTCCGGAGCAGGACAAGCTAGCTAGCTATCTAGCTAGCCAGCCGCCCATCTCCGGGGCTGAGTCAGCTCTCTCCCCGGTGAGCTGCTGACAATACTTAATGTCCCCACTGATGTGTGTTGTCACCACAATCACCATTTTCTTTTTGTGAAGCAATGTGTTGAATATCAACACAGACATGGATGCTGGAGCTATTTCCTGGGAGGTGGCGCTGTATTAGGGGGGTACATGGACTACTTCACTCACTCGGCCTACTGGCACAGATCAGGGAGTCGCAGGTGTCGACTTATCGGCCGTCTTTTCTGTCTCTCTTTCTCGGACGCTTAGCTCGCTCAGGTGGAGGTTTTGGAAAGAAGTCAACTTTTGTGACAGTGCCTTGAACCACTGAGCGTTTATCTTGCCAAATTGCTCCGAGTTGATGACACCATAAGGGTGTTAAAACCGCATGAAAGCCTTCTATTGCATCCTATTTGCTTTGCATATTGAAACAAAGCAGGTGAGAGCTGACAGTCTCCCCAAAGTATCAGGAAAATGGCACAAAATGAAACCTGTCTGGTGTTAATTGGTGCCAAGCGGCCTGTTTAACAGATGTATAGAGACAATGCTAGATTCAAGGTCTTTCTTTAAACCGGATATTTTTGGGCAGTTTGTATAGTGTGTCTATTTCCTTTCAGTTCTTTCAATTTGTACGTTCCTTCCCCCCGTCCGCCTTGTCTCGTCTTATCTCTGTCTATCTGCTAAAAGCCAGGCGAGGAGGGTGTGAGTCGCCTACTGTCTGCAGTATTAGCGCTTGTCAATATCAAGCCTTTTGGAAAATGGATTCCAAATAGAAATCTCCTCACGTTCAAGTGTGTGTCCCGCCTCCTGTCCCCGTTCTCACATCCCTCCTCCTCCACTGTCCTCATCCGACCTGCTCTGTAACGTTCACTTTGCCACCATCTGTTGCAAGAGGCCTGGAGTTAAAAAAAACAAGGGAATTGATCAGATGAAACTTTTGCATTTTGCAAAACAGTGTTTCAAATCCAGTTTTGTTTTCGTCTGCGTTGCTAGCAGTCTTCCTCTGCTCTGCCTTGGTTGGTCCATTGCAGCACATCTTGTCGTGTTACTGCCACCTGTAGATCACTAGAATAATGTGAAACACCTTGCAGGATTGTGTATTGTGTCGCAGTGCGTCTGCATTCTAACAGGTAACCCACTCATAGAACAACAGCCATTTAACTAAATAACCAATAACTTGTTCAGATATGAACGATATTGCACGTAATGTGCTTTTTTTTCTCCCGTTTTGCTGAAATAAATGAAACTATCAATTACCACAAAACGTAATGGCGTTTCGGCACAAGAAGTAAATCAGCGCTATACTGTGCCCCCCGCCTCGCAGTCAACACAGCTCGTAGCGCCGATCATGTGTAGAGCTTGTAGGGGCTCCCATGATCCGCAGTCTGAGAGGCACACACCGTCCTGAGAACCCAGCTCAAGGCTGAAGAAGAGCCAATACACATTTATTTTTAAAGCCCATGATTTCTCCATGTGCAAAGCTCCTTGTTTAAACATGAAGACTCCGCTGGTCGAAGAAAGAAATCCGATTGTATAGAAGTTCATGAGAAAATGACCCTGCGCCTTCATTTATTACCTCAGTAAACATGAGTTTATGGTCGCAATCTCTAGTTTCATGTCTTCTTCAATACAGCATGATGATCAGTTAGTCAGTTATGGTCCCATTTAGAGTAGAATACACAATAGTGTTTGCTTTAGGGCGTGGCTACCTTGCGATGTTGGGTGTTGTGTTGTCGAGGTCTGGGAGGTCACTGTTTTTTTTTGTACTTAGCTCCACCCTCTCACGTCACTACTGGTTTGCGAAAAACCAAGATGTCGACGGCTGAAAAAACCAAGATGGCGACGGCTGAAAAAACCAAGATGGCGACGGCTGAAAAAAACCAAGATGGCGACGGCTGAAAAACCAAGATGGCGACGGCTGAAAAACCAAGATGGCGACGGCTGAAACAGACAAAATGCCGTTCTTGAGGCGTTCAAGTTGTAGTCCACTTCTTATATACCTTCTAAGGTTGCAAAGCCCAAGGTCCAGAGTCCTCAGTGGTTCAAACCGTGGCTGTTGGTTATTTGTAGAAGACCAAACCGTCTAGCTTCACTCTCTTTTATCTACAGGGTCTTAAATGCAGGTGAAGGTGCCAAGTGGCTCATTTCCAGCTCGTGTCCCCAGTATTTGCTCTCTGCGCCGCCGTTTATCGTGAAGAAATGTGTTTGAAATGGAAAAGGTTATGAATTTAAACATTTATACCTTCCCTGTGGTTATATATGCTTTGTGTACATACAGTTTATGGATGGGCCCGTTGTGTTTGGACGTGCGTCCGTGTTGTACGGTAGTAGTAAATAAGATGGAATAGATGCAGGATGCACGCTCACATGCACGCAGGCACAGACTCCGGCACGGATGTGAGCTCCATGCTAAAGAAGTGGTGTGTATAAATTTGCCTAAGTGTCTGGCCAAGGTCTGCGGCTGTGTGTGCAATCGATGTGCCAACAGCAATAAATCAGCGCGGGACGGACCTGAACGCCTCTACAGCTTCATCTGATGTGGCAGGTGGGCTTCAGGATGGCCCTGACACACACACACACACACACACACACACACACACACACACACACACACACACACACACACACACACACACACACGTGAAGCCAGGTAATTCAAGGTTTTCTCGGTAAAGCCACACAATTATATCATAAATTATCTGACTATTTGAGTTAAGATTGCGTGCGCCAAAGCAGGACGAAAGTTTGTACCCCATTAGAGTATTCCATCCCATCTGTCTTTTTTGTGTCCTCAGTCATTTTTCTAACCAATTTCCTCATCCAGAAACTCAAAACATTTTTTTTTCTTCTTTCTTTTGACAGAAAAGCAAAACTTTAAAATCAGAAACTTGTTTTTCAGTGTCTTTTTCTTCTCATCCTTTTGTCCCAGTTTAGTCAAACAGCTCAGCTCCACTAGCTACCAAAGCTACGTGGCCACTGAGTCCATGTGTGCTGAGTGGTTTCGACTTATTTATAGAATCTATGAAATACATCAGAGAAGGTGAGATGAAAAATGCTGCAAAAATAGCCATCTTAACATGTCATTTAGGATATTGAGTCGAATTTTCCTCTTCTCTCGTCTGTTCAAGTGCGAACATTCTTGTGTAGATCCGTTTGGTGCGCGCGCATTGGGTGGCGCACGTGTGTGTGGGCAGGCCTGTTTAATGTCAATATACTGTATGTGTGTGTGTGTGTGTGTGTGTGTGTGTGTGTGTGTGTGTGTGTGTGTGTGTGTGTGTGTGTGTGTGTGTGTGTGTGTGTGTGTGTGTGCGCGCCGAAGATGCCAACAGTAGCTGTATTGTCCTAATGGGACAGGCAACAGCATCGTCATCTGGGCCGCTGTAATCATGGCTGGGCTGGAGATGAAAGACACTATTGACAAGAAGTGAAGTGTCTGACAGAGAGAGAGAGAGAGAGAGAGAGAGAGAGAGAGAGAGAGAGGAATGTAATGAAAGGGAGCAATGAGAAACGAGAATAGTTTGCTGACCAAACTCCATTATGAAACACGTCTTTGCCTTGTGCTCTTTATTTAGCCGAACATAAGCCAATAAACTAATGAAAAGAAAGTTGGGCAGTGTGTGGCCACGTGGGTGGTTTAAATACAATTGCAGATGACAGTATCCTATTTTAATATTTGTATTGATTCAATCAGAGGATCAGCGGTTTGATCCCCGCCTCCGCTAGGTCCACGTCGACGTGTCCTTGGGCAAGACACTTCACCCCAAATTGCTCCCGTAGGCTGTGTCTGCTGTGTGTAAAGGTGACTCAGCTCTGATGGGCAGGTGGGCACCTTGGATGGGAACCCCTGCCATCAGTGTATGAATGGGTGATCGACAGGTAGTGTTAAAGCGCCATACAAGTACAAGACCCTTCACCATTTACCTTTACCATTTACATTCTGGAAGGAGTCATTCGTCAAAAAACGCTTCCAGCGGGGATTGGCCATGAGAAGGAATCCAACTCTTCTTTTGACTGTGGACGAGACACATTTTGATCAAAACATCATCCAACAATTCTAATGCTTTTAAGCCAGGATGTCTTCCTCTACAACAACACCCATCGCGGCCGATCACAGGGTGATGGTAATAATGGTAATAATGGCAGCAACGGTGCCGATGATTGAGCATGTGGAGCCACAGCCATGTTGCTTTTGCCCTAGAACTCCCAAGGCTTTACCTATCCCCCAGTGCATTCTGGGACAGGCCCCTTGCATCCCTTGAGACTCTGAACCTGGAATAGCGGGTATCGGATTTGTTTAGATGGAAAATGAATGAAAGATCCATCTCCCTTTCTTTCTTTTTTTTTCACTTTTTCTTCCTGTAGTTTTCACTTCTCGCAATCTTTGCCACCATCTCCTCTGCCTTTTTATATTGAACTGGTATGAAGCCAAATAGCTTCTCTCTCCCTCGTCTCTTTATCGTGTCGGACCAGTTCTCTCTCTCTCTCTCTCTCTCTCTCTCTCTCTCTCTCTCTCCTCTCTCTCTCTCTCTCTCTCCCCTTTCATTTGTATTTATCTGCTCTGTTGTAAATATACTGTAGAATTCTCCCTGCAGCCCTTCTAATAATTTATGGATGTGTACCTGCTATCACGATGCTGCACATCAGTGGCTCCCCCCCCCCCCCCCCCCCCCCCCCCCCCCCCCCCCCTCTTCGCCGTGTGATTTTGTATATGCGTGTAGGTCTTTTCTATGCGTGTTGTGTGCACATGCTGTTTAAAAGAACATTCGGATGTCTTCTTAAAGGCACACACCCTGTGTCACAGGTTGCGTTTTCGCGTGTATTTGAAGCGTGCAATACGCAGAGGAGCAATGTTCGGCCCCGTCTTCTTTTTAAAAGATGCACTCCACAGAGTGGTGTGAGCCAAGAGTCGAGAAGTCAATAAAACAAAAGCCGATAGTGCTTTCATTTGTTTTTTTGGACTTTGGCACCGAGGCCTCGGAGTCTGAGTCTGTGGGCGAATATTTAGTGTCTTGTCATTTCGATACAAACAAATTAATCCTTTTTGTCAGACCTCTGGATGTGCGGAACACAAGCCCCGTGAATGTATCGACGTCGTTGTTTGCTAAGATCTTTGCCTTTTGTTTCTCTTTCTCAGGGCTGGTGGCGGACGAGGCTGAGGATCAGGGCTTGAGGTTGTAAAAACAACAGCGGAGCAAGGAGTGGAAAAAAAACCGACAGAGGAAGCCGACCGCTTGGAAACTCTTCTTTGGTATCATCACGCCCTGAGGTCCTAAAAGGCACCGACTGACCCTGCAGAGGATTACGTGCTCAGAAATACACACCGACACCCACTCGCTCACACCTCCCCCCCTCACCGCCATGTCCTCCCACCTCAACCCACCTCTTCTCATCCCCCCCTTCCTCTTCCTCCTCCTCTCCCTGTCCATGCCCTCCACCTCCACTCCCTCCTCCTCCTCCCTCCTCCTCTCCTTCCTCCCACCGGAAGGAGGCCTCACACATTTGGTGGTTCACAACAAAACAGGCGAGGTCTACCTGGGCGCCGTCAACTGGATCTACAAGTTGTCGAGCAACCTGACCAAGCTGCGGAGCCACGTTACTGGCCCAGTCACTGACAACCCTCGCTGTTACCCTCCGCCCGGGGTCCAGTCCTGCCCCCACGAGCTGGTGCAGACCTCCAACGTCAATAAGCTCCTGCTACTTGATGCTGCCCACAACCGCCTGATTGCCTGTGGGAGTACCTCCCAGGGAATTTGCCAGTTCCTGCGTCTGGATGATTTGTTCAAGCTGGGCGAGCCCCACCACCGCAAAGAGCATTATCTATCCAGCGTCGCCGAGGCAGGCACCATGTCGGGTGTCGTGATCTCGCCGGATCTTTTTGGCGGCGGTGGGAAGCTGTTTGTCGGCACCCCCATCGACGGGAAATCGGAGTACTTCCCGACGCTGTCCAGCCGCAAGTTGATGTCCAACGAGGAGAACGCCGACATGTTCAGCTTCGTCTACCAGGACGAGTTTGTCTCCTCGCAGCTAAAGATTCCCTCAGACACGCTCTCCAAGTTCCCGGCGTTCGACATCTACTACATCTACGGCTTCAACAGCGAGCAGTTTGTGTATTATCTCACCCTACAGCTGGACACCCAGCTCACCTCGCCGGATGCGAGCAGCGAACAGTTCTTCACCTCTAAAATTGTGCGCCTGTGCGTCGACGATCCGAAGTTCTACTCCTACGTGGAGTTCCCCATCGGCTGCACCAAGGACGGAGTGGAGTACCGCTTGGTTCAGGATGCTTATTTGGCCCGGCCGGGGTCCCGTTTGGCCCGATCGCTCGGTATTCAAGAGCACGAGGAGGTTCTGTTTACCGTATTCGCCCAGGGTCAGAAGAACCGAGCCAAGCCGCCCAAGGAGTCGGCTTTGTGTCTGTTCACAATGAGACGGATAAAGGAGAAGATTAAGGAGAGGATTCAGTCGTGCTACAGAGGAGAGGGGAAGCTCTCGCTGCCCTGGCTGCTCAACAAGGAGCTGGCCTGCATCAACTCGGTGAGTGTGTTTTTGTGATCATCGTCAGTCATGAAAATGATGTTGATCCTGATTGTTGTGTGTTGGTTTCTAATTGGAAAAAAAACTAAAAAACAGAATGAGCTAGTTCACATCACTTCACTTCAAGTACAGTTTCTAGTTGGAGGTTGGATTGGACAGATTGTCTTGTCCTCGCCAAAAGCATTTTAGTGGTCATGGGTTTATATTTGGCTGGTTTAGAGAGTTACTGTCCGGCTCTGAAGCGTTTACCTCGTTTTTCTGTCTACATAGGTGAAAAGTATGCTGGTGGTTGGCTTCAAATGTGTTCATGGTGGGCCTTGAAAATGAAGCTGATCTATATGGGAAAAACACCAACATTAGCCTCATGTTAAACTGAAATGTACGGATATTGAACACCCACCATGGCAGGATGGCAGGTCCCCAAAACGGCAAGCTGCTTGTGCGTCTATTCAAGTTTCCCTGGTTAACTTGTAAGTGGAAAGTATGAATCTCGACAAATTCCTAACTGCAACTAAGTCATATTTTCCATTCTGGTAGGGCCAAAACTATCAAAGTGTAGGTGTGATTACACATTTTCCCAATCCAGAATTACAGCCCATTGACATCACCATGATCTTCATAAGAGAGAGGGTAAAGAGTGCTCCATGTACGAGTCCTAAAACACAGACATGAGTCAGCATTTTTGCACTTCCTGATCCCTCGTCTCCAAGTCAAATGTTTTTAACGGGTTTTTGGTTAGATGCCTGGAATATGCTCTGTGGAGATTTTGTTCAACGACATAACATACGTCAGTAAATAGCCTCATGTGAAGCTTTTTACGTGGCGATTGCATTCCTGCTGCAACACTTATAAAAGTGTTGTTCATTTGTGGAGATTATCTCGCTAAACTAACTCTTGTAATTATAAACCACAGAGCTTATTTTCTGCAATAATCCAAAATCTTTTTGACGAGGGAACCAGTGCATTGCTAACTTCCAGGGTTGGCCTCCATGAATACGTCGTCCCTGCAGCACCGATCACAGATATTGATCGGGTCTACCTGCCGTTCAGTCGCCTAAATGTTTCTCTGGGCCCAGAAAACCTTCCTCCCTCCAGCTGTCCTGCACAATATCTAATGATGTGAGTTCACCTGAACTTACCTGATGGAGAACTAAAAGAGTTAAATACATCGACTGTCAAGTAGTGCAGGTGGGAATCTCTTCCCACTGAAAACAAGAGGGATGAAAATGAATTTATTCCACAATAATTGAACATAATTTGGTCAAAATGTATCCACAGCTAAGTGAGACTACTCAGCCTGAGGGCTATGGGCGGCAGCCTCCTAGGAGTGGTTCACACTGGCCACAGGTTGTGGGTGGCTTGTCTTTCCTTTCCCTCACATATGAGCTGGCCTAAGGGTGCTTGAGAGACATTGTGTGTGTGTGTGTGTTGCCCACATGTCACACACACACACACACACACACACACACACACACACACGGCCCTGTATCCTCATGAATAATTCACCTACTCTCACCTTCTGTTATTCAGTCGGTGCTCCATAACAACCTGCCATAAATCTCTGGACTACTCTCGCTCTCTCTCTCTCTCTCTCTCTCTCTCTCTCTCTCTCTCTCTCTCTCTCTCTCTCTCTCTCTCTCTCTCTGTGTCTCTCTCTCTCTCTCTCTCTCTCTCTCTCTCACTCACTCACTCGAGCCCCATCTTTTGCATAAAGATTTCTTTCATTTTGCTAACCCCATTCTCCCTCCGCTCCTTCTTTTATCTGCCTTTCATTTGCTTTGCTTCTCTCTGCATCCCTCCTCTCACCTCCTCTCCCTGACCTCTTCTCTTTGCCTTTTAATTTTTAACCTTTAACCTCCCTCATTTTTACATCCGTGCTCCTTTCGCTCCTCTCCAGCTTCTCTCTCTCTCTCTCTCTCTCTCTCTCTCTCTCTCTCTCTCTCTCTCTCCCCTCAAACCTCCGCTGTTGCACCATCTCTCTCTGCCCTCTCCTTGACTTTCCACTGAGTGATGAGGTGCAGAGTGACTTAGTGTGTAAAGCCAGTGCCGGGATGTGATCTGAAAATACAATGTGGAGGGGAACAGACGACGCTAGTGAGAGAGCGGGAGGGAATGAAAGAAAGCGGGATTTCGTCGGTTTCTGTGGGTGCGGGTGGGGATGGGGGTGGGGGTGGAAGGGAGGAAGGGAGGATGTGCGTAGAGGGCAGCTCTGAAGAAGAAAGGAGAAGGAGAAGGGAAGACGTTAGACGGATCACTGGGTGGAGAGCGGAGAGGGAAAGAAACAAAGCACCGCTGTGCCTCAGTGCAGCCGCACAGAGGCTGTACACTCTGAGATGATCGCTGGTGGAGGACGGGTGTTGATCGACTTAAAGTATTAAGAACAACACTACGGACAGGCAGAATTACAACAAGCACACATGTGGACCTTTTTCTTTTGGTCTCTTGGAGCCTATGTTCTTTCTTTATTCTCCGCGTAGCTAGTTTTACTGCTTGATAAAAAGTCCTTTTATCCGCTGTGTCATTACAGCGGATGCAATGTGTCCGACGCCACTGGTCCAATTATGGCACGGCCTTGTGGGAGTTGGAATGAGCCAGCAGGTTCATTTTTGTGCTTTGACTGCTCGCATGGCAGCTGAAGGGATCAAACCTGTGGCTATGCCATTAACCCCAAGCAGTGTTCAGGGCTCCTGTAGAAGTACAGAAGTGCTGCACCTCCATGGAAACAGCTCAGTCACGGATAGAGGTGGAGGTATAGCACAGTCATAGCTATAATTAATGACAAAGTAAAAGTTGAATTTCACAAGTAATATATTTTACACAAATTGGAATCTACAAATGCAACATTTTCCTTGATCCGAGTTCAAAATTTCTTGTTTTTTTTACAGGATCTGGTTACTGCAAACGCTTTGTTTCTGGCGAAATCTAAAATACGACACGTTGAATAAAGTGATTTAGAGTAAACGTCATTATTTTAAGCTTCGATTTGGTCACGTTTCTTGACAGAAAAGTGTTTGTCACACGCGATTTGATCGTGCACCGTCAGAAATTTGATTGTCCAACGTTGAGTTCTGTTTTTTTCCGGCTAATATAAACTCTTTATCACTGTAATCACTTGTTTTAGGAACACGTTAGTGGGGGAAGGGTAGCCATGTTTTCTTGTTAAATAGAAGAAAGTCTGTCTGTCTGTGTTCAGCTGGACACAATACATGTATTTCTTTAAGTAACGGAGGAAGTTCTTTCACGTTCTATCTTCCAATTATGTTTTATTTTTGAAAGCGCCCCACTTACAAGACAAAACCACCGTGGCGCCTCTCGTCACAAGCCCTCCACTGCAGCGCGAGCTCCATGCGGCCTCGTAGCGCGAAGTGTACTGTATATGCATGTGATTATGCTAATGAGCGTACAGTTACACGGTCGTCCTTTACGGCCATCTGCCGTTCCGCCTGCGATCGATCAAGGTCGCGGCGGCCGAGCTCGCTCTGGGACGCCGCCGTGATGGATTCATCATCTCCTCCTGCGCCCGTGTTCAGCGTTTCCTGACGAGGGCGCCGGCGGCCCCCCCCACGCCCCCCCCCCCCCCCCCCCCCCCACGCCTCTCCGCTGGTCTTCTGTGGAAACTTTCACAAGGTCGGGTCAAATCAGTCAACTCTCAAGACGCTCAGACGCTTCACCTGGAGGCCGTCAAAACTTCATCACGGAACTTGAGAAATTCAATTTTCAGGGAAAAAAAAAACCGCGCTCCGTGACGATCAATATAAGATTTTTAGCACTGTCAAAAGACGTCAAACTATACACCGTGATCACAAACGATTATGGAACTCTCACTTTCCTCAGGCCGCGGATTATCTTCTCGCACCAGCTTTATGGATAATAAAAGGAGGGGCTTTATGGTCACAATTCCACACCCTGTCTTAAGTCCAATTCCAGCCTTCCTCCCAGGGATCAGGCAGTATAATTCACATACTGGAGACAAAGTCATTTGTTCAGTCTATGAGGGTCTCTACAATGTCACCCATGATTTGAGCTGAGATGCAGTCCTCCTTGTTTAAGTACATTAAGGACCCGCAGACTGTGACTCATATGAAACCTACCCACTAAACAAGAGCGCTACATGGCCAGCAAGTGGGACGTTTTATCCTAATATTGCATTGTATGAGGAAAAAATAGATAGAGGGGAAACATAGAGGAGCAACGGGATAATGCGAGAGTCATGGACAGAGATGTGGGCAGACAGTTGGACAATGACCCCACTGTCAGCAAGACATCCTTCTGTAAGGCCTGCTTCTCATCCAGCGAGAAAGTGTCTCTTAAACCTAAGAACCAAGAGTCATGACTTACGTACATACTGTGTGTGCGTCATGCATAATTGTATATTGTCAACGCTATTCTACTGCTGCATTCATACGTTGTAAACCTTTGTGTCAGCTTCACTTCTGGAGCACGATTGTGTTCTTCTTTCATTCTCTTCAACACAACGCCTCGGTAGATCGTACTCTCTGATTACTCTGGCGACAGCAGGTCTGCGTCTCGTCCCGCGTCCCGAGTCCTCCTGGGTTTGGGTGAGCCGTTTTGCTGTCCCGCCGTTGACAGTGTGCGGCTCTCTCTCTCCCCCCGCGCATCTTTGTGTCCCGCTCATTATCAGGAGGAGGCCGGTGTTGGCCTTCTGGGAGTTAAACTGAGTGGAGGGTGACCTTCGCCGGCTGCGGGCTGCCGTCCAGCTCTACAGCTCTGTGAGCAGGCCGACCCGGCAACGCTACCCGCCTCGGCATGACTAATGAGACCGATTCAGACAGAGAGAAGGAGATACTATCCTCTGTGTGTTTACGTGTGAGTGTGTGTGTGTGTGTGTGTGTGTGTGTGTGTGTGTGTGTTTAAGACTCATTTTATCTTCCTTTTTCTGGGCTTCTCTGTATACTTCACAGAGTGCTCATTTGAGTGTGTGTGTGTGTGTGTGTGTGTGTGTGTGTGTGTGTGTGTGTGTGTGTGTGTGTGTGTGTCCACCTTATCCTGGCCTCCAAAGAAGAGTGGGGGGGAATGGGCTGATAATAATAAGAAGAGTGTGTGTGTGTGTTTGTGTGTTTTGTTGCTGCATTGTCTGTAGCACCACAAGGTGGATGTCAGTGGGAAAATTGGCTGCAATAACAGAGCAAGAAGACTCTTTTGTTACTCTCTCTCTCTCTCTCTCTCTCTCTCTCTCTCTCTCTCTCTCTCTCTCTCTCTGTCTCTGTCTCTGTGTGTCTCTCTCTGTCTCTGTGGGTCTCTCTCTGTCTCTCTCTCTCTCTCTCTCTCTCTCTCTCTCTCTCTCTGTGTGTTTCTCTCTCTCTCTGTCTCTCTCTCTGTCTCTGTGTGTCTCTCTCTGTCTCTGTGGGTCTCTGTCTCTGTCTCTCTCTCTCTCTCTGTCTCTGTGTGTCTCTCTCTGTCTCTGTCTCTGTGGGTCTCTCTCTCTCTCTCTCTCTCTCTCTCTGTCTCTGTCTCTGTGTGTTTCTCTCTCTCTCTGTCTCTCTCTCTGTCTCTGTGTGTCTCTCTCTCTTTCTCTCTCTCTCACTCTCTCTCCGAGCATAATAGTGTTTATTAATATTTATCAGTGTTGATCACTGCTGGCCAGGATTACAGTCTATTCCTGTGGCATTTTGTATTGTGTCTTCCAGGCGCCTGGTGTGTGTGTGTGTGTGTGTGTGTGTGTGTGTGTGTGTGTGTGTGTGTGTGTGTGTGTGTGTGTGTGTGTGTGTGTGTGTGTGTGTGTGTGTGTGTGTGTGTCCGCTCACTGCTTCATCCTCTCTCTATCTCTCCATTGTATCTTCAGTCTCATTAGCGTTAGCTTGTGCCTCAGTGGATGGATCACCCACACACATTGCATCACGCCTGCTGTGTGGGGAATATCAAGGCTTTGCTTCCACCCTCACACTTCTATTCCTTCATATTTGTCGCGGCCAAGTTGTTCGGTTTGTGATGACCTTACAGTGACCTGTAGGCAACCTCTCATGCCAGCTAGCAGACATTTGCACACAGCATGTCGAGCGAGGAAGTTAGTTGTGGTATTTAGGATTCATTTTAGTAGTTCATCTGTTTGATTGTCGTTTATTTCAGCGATTGTTTTTGCGACTAGTTGGAGCACCTCCAGTTGGCTTGGATGAGTGGGAATCATCGGTGCAAAAGATGAGCTAGTAAATAGTTGGGGTCGTCCAAAAAAATAATGTCACGTCAAAAAGCACAAGCCGGTGGAGATAGAAATGGAAGGAGCGCTTTCTGTTCAGAGAAGTCCAATCGAAAAGCTTAGACATTGTGTTGTGTGCTCCGCCGACATGGAGCTGAAGCCAAAAGACGACACGTTGTAAAAACCACATGATACATTCAGCAGCTTAAAGCAGCCATTTTTCAGACAATTTTTGATATGACAAACACACCAAAAAAATTTCAAAAGAAAAGTCAGAAATGAAGTAGCATGAATCTGTAGTATCGTTGACGAGGTATTCATTGATTTTTGGCCCGTGGAATAAGCTGTAAATGCAACACTGATGTATTATCGCCTCGCAAAGTTGTCATGGCGAAGCTGTTCGCAAACAGATGCTCAGTCACATCACATTACATCCAGCAGACAGGAAGTAGCATTAACATTCATTTGTAGTCGAGTCTCTGGTGGACGTTAAGTCCGCTCACTCTACTTCTAGCTCCTGGGGGAAATATCTGTCTCTTAAGCTGCTAAATGCTTCGCAGTATACACCAGCTAGTTGTCTGCTGTTTGCTGCTATAGACAGGTAGTTTCTTTTCCTTCCTTTTTCTTCTTTTTTTTGCTTTAAACAGCTGCCGGCTGCTTCTAGAAAAACGATGCTGATGGGAGCTGACCTGCACAACCAAAGCAATATCCCCAAAAACAACGAACTGCACAGCTCCGTGTGAGCGTGTCACCACTGGTGACCGCTTTCACATTGCACATTTACCTACAAAATAAGAGGTGCTTAAAGGAACTTTTAACTGCTTATGAAACAGGCTCAATCCAACACTTTGTACGTAGTTATTCTCAAGAAACGCTAACCCACAGGGTTCCCTGTTTAGCTTTAACTTCGGCCTCAGAAGCCAACGCGTCTTTTTTATTTATTGACGTCGTTCCACGAAGAGCAGGTGAGAGAACCGCGTCAGCTCAGGCCACGCGGACAATTTAGTCAGGAAATCAAAGTTTTTACGACTCGGCGGGAGACTAAAGTGACTTGTAAAGATGAATTCTGTCTGCCGGTGCCGCGATGAATACCTGCAGCGGCGGGGGTGAATTGCTGTCAAATGCTGTCTGGAAGACGGGCCCCGTTAAGGGAAACACTTTTTGATGAGGTGCAGTTTTCACTCCCGCCCCTCGAGACATTTTGATGCACGATGACGCAGCGAAAATGTGACACACCTTTGAGGCATTTTAATGACTTTGGCTCCAACGCCTCAACATATGCTTTAGTCTTGTGATTTTTTTTTTCCGCCTCGGGCTGTGGACCATGCTGTGAAATCTTCCTATATTATAGTGGACTCTCAATTGGGGAATTTCTCAGATCCAACAGGCCGGTATGAATGGTGGCTGTGGAGTAAATCTACTGCACAGCGGTGTGCATTGTTAACTCTAGCACTTGGAAATGGATTAATGGTTGCTGTAGGCTTACGAGAGTGTCAGCTTGTCATGGATTTGGAGCGTTTTGGAGCCGGTGGCTGCTTAGCCTTAAAGCTGTGTGAGTCTGACCTGCAGTGACCTTTTCTTTTTTTTTCTTTTTTTTTTTCTAACCTCAGAAACTCACCGGTAGTCCCGAAGAGATTTCTGAGGCGACGCCGAGCAGAAGCACTGATACTGCAGCAAGTTTAACCCGCTGAACCCAAAGCAGTTTCGAGGAGTTTTTGGCTCTTTTCATGCACTTCTATAGAAACAGCACAACTATGGCTGGAAGTAGAGAGAACTAAAACATGTATTTTGTGCAATACAACACAGTTACAATGCATAAATCATAAAAAAAGAAAAGAAACTTGTTGGTGAATAAAGTTGAAGCTCGATGTAATATACGTATATAAATAGAGCTATTAACATTTCCTCTCCTCAATGTTTTCAGACGCCTGCAGTTCAGTCGAAAATTCACCGAGTTTTTGTCACGTGACTGTTGGTCTCAGCCGGGTCCATCATGGCTTCCATAGTTGCGCTGAGGAGCGCAGAATTTAATGCTTTTTACAGGATCTGGTTAAAGCAAAAGGTTTATTTGATGCGCAATTTAAAATGAGACATGTAGAGTTAAATGTTTTGGATGAAATATCACAATTTGAAGCTTCGTTTCGGTACAGAAGCGACCGTCGGAAAGATGAAAATCTGATGATTATGAGTTTTTTTTACAGCTTCTGGCTACGTTAAAACGGTGAAGTTTTGGCGATTGTTTAAAGAAAACATGCTTTTCCATCCCACCGGCAGTTTTTGGGGTTCAGAGGGTTTTAAGAACCGATGAATTGGACGTGGTTAAATGGTGCAACAATTCACTAAACCCAAAGCCATGCTGGTGTCCGTGTCAAATATTTACATTCATACACATTTATGAGTCCATCAAACAATCCGCTCAGAGGGAGCAGAACTCCCTCAGCGTTCGATGCGTACCTTCTACAGCTGCTTAACCGGTGACACTAACCTGCGCTCGTCATCAGAGACGCACTCGCAAAGCTGCAGCATCTACCCAGTGTGTAATCATTAATTGATGGGCATTTGTGTATGTTTGTGTAAGGTCCATGACAGACATGAATGCATGCGTGTATGTTTGCGTATTCCCGTGTATTTGTGCCTTTTGATTATTCACGTGTCTGTGAGTGTCTCTGAAGCAGTCTGTCCCTGGCTGTGTTTGGGTTTCCCTGCTAGCTGCTCACCAGAAGCTGTGAGACGAAGCTGAAGCTCAAAGATGAGATTTGGCTTCACGTTTGTGTGGGTGTGGAAATGCGTGCGCACACATACACACACACACACACACACACACACACTCACACACACACTTGGCAGTAAACGGCTAATATTGAAAAGCAGTGGAAAGTTTACATCTGAAATATGGAAATTCATCACACTTACCAAACTCTTTGTCAGCATTTCATCAGCATGACTTATACCTCAAAAGACAGAAGAAGAAAACTCAATATTAACAGTGCCTACATGTGTTGTCCCTGACAAATAAACTCTGAGGCACAGCTTGTTAACTTAAGACAACAGCTGGTCCACCTTAAATGTTAGTCCACCTTAAATGAGCCTGGGCCGAAGTTCGGGTCTAACGGAACCTTGCGCGGCAGCTGGTTTCTCGATCACGCGGGAATCGTTTCTGCTAGCATCATACTCATCATCTCACACGCGCACACACACACACACACACA
>NW_027176816.1:18708405-18710905 GCF_023349555.1 Cebidichthys violaceus
ACAACCAATTAGAGAGCAGATATTGGCTCACTGGGGGAAACTAAAGGCCAACCGGCGCTGTTCTCCGCTTCCAACGCCAAGTCACAACAAATACCTGGATGCAGGCCAGAAGTGTGTGTGTGTGTGTGTGTGTGTGTGTGTGTGTGTGTGTGTGTGTGTGTGTGTGTGTGTGTGTGTGTGTGTGTGTGGGCGTGTGTATACATGAAAGTGTGTTTATATGTGTGTTGTTGACTACTTCTTCTTCTTCTTCTTCTTCTTCCCAAGTTTGGCAGTCCAATCTCATCTCCGTCCTTTATTAAAAAAAGACACACGCACACACACACACACACACACACACACACACACACACACACACACAAAGCCTCACATAATGAAATGCAGTTTTCCACTCTGCAAGTCTTGTTGTTCGTTGCATCAGCCGGCGCGTCTCAGTAGTACGACTCTCACACGCTTCAACATTATCTTTCTCACGGGGGAACATGGCACGAGCTATGTTTAACACACACACACACACACACACACACACACACACACACACACGCTCTCCGTGGGATTGTAGCAGTGTGTTTGTGCCGGTATCGGATGAGAAGATTCTTGAGACATTTGGCTCTCTGGAGAGCATGTTGACAACTTCTCCCTCGCTCTCCCTCTCTGTTTACCTCACTCCCAGTCTCTGACTCGCTCACTCTCCCCCCTCCTCTCATCTTTGTGACGCTGTTTTACATCGACGCAAATAAACGACGATTTTAAAATAATTTTGCCGCTGACAATGTAAGGTGATTAGATGGATGTAGAAGCTTTTATTCGTGAATAATAAGAAGAGAAGAGCTGCTCATATACACTCTGATACACAAAGGGGAACAGTGGTTATGATGGCTTTTAGATTCCAGAATAAAAGTCGTCACCAATCCAGACTAATGGGAGTATTACTCGGTCCTGATTTGCATAAAAATAATATTAAAAAACGAAACTCTAGTAGATAAATTACTTGATGAATGGCTTAAACCTGGGGTTTAATATTCAATATTTGACCCTTTCTGCCCGTTCTGTTTGTTACATCCTAACACTACATTAACACTACACTCACACATTGACATCTTGTGTTCACGGTTGCATCCTAACCTTTGAAGCGGGCCCATAGGCCATGAACAGAAACCACATATTTGGCAATTTCTGCCTGTTTTACCTTAACGTATTTACATATTTACACATAATATGATATTCTAAGTGGGCACAAAATCCATGCAGTGTATGTAGTGTTGTGTATTAAATGAAATAAGCATCAGATACAGAGATATGTGTTTGTATTATTTGGACACACAGATAAATTAGTAGTAATATGGTAATAATAGTAAAATAATACTCATAGAAGGTATCTGAAACAGCTTCACTGCTGCTGGGCTAATGTTGAAACCACAGAACAGTCACGTCACGCTGAACTCAAACCCTCTCCTCTCGCTCGCTCTCTTCCTGGATTGAGGCTCATTAACAGCGCTGTTGACCCCTTAGCCTCCCCCTTAGTCTCTCCTCCCTTTCTCCCCTCTTTTTTCCCCTCCTCTCTCTCCCCATCTCCTCTCCTTTCTCTTCATCTCACTTGCCCCACTCACACTCCCTCATCGCCCCATCATCATTCACCCAGCAAGAGTTTGGCAGGGGTCTGTGTGTGTGTGTGTGTGTGTGTGTGTGTGTGTGTGTGTGTGTGTGTCGTGTCGCCAGGGGCCAGCCTGCGCCTGTGTACAGCAGAGGTCTTCGGCAAGGACAACACAGGGGACTCTGTCCTTGTCTAACCCCCTGAAAATAGCACACAGGTGTGTTCGTGTGTGTGTGTGTGTGTGTGTGTGTGTGTGTGTGTGTGTGTGTGTGTGTGTGTGTGCGCGATGTGTAAAGCTATGTACAGTGTCCTGAGTATGAGCAATAGCTTGTAATAATAATAGCGCGGTCAGAGGTCCAGCAGGGCCGACAGGAACAAGCTACGCAGAGCTTATAAAAGCCCAATAAAAGACTCCTGCAGGTCACCTTATGTGAGAGACACAGCAGAGGATTATTACAGGGATTCACACCAAACACAGTGTCGCCATTCATCTGACCACTCAGCCGTTGCCCTTTTGTATGATAGATCCAACACGAACGTGGACGACGGCAGTGCCCTTCAAGTGCACATTGAACTGGAACCTCAGTGGCAGAAAGTAGAAGCTTAAACTGAGTCATGCAGCGGATGATTGAAGTACCAAGGGCCTGATCACCTGACATTTATGGTTTTAATGATGGGACATCTAGCATTCATTAACAGTTAGTTACGTAAAGGTTTTCTTCTTAAATATAAGGTATCAAACAAACTATTATTTTTTGGTATTGCAAAAAAAGGGTAGTGCTGCTCGCTACTTTAATTGGAAAAAAATTGACCAAAACGTAATCTTGCTAGTTTCTCCGGTTTCACCGCCCTCAGCTTTAACGTCCAATAACGAGCGGACCTTCCGTTATGGCCGTAATGGTGAAATGG
>NW_027176816.1:18718405-18926799 GCF_023349555.1 Cebidichthys violaceus
TGAGATGATGGACAGGAGGCGGATGCATGACGTGAGTAGAGCTGGAGGAATCGGTCGCTTCGATTTCAGTCTGGGACTTTTGAATCGACAAAGCAAGTTCATTTAGAAATAAATAGACAGATTGACAGCTACCCTGATACATTTCTAGAAATAATTAAAAAAATGAATGACTAAAATGAACCTTAGCAAGTACTGCAGTGGATGCACAGCGTGGATGCTGTACATGATAATCACTAGTTTGCAGGATGAGGGAGCTGAGATATAATGTTCTTTTCAAATGGGACTTATTTTCTGTGTCAGCAGTCAAGAACACACTGTTCTTTGCATTTCAGTGGTTTAAAGAGGGACAAAAAAAGTCTTTATTGAGCAGGGGCCGCATGCAGTCACATGTAACGGTCACGGGCTAATGCTAAAACATAGTCATCACGTCTTCAAGAGTCATCATGTGCTGAGCGTTCAAGCTCTTTTGTCTTGACCGTAGAAACATAAATAAGAAGCGATCTTAAAGGGCCAGCGTGAAGGAGTTAGTGCCATCTGGTGGTGTGAGAGAACTACGGTCGCTGAGGAAAAGATCTATCAAGAGCCAGTGTTTAGTTTGTCCATTCTGGGCTACTGTAGAAACATGGAAGCCAGCTCCGTGGGTAGATATAAACATCTTATTCTAATGTAACGAAAACGTCAAGGGGGCCAAGAAAACATATTAATATTAATATTCCTTTTCCGCCAATAGATCCCCCTAAAATGCCACACACTGGACGTTTAACTCGAGCTTCGTTTGCTTGCACTTTGACAATCAGATCCAGGTGAGAGCTCTGGAAAAAGCTAATGCGTGTCATTATTGTTGCAAATGATTATACAGCACTTTGTACGGTATCTTAACATTTGCTAACATGAGCTAACGATAGCCTTAATGAGCTACAAGTCATACCAGAGGCTGCAAAACCCTTGAGTGTATCGCTATAGGGAAGGCATCGTCAATTGTTGGGTGTAGAGTGGAATCAAAGAAACAAAAGCTACTGAAGGCTTAAAGACATGCTAGAATGTATGATTCAAGACTCAAGATGAAAGACGTGAGATGGAGGGCGTCTAAGGTTAGATGAAGGATGCACACTAGGATGTAGGACGCAAGAGATGGGTATGTGGTGTAGGGAGCAGTTACAGCCTTGTCAAACGGAACAGGCCTCCTCTCTCCTAGTGAAGAGCCAGCAGTCTAACGGCTGGCAGCCAGCAGCAGCATACGTCTGCGTTATATACTGTTGTTCTTTGCTCAGCGCTTCAAAGTCGAACATCTTTCTTTTAAAAAAGCCCCACAGTGCATCGCTTTGTAGGGAGACACGGGAGTAGGTGGCGGACCAATAGCTCTTAACAGCATGAAATTGCACCATGAGCTGCCTTCTGTGCCGTTTGCCAGAAACATCCTTAAAAAAAAACCCTCCTCAGATCTCGGTAAAAACCTGGAAATCCTTTCATTCCTCTCATTTCGTCGCGTCTTTTGTCCACCTGGAGAGAACAAGGCGCTCTCGCCACATCAGGCGAGATGAAAAGGAACTCTCAACAGCCTCAAGTATTTCCACATGCACGAAACAAAAAGACGCAAGCAATGAAGTCAGAGAGAGAGGAGGTGTGTGTGTGTGTGTGTGTGTGTGTGGAGGTGGGGGGGGGGGGGTTTCATGTCATTTCATCATTTCCCTGCGAGCAGCAAATCCAATTACTTTTCCCTTTTTCCTTCTCTATCTCGGAAGATGGTCTGAGTGACAGCGGCGATTGGTGCGGTGCTACCGCGGTAACCGCGCCAACCGGGTTGATTGACGGAGCGCTGGCACTTCGCCGCCGTGAGACACGGAGACAAGTGAGGGACCGGTTAGACTTCGGGGCACCTCGGAGCCAGCGAGGTGGACCAGAAGTTGACCGGCCCCCGCTCCTTCGATCGCACGGCCGTCCCTCTCAGAGATGATCTAATTTGCCTTTTTTTTCTTTTTTTTTTCTTTTTTTTTTGGCAAGTCGGCTCATGTGTTCTCCTCAGTTTCTGTGTGACAGCAGCGGTGTCTTCACTACCCCGTCCTGTGCACTGCACCACCCTCACTCGGACAAACCAAACACTTGCTCTAGAGAGGGGCCTTTTGCATCTTTACGTTACCTGAAGGCCACCGTAGTTTTTCTGACGAGCTCGTGAAACGCTGGTGACTTGAGGAAAACTGTCGCTTGCCTTCCGTTGCGCCTAAATTAGCGTTACTGTTATGGCGTCTGAGCGAGGTTAATGGCACTTCCATTGCAATGTGCGACCACACTGCTCGAGGCCTCAAATCCTACGCACTGTCTCTTTAAGTGCGCTGCTTTATACTTCTACTCCACTGCATTTTATTTGAGTGACTTTTAAAAGGCAAGAGGAATATTTTATGGAAAGAGCAGTGATTAGAGAAACGTCTGTAAAGTCAATAGAATTTGTAAAGCCTGTAAATCAAATGTATCCAGCACTGCGGGTGGGAACCAATAGTCTGAGCGGGGTGCTTTGCAGGATACCGGCTCTGCCGATGCCAGTGTCCTGCGAATGAGAGCGCCTTGGATCTCTTCCTGGAGGTGTAGATGGCCGTCCGTGCACTGGCTCCGCAAGCTTCGCAGTAAAACTGGCTGTCAGAATGATTAAGCCTAATCAGGAAACATGGGATGGGAGGTAATTTAGCATGTGAATGCTAATTAGCGCTAGCATTTAGACTGGCAGACGATGATTGAAGCAGCGCATCGGCTGCTCAGCCTGGTTAAATGGCAAAAACACCAGGCTGGTGGAGATGATTGATAATCTCGGATCGGGCTGCTGTCTCAGGCCCTGTTTGTGTGTGTGTGTGTGTGTGTGTGTGTGTGTGTGTGTGTGTGTGTGTGTGTGTGTGTGTGTGTGTGTGTGTGTGTGTGTGTGTGCTCGTGGACTATAGCTCCTCTTCTCTCCAATGCAAACTCATAATGAGCAGATGAGCGCAACACCTGAGCACACTATAATTCCATCTTTATCCCATTAAGTAGAAGTTAGTGGAATAATGTCCTATTAGTTTTTCGGAATACACACCAGACTTTTGTGGAGCCTGGTGTGTGTGTGTGTGTGTGTGTGTGTGTGTTAGTGGTGTCATTCATGCCTGGAGCTTCTTCCCTGAGTGGGAGTGAGTTTCTGAGACTTTAGTTTAGCATGCACACTGGTTGCATGTGCCGTGTGTACTTACAATTATGTGGACATGTATAGATCAATGTGTCAGCGGTGTGATCCTCTTTAAATGAAAGTGTGTGTGTGTGTGTGTGTGTGTGTGTGTGTGTGTGTGTGTGTGTGTGTGTGTGTGTGTGTGTCGCCGTCGTGAGAGGACTAGTGTGTAAATCTCCCAGAGATAATATTACCGCTATAAGCGGTGCTAATGTTTGACTGAATTATCATCCTATTCTCCCCGCTAATACTTCTCCGCACTCCCTCTCTTTAGGTCTTCTCCTGTCTACATCCCCCCTCTCTCACCCGCTCTGCTCCCTCCCTCGCTCATATGTCACCTTCAGCTCCCTCTCTCCCGACCGAGGTGGGCGAGATGCCCGCAAATCTTCCTCCCCTAGAGAATTTCCAACCTGTGTGTGTGTGTGTGTGTGTGTGTGTGTGTGTGTGTGTGTGTCGTACTGTCCTTCTCTCCTCTCCCTCATTCTCCTTATCTCCTCTATCCATTAGTACATTAGTGTACGTCAGCCTGGGGAAAAAAAAAGAAAAAGAAGTGCTATCTCTGTCAAGCCTTTCATGAGAGAGAGGCTCAGAGGGACACAGAGAGGAAGCGAGATGGAGATGAACAGATAGGAGGACATGTAAGGCAGACACACAAGTGATCCTTTAAATGATTGTACCGAGCATCGACACGGATCTCTGTGCCTGTGTTCGTCCGGGCGATTGTTTGAGGTGAGAGTCATTTGTAAAAAGCTGTTGTACTTATTTGCAGCGTCGAGTCAAGTCATCGTTTATGCAAATTGACAGCAGCGAAGTGACCCAGCACGACATTGTGCATTAGGAGACCTGAGTTTTAATGGAGCTCAATGGGGCGTTTGTGACCGCTGGGCTACCCAGAGCAAACAAGGGCTAGGTATATGAACAGGGCTTTATTTAACCAGTGTGCTCCAGCACAGCTGGAAACATAATTACACGTAAAAGCTTCAATTTTCACACGTCGACATATATTATGTTGTAGATGAAAACGTTAAGATCTCTTAAGCTTGCGTGAACTTATTTCAGGCATCCAAAACCCATTCAAACCCCCAAAAACCCCCGTTCATTAAACCCACCGGCTTTGAAAGGAGGGAACCGGATGTGCAAAACTGCTGACTCATTTCTGGGTTTCAGAACCCACTGCTGCACCACTCTATTCAGTCGGCTTTTGAAAAATAGGATTTGGAAAACACCTCCATCTGACGCCCATCTGAAATGGCTTTCTTTTAAGGAAATCAAAGTCCTTCTTCCCGTCTTCTTTACTGCCTCACAGGAAATGAATGCATTAGCGTGAAAATGAATCAATGGGACTGCACCTAAGACGGGCTTCCACGCGTTCAAATGCCTCCTCTACACTCATTTGCATTTGAATTCTCCAGGTGTTACTTATTATAGGAGGAGACAAATGGACAGTGTGTTGGGGAAGAAAAAAAAGACAGAGTAAAACCCTTCTTTTTTTCTTTTCTGTTTTCAAAGTCAGCACAGCATCAAATGAGGATGGAGTGATACAGAAATAGTCCTTTATGGCGCTGGCAGAGTGATCCGAAATACTGCAGCAGGATCTCTGCCACCTCCGGGACGCGGGCTGATATGATACCGTTCTGCATCACTTCTGAGAGGCAGCCGCTGCTAATGTGCCATTGTGGTCGTGGGTTCAATTCCCAGGCGGGCTATCGCTTCATATGTATTACCCCCTGCGTCCTTGAGCAGGGCATTATCTCAGCGGTCCCTCTGGAGGAATATGGCTCAATGTTAATGGACGGACGATGTGCATGGAGAGCGAGATGGATGGATTAGTGAGCTAATGAATCTTTGATAAGTGGGAAGGCTTTGTGAGTGTCAAGAGACAAAGGGGAAGATCACAGCTAAACCTATCAGCTGTGGGATGGCTTTAATCCACACAAAAGCCCTGCAGAGTGCTAAGTGTGTGCCTGTTGGTCGTATAGAGCAAATCCATTCGCAACTAAAATGGCAAGATGCTGTGTTTTTGGACAAATGTATGAATTGCAATTTCATGTTGTTATCAGGCTGCAACCTCAAGGTCTTTAAAGTGAAGCCAATGAGGAAGTTCCTTAAACTTACATTCTCTCTAGTGTCCATCAGGGGGCGACTCCTCTGGTTGTATAGAAGTCAATGAGAAAATGACTCCACTTCTCTCTTGATTTATTCCCTCTGTAAACATTGTAAACATGAGTTTATGGTCTCAATCTCTAGTTTCAAGTCTTCTTCAATACAGCATGATGTTCATTTAGTACATTATGGTCCATGTAGAGTCAAACCGACTGTAAAGCTGAGTATTTAGGATGGGCTTACTGTGATTGACAGGTCGCTACCACGGCGTTGTCCGGCCTTGGTGTTGTTGGCGTTTTCGTCTTCCAGTTCTAACCCTCTCATTGTGTTTTCAGTTCATGAAAGTTAATTGTAACATTTCCTTTTAATCCCAAACTCAAGGGTTTTGCATTTCTTTCTGGCAACCTGTTATTTTACCTCCGGTTTGGTCTCCACCAACTCTTTTGATAACCACTCCACCATATTCACATTCAATTAGTTGCTAACGTTGTCGGTCTGTCTTTTGATGCTTGTCAGGTAGTTTTCAGCGAGCTTCTCAGAGCTAAACATGCCCTTGATCCTTTATAAATGTATGAATAAAACACAATTATTCATGTAAATCTTTATTCAGGTGAAAACATCCACCACACATTTAAATCAAGCAACCGTTTCTTGTTACATATACACTGTATCAGATCAATTCTGTTAATGCAGACAATGATGAAAATGACCTTTTATTGCATAATTGATCTGGTTGCCAATATTAGTGTTTAGATTTCCCCATTGTTTCCATAAAGGCCTTCTATGCTGTTATTCATGGCTATGGTGTGAATACTGCACATTGCAATCGCGGCTGGAAAGTATGCAGGAAGAAATGGAGCGGTTGTAACCCTGTAACTCCAGATATCCAGGTCCCCCTAACCCATGTAGACGTCGCCGGTCCCGGCGCTGACTCAGAATGTCCCACCGTTGGGGGCCATGCGAGGCCACGGGCGGAGCCAAACAACAGGCTCAGACACATATGCAGACGTTCAGCTGCAGCCAGCGATGTGCTCGGACAGCTGTTGTGCTGATGACCGGTGTCAGGTGCCAGTGGCCTGATTCAAGCTGGCTAACCCCCTCACGTCACAACGTGTCGCCGCGGATACGGGAGGTGATGGGCGGACATGTGTCTCTGTATCTGGCGTGCATCTGGAGAACAACTAGTGGGGGGGGGGGGGGCTGTGTGTGTGTGCGCAGTGTGTTGTCTATACACGTTTGTTGTACTCTTTGGTACATTGTTACCGAAGATGCCAATCATTCACCCGTCCAATCATAAAACATTTTTATTGTCAGAGCATTTGATTTATTGATTGCTCTCAGCATGTAATGAGAATTTCAAAACATATAACAAAAAAATTAAGAAGATTAACATCAAGGTAAATGTGCTGCCTGGATGTGTGTGTGTGTGTGTGTGTGTGTGTGTGTGTGTGTGTGTGTGTGTGTGTGTGTGTGTGTGTGTGTGTGTGTGTGTGTGTGTGTGTGTGTGTGTGTGTGTGTGTGTGTGTGCGCGCGTTTATGTCTGATTAGAGGGCCGAAGAAACATTTCAGCGTGTGTTTGTGCCTGTTATGTTAATCTCTTTCACATCAAGGAAAGACGCAGCCTGTGTGGGTGTGTGTTTGTGTGTGTGTGTGTGTGTGTGTGTGTGTGTACATGTGAATCTGATTAGAGGACACATGCAGGAAAGGATACAGACTGTGTGTGTGTGTGTGTGTGTGTGTGTTTAATGGGACTGCAGAGGGTCCATTTGCTTGTGTGCAAATGTGTGTGTCTGTCTCTTAGAGATGCGATCCTAAGATGAAGGGGAATCTCACACTCTTTACGCGTGTGCGTGTGCGTGTGTGTGTGTGTGAGAGAGAGAGAGAGAGAGAGAGAGAGAGAGAGAGAGAGAGAGAGAGAGAGAGAGAGAGAGAGAGAGAGAGAGAGAGAGAGAGAGAGCTCATCTTCATCAGTTAGTGTAGGAAGCAGTGTGTGTTTACATATTACAGCAGCTGTGATTTCTTCATGTAGAATGGGAGCTGCCCACCTGATGCCAGGGCAGCTGCCACACTAACAGTCACAGACACAGACAAACACACACACACACACACACACACACACGCACACACACATACACACAGACAGACAGACACACGCAGTGCCAGCCTTTTTTCTGTATCTCTGAGTGTGTTTGCTGCTGAGGGGAAGAGAAAGGGCCAGCTGCAGTGCAAAGCCTTCATCAACTGTTCCTCTAGACTGCCCCATCTGTCTGTCCATTAACACACACACACACACACACACCCATACACTAATGCATACACACGGCCCTTCTGTCGACTCATAAGACACACGCGGCGTGGTCTGCCACCACCTTTACGCGTCTTCTCTGACGTCTTATGTGAGGACAATGTGTGGCAACTTTGCTCCGTATGTCTTCAAACCATTTCTTTCCCGCAGTCATTGTCCAAAGCTCAGTGTCTCCACGCACAAGGATGTCGGGCCACGGCTCGGCACCCGTTATGTAAATGAGAGCGAGAGAGTTGGTCGGGGGTCAAGGAGATATAATGACGTGGAAAGTAAGGAGGTTGAGTGTGAGAGAGACCGTCGGAGCGTCGTCCTTGATGATGTTTATGATATCGATTGGCTGCTCTCAAGAAGCCTCCTGATTTCTGATTTGGACATTTGTGAACATTGTGATTGCAGCGAGAGCATCTAATGTCTGGAGTGGCCTCTGCAATCAAGGACAATGACCCTTCACTCTGTGTGCAATCTCTCTCTCTCTAGCACACACACACACACACACACACACACACACACACACACACACACACACACACACATGCGCATACACACACACACACACACGCCTGCAAACTTACCTAAAGTTTTATTACTTCCCTTTTACTGCATTGGGTGTGACATCATCAAGTTTATTTATCCAAGTTATTAAGTTTAGATCATTTCTTCAACGCTGCATTTTACTGATATTCATATCACCCACCGTTGATTTATTTATTCAGTCGTCGTGACTTCGCCCATTGGTTTGTGGACTGACGTTTTGAAGCCTCAAGTTCAGCGGTTTTGCCGTCGCCATCTTGGCGTTTTGCAACCAGTGAACGGAAATGTTCATGTTTGGACTGCGGGAGAGAAGAGAGAATCAGAGACTGTACCGTAACACTTTGTAATAATGTTAAAGGGCCGTTTGCTGATGTCGCTTGCACTACTGGACTTAATTCTCCAGATTTCAGCATTTGTTTTGCCGTTTGAAATATAAACATATCTGATGGGACAACTATAAAGATATGACCTAATTTTTTTTAAATTTTGAATAATGGATCACAGATAGTTTTCTTGCTATATTAGCTAATGCTAAGCAGGTTTAAACAGACAAATGTGGCTTGCTGAGTATAGACGCCGATGATACGAAAGCGTATAGATGTAGTGATGAACTGGTGAAGTCCCAGTGAGAAGCTGCATAGACTTCATGTCAATTAACTTCTGGTTGAACGAGCTCGTTTTGTGAAATACATGAAGTGACTGTGTTTCCACGTCCATTTTTTGGTGGAATTGCTTTGCTGTCCGTCTGGTCAGCCGCATCAGACCATTTTTTTTGTTGTTGTTGCTTTTGGAGTTCGGAAGTGTCCGTGCAGCTTTCCTCTGGGGACGGAAGAGACAAACAGATAAACGTGCGCTACGACGCGCACACCAACGGATAAGCAGACACTACTGAGAAAATATATATACAGGCTGATAGTGAGAGAATGGAGGAGGACAAAGAGCCAACCAGAGCTGGTGTTGTTCAGCCATCTGGTCTCTGTGAGTGAGTGTGTGTGTGTGTGTGTGTGTGTGTGTGTGTGTGTGTGTGTGTGTGTGTGTGTGTGTGTGTGTGTGTGTGTGTGTGTGTGTGTGTGTGTGTGTGTGCGCGCGCGCGCGCCTGCTTTCTATTGTATCTGAATGCAGCGGAGAGAATGACTTAGATTACCAAGACTGATATGAAAGTCACACTCGAGGACACGCTCCAAGTGGCAGACCTGCATTCACACACACACACACACACACATACACACACACTCCCTGTCTATCTGTCTGTCTGTCTGTCTGTCTGTCTGTCTGCAGCCTTTTGGTTTTCACTGGGATGCTCACAAAGCATTCAGCTGAAAGACAGGCGACCGTTGCATGGTGTGTGTTTGTGTGTTTGTTTGTGCGTGTGTGTGTGTGTGTGTGTGTGTGTGTGTGTGTGTGTGTGTGTGTGTACACACCAAGGTCCCTCCTTTAATTGAAGTGTACACTGACTTGGCAGGCTGCCTGATGTCACAGAGTCATGCGGAGGGACAATAAAAGAAGAGAAAGAGAGAGAGAGAGAGAGAGAGAGAGAGAGAGAGAGAGAGAGAGAGAGAGAGACAGAGAGAGAGGGATGAGTCGTAGAAACCAGTGATGGGAGAGGAATGAGAGAAGAGGAGGAGGAGATGGAGGTGGAGGAGAACAGGGATGAGCTGATGAAGGAGATAATTAGACAGCAACAACAGCCCTAATGCAGTTAGTCTTTCCCCAGCGGATCATAATGGAACCATATTACATTTCGTATACTACTTCATGTGTTTTGGAGTCATATTCCTAAATGGCTCGGATATATATTTGATGAGGACGTTCCTTTTAGCTCTTTTTTTATTTCGGCAAAATTGAATAAGCTCGCGTCACAGGCTCCGCGGTGACTCCACAGTCTGACAACATCGACGAGCGTCCCACTAAAGTGCTACTGAATCCGGTATTAGCAGTATCTGTTGGCGATGTATCAACCTAAAGTACATGTGTGTCTTTATTATTTTGCATCGTATGTCTTGGTGTCGTTTAAGATTTGGTGCCTCTCTGCTTCATTCGCCGACCCTCATATGGCATCCCAGGTGTTAGCTGTCACACACTCTAATTAACATTCAGTCTCCAAAATGAGAAGTTAATCCACTCTCTGAAGTGTGTGTGTGTGTGTGTGTGTGTGTGTGTGTGTGTGTGTGTGTGTGTGTGTGTGTGTGTGTGTGGGATTTGGTCTTGTGCTCCCGATCACCTCCTGAGCCAGGCACAAGTAATTCAGCCATTTGAAAGCACCATGTTAGACTGTGGTGTGTGTGTGTGTGTGTGTGTGTGTGTGTGTGTGTGTGTGTGTGTGTGTGTACAGACTAAACCCTATGATGACATGATTCTTTGTGCTCAGCATGCAGTAAAGGCTCAAACTGCATGCTGTTGTTCAACATGTTGTCATTATTCTTTCTATTTTTGAGCAGGATTACATTCAGTTATCTTTTTATTTGCTTTGGCTATTTTAAGGTGAGATATTTTCATACGCCTCTTCTTTCATCTGCTACAAACTCCATTTTTGTTCTCTCTATGTATCCGTGATTGTGTTTTATTTATCTTTTCTACATCCCTCTCTTTTGCTTACCCTTGCTGTGTTTCACATAAACACAGAGAGAACTGGCAAGGAACAAAAAAAAAAAAAGAACGAGCAGGAGCCACAGCACTGAGCCAGAACCATCCACTGATGAGAAAGCGCAGCGAGGTTAATCCGTCAGATTACAGCAGATTACAATGCACCGGGGACGGCCCGAATTGGAGATTATGGCAGAGAGATGAGGGGTGGAATAATGGAATAGATGGATGCTGGAGAGTGATAGAAGTTAAAGGATCAGGGACTGATAAAGGGATGGATGATTGCACTTGTTTTCCTGACAGGAAGCTTTGGTTTCACTGGTTTTCTCGTCAAAAACATACAAAACAAATTGAGCACAGGAGACTTCTTTGACCAGCTGTTACTCTTTGTGACACGACTGAGGTCAGTGGGTGAAGATAAAATGCCTCAAACAGACATTTCTCTCCTCAACGGTTAAAGTAAGAAATGAGCAAATGTTCTGAAATACTGCAAAACTGACAATACGATGATTCCAAATGGTTCCATCAGTTAACTTCGTGCAATCGATCCGGTCGTAGACGTCGTCTCTCACCTCCGACTCCATCCTCACGTCTGAAGTTGCTCATTGGACTGTAAATAATAACGGATGACCGCTGGCTACACCGCAACCCCCCCCTCCCAAATATTGACCGTTGCCCCCCCCCACCGAGGCTACACCTCCTCCAGACCTTCCCAGATTATCTCATCACCAAGGAAACGGGATGAGAGAGGATGAATGAGATTAGGAACGAGATCATTTGTCAATGCACACAGATTAATATGCAACCAGATGGTGCAAACATAAAGTCATGTATAAAGATGAACTAAGGTACAGAACAAACAGTAGATCAGCGGTTGGCAGTGAAAGTAGGAGGGACCGCAAAGGTGATATATAAACAAAAGTATATAGAAAATTATATGTAACGATGATAACCAGTAATTAGTACGTCTATCTGCTTATGTAATGTATAACATAAGTAAGCAATGATGTAACATTTATATCGTTTAAGAGGCAATATGGACACTGTCATCCTTTGCTGACGGACATGTTTGCCCCTCCTGGGCAATAAATACTACAGTATGATAATTTAATAATCAGTCATAATTCATCTGAAAGTATCAAATATAAAAACCAACACTGAGGTTAGGGAAATACCATATTCTTGCCGAATGAAAAAATATGCTACAAAGTTAGAGAGTGATGATGAGTGGCGAGTTTTAAAGTACTTAAAAGAACACAATGCTGGGGAAGCTGAATAAAAGCATAGCAGCGTGTGGATAATCTGCCCTCTGACCCAGAGTGTCGTGACGTCTAATCGCATGAGCCGCCGACCCTGGTGGTAAAAAAAAAACGCCGGGCCGGGCCACATGACAGCGGCTTCAGCTTACACCGTCCAAACAATCACATCATTGTACACTTGACCAGACGGAGTTTGGCGGCGCAGCGGCGGCATAGAGCAGAGAGCAGAGGCTGCACCGGGAACATCAGGACAGCTTTTGGTCAATTAAACACTGGTGAAATCACACTATTCCACATTGTCTCAGGGGACCGCTGGGGTCTCCAGGGCCCCGTTGGAAAAGCAGTGGACAGGAGAGCGTATCGGTGTAATCAGGTTAACACGGTGTAAAAGAAGGGCCATTCGGTTTATTAACGCGCTAGAAGCATCTCCAAAGCACTCGACAACTTCATGTCAGCACCACAAGTCTTTTTTTTTGTGTGTGCTCAGCAAGTTTAACATATAACTGGCTACAAAGATGCTTTGTGTCAAATGGCTGTTATCTCTTTCTTTTTCCCCCTCTCAATTTTCATCTTTCTTTCTCTTATCAACTGATTTTTCCTGATCTTTTGAACTTGAACCAACGTTCTTCATAATACACATTTTAAATAGTGTGACAACACGAAGAAGAGTCACTGTCACGCATTCACTTTATCTGGTGGGCGCTGTTGTCCCGCGTCTGTACTTTACAGTCGCATGAAGATGGCGGATCTCATAAACGACGCTCCTCACTTTGGCAAACAGAGACAGTAAGGAACCGAACGGGGGGGGGGGGGGGGGAGAGGACCGGCGGGAGTAAAAGGGGGAGATTAGAGATGAGAGGCCTCTCCACGCTCTCCTGTATCAGTCCAAGCAACCTGCATGCCAGCCAAGAGCCTCTCTCTCTCTCTCTCTCTCTCTCTCTCTCTCTCTCTCTCTCTCTCTCTCTCTCTCTCTCTCTCACTCACTCACTCACTCACTCACTCACTCACTCACTCACTCACTCACTCTCTGTCTCCCTCTTTCTCTCTCTCCCTCTCTCTCCGTCTCTCTCTGTCTCTCTCTGTCTCTCTCTCTCTCTCTCTCTCTCTCACTCACTTCACTCACTCACTCACTCACTCACTCACTCACTCACTCACTCTCTCTCTCTCTCTCTCTCTCTCTCTCTCTCTCTCTCTCTCTCTCTCTCTCTCTCTCTCTCTCTCTCTCTCATGTGTTTGTTTTCCTCTCTCTGCCGGACGGATGACACAATGAGGAAGCGAGGGATTTAGAGGGGGAGAGATGTAGAGGGGGAAAAAATAAACGTGAAGTAACTTTGAACCCACAGGATCATCAATGACACCAGACTCACCGTGTCTGGAGAGCAATCACATCGCTTGACGACTAAAAGATGCAGATAGCTGTGAGCTGAGGTTTGCGTTGTGATGATGAGTGCAGTATGTCTGCAGACGGGTCAAAGGTCCCGTGCTCTCCATTAGACTTTACTCTGTGTGTCCACTTCTTCATAA
The DNA here is from genome assembly GCF_023349555.1 of Cebidichthys violaceus. Taxonomy (NCBI): domain Eukaryota; kingdom Metazoa; phylum Chordata; class Actinopteri; order Perciformes; family Stichaeidae; genus Cebidichthys; species Cebidichthys violaceus. The sequence goes on from NW_027176816.1 coordinate 18,731,895, forward strand.
TAACTCAATGTGACAAAAATTAGACCAATAAAAAAAAAGTCATTTTGTAAAAGAAATGGATAATCTTGTTATAGATAATCCATTTGTTTCCCACAGTGCTCTCTGGACAAGCTATTGAAAATGCCAAAGGCCTAAATGTGATTGCCACATTTATTTCTAGCCCTTATCTAAATTAATATTTGGATATTACTCACAATGTTCTCCAGCTTCTTATTCATAATTGGGATTACTTTGCTCGTGCTATATTTACACTACAATACGATACAATGTAATATACTTTATTGTCCCCAGAGGGACATTTTTCTAGGACTCAAATGCTGCACACATGATGTAACACACAACATGTTGTCTATTACTACAGCTGCCTTCATAGTAAACAATAGAATCAGTTCATGTGATATTAACTCTTTCCTGAGAGGAAACCTGAGCCAGTTAATAACCCGCTTCATGATACCACTTCTCCAGGACCACCCATCGTCTTTGTTAGTGATTCATTATGTTATGCTGGCCCCTGCCTGGAGGATGATGGGACAGATTTTGGGTTCTGGTTCACCTCGACAATCTGCCTAATTGATCTCGTTGTGTGTGTGTGTGTGTGTGGGGGGGGGGGGGGGGGGGGGGGGGGGGGGGGGGGGGGGGGGGTGTTACAGACATAGTCTCCACGTTGCCGACTGGATCCGAGTCTTCCCGATGTCCCGATCCTGCAGAGTAACAGACGCAGCGACGCTGTGACCGGGGGGAGCGTCACCAGCCGGCTGTTGCCCTCTTGTGTCTCCGGGGCCGGTCGGTCAGTAGGAGCGGAGGACAGGCTGCTGGACTTATTAGGTTTTTTAGGGGCAAGACGTGACAGACCGCCTCCACGTTAGTTTGATCATGTGAGTCCCTGGAGTCACGACTCTGAAACGCTTCAGTGTAAACGCTGAGTGTGTGGTCCTGCGTCTTGACTCAATCGTGTGTGTGTGTGTGTGTGTGTGTGTGTGTGTGTGTGTGTGTGTGTGTGTGTGTGTGTGTGTGTGTGTGTGTGTGTGTGTGTGTGTGTGTGTGTGTGTGTGTGTGTTGGTACGATTCAGATATTAGAAATCAGTTGTTGTTATGTCTGGGATTTTTGTGCATTAAGCATTAGACAGCAAAGCACAGAATCCAGAGGAAAATGTTGCTTCGACTACTCTGCACCAAGCGGGATTGGAGCCAACGGGGGACAGCAGTGTGTTTATTTATAATATATATATATATATATATATATATATATATACAGTTTTTTTTCTACCCTTTATTGTTTATTTGGATTGAACCCCTTAATCTGCGAGTGTTGCTCCCAGGTCAGTCATTGTGAGTTGTTTATTTCTGCAGAGAAAGGGAACATTTTGTCAGTCCGCCTCGGGGCGAAAGCCTGTCGACGGTTCAAAAGGCAGAGAGCTCCTTTTAGAGCTCGCGGGGAGCTGGGAACAGCGAGGTCAGAGGTCAACGGAGAGGAAGTTTAATAAAGACAGAAAGGGAGGGCGCGATGCGCCGGGGGGAGGGCGTTTGATTGATTGTTTCCTGTCTGCTCTCTCCATTCTCTCATCCCTCCGTACTGCGGGGGCGACTCCGTCCACTCCACAAACGGGTGTTTATTAGAAAATACGTTGCCATAGCAATGTGTGAAATATGGAAAGAGACTCAACAGACAACAGTTGTTACAGTAAGAGCACACCGAGCGGATGAGTTATTTGGCTTTGAAACTTTTAGTACACACCGGTATGTAATAACAGATATCTATAATAAGCTGAGAGAGCAATAAAATCATTCAAAACACAAGCAGGACGGGGCAACTCGGACAATGCAGCTATTATTTATAGTGTGTGTGTGTGTGTGTGTGTGTGTGTGTGTGTGTGTGTGTTGTTTTTGGGTCAACCTGTGTCTCCCTCTCTTTTTCTTCTTTTTCTTTGTTGGGTCCTCTGGGGTGAAGCTGCTATTCAACACATTCCTTTGTTTAACCTTTTAATTGGAAGACGTCTAGAAGGAGAGCGCAGTCTTTCATGGCATCGCAAGTCTGATCTCACACACACACACACACACACACACACACACACACACACACACACACACACACACACACACACACACACACACACACACACACACACACACAGTGTAGACTCCCACGGCGGCTGTGAGAACGGGAAGAAAAGACACGAGACAAAAAGATCAAATTATCAGCTACATTTAATTACCCACAACCCGACAGACACAATAACAGGGCTAAATCCAGATTTGTCTGCTCTCAGAAGAGAGAGAGAGACTTTAGTCAGACTGAAGCTCTCTCTCTCTCTCTCTCTCTCTCTCTCTCTCTCTCTCTCTCTCTCTCTCTCTCTTTCTCTCTTTCCTTCTCTCCCTCTCTTTCTCCCTCTCTCTCTCTCTCTCTCTCTCTCTTTCCTTCTCTCCCTCTCTCTCTCCCTCTCTCTCTCTCTCCCTCTCTCCCTCCCTCTCCCTCTCTCTCCCCCTCTCTCTCCCCCCCTCCCTCTCTCTCCTCTCCCTCATTCCTTTGCAGCAGAGAGCGTTCCTTCCTTTTTTCGAAAGCATTGCTGCAGAGTGAAGTGATGACAGCTTATCGGATTAGGAATCGCCGGATAATAAAGACCCTTGTTTGATTTCCCCACCCATCCTCCTTAAATATGATTACTGCTTACTGTTACCGCCAACATGACATTAGAGCGCGCGGCGCGGCGGCACACGCATTTGCATAATGCTTCCAGAGATGGTAAGAAGCGACGGCTGCCCCCCCCCCTCCCCCCCGCCTCCATCTTCCTCTCTCTTCATCACTTCTGTGCCGGTCTCTCTGACCTTGTTCCCACTTTCTATCATGAAAGCACACGGAGCTGCCGTCTCTGTCCGGGGCTTCTGTACTGCATGTCTCCTCCCACCTCCAAGATGACTTACTTAACAATACCATTACAAAAAGGATGAATAATATCGTCATCTTCTTTTCTTTTCTTCAATATAATTAAAACATTTTTTTTGATGCGGGTCCAGGTTGGCAAAGTGCCTGGATTGGCTAAACTCTGAATCTCTTGAACTCTTCCTTTTTTATTAGCAAAGAGCAATTTCTGTTTTAACCGGCACCGACTTTTGCTCAGTTGAAAAGTCAAACATCACTTATTGCAAATTACATTCCGCTGCGGCTAATAATTGTTAATTCCATTAAAAAAAATGAAACTCTGCGTTTAGGGCTCATCAAGCCGACACCTCCCAGAATGTGTTGAGTCTTCTTTAATGAAACTATCGAGGTGATCGTGCCGCATCGATTCCAAGGGTCAGAATGGCCCCGGTGAAACGTTCATTCATGTCATATCGATAGTTTTAAAAAGAAGAAACGGATTCAAGGATCGTTTACAACAGGGATGCACAACGGCGTTCAGCTGTAGCCCAGCACGAGAGAAAACCACCACAAACAAAACCAAAACAGCAGCAACTTTTTGTAGTGTTTTTTTTTTTTGGAATTTGCATCATAAGGAATGTAAGCAGCAGCAACAAAAACAATTCTCCGGGCAGATAATATGGTCGACATATCCCACGCTTTCCTTTTCCGATGTTAGTGCTCCAGTTAACAACACGATAAAATGAATAGTTTATGGTTATACCAAGATATTTCACCACTCGCATAACATGTCTCAGTTTTGATAAGAGCTTGAGAAGGATTGAAATTCAATATGCGGATGCTGGGTTCAGATTTGATCGGATCAGATCTCAACCCAAATCGTTGCATGTCATCGATCTGTATCGACTGTCTGTCTGTGTGTGTGTGTGTGGTGTGTGTGTGTGTGTGTGTGTGTGTGTGTGTGTGTGTGAGAGAGAGAGAGAGAGAGAGAGAGAGAGAGCCTGGCTGCTCATTTTGTGTCACAGAGAGCTAAGAAGTATCAGTGTTGCCCGACCACAGTGACGCTGACCAGACGCTCTAGCTATCTGAGCGAGCTGTTGTCCATGTACGTGTGCCTCAGCAAGTGTATTGTCAGTGTGTGAATGTATATATACTAGGTGTGTGTGAGTGTGTGTGTGTGAGTGTGAGTTGCAGCCGCTCTCTGAACTCGCGACCTCGCGCTGAACTTCCCTCCATTCTCATTCAGCGAGCATCGCGCCGAGCCTTCTAGCGACATTAGCTAATTACAGCCGGGATACTTGTTGAGCTTTCTTTTCCCCACAGCTCTCGGGGGCATGCATGTGACCCCCCCCCCCCCCCAGCATGACTCTAAGGCATCAGTGTCTAGACAGACATCGCCGTGATGGCTCTATCTCTGGAGAAACAGACGCTCATCTGTTGTCGTCCGAAGTTACCGTCACAAATGAAGCCGGGGCTCTGTTCTCCAACGACTTTTTGAGACGGCTGAAGCGCTCATGTGTCACTTCAGCCGATGAAAATAAGGCACTTCAGATCGTCAAATACAAATAAATAGAGCGGGCAATGTCAATGGTATGACCTCACTTAATACTATATTGCTTTGCCGACATAGGTATCTTTCACCAGAGAGAGAGACACCGATGGCTGACGACACCGGTGCAAATAACAGCTAAACTCGAGACTAGTTTGTTGTAGTCGTTTTTTTCCCCCAAGATGCACGATATTTGCTGACTGCGGCTGTTGCCAAAAAGTATGTGGGCAGCCTAACATCCCACCCATATGCGGTCGTGAAGGTTCAAATTCCAAAACCCACGAGTCCCATCCTAAAATAGCTTCCGCTCTTGTGGTTCCAGGCTTCCCAAACAGATCCTGGAACCTTTGTGCAGGGGTCTGCTCCCATTCAGCCACAGTGGCGTTAGCGGGGTCGGACCCTGATGCTGGGCGATCAGGCCCGGCTCACAGACGGCGTTCCAGATCATCCCCAAAACTGCGGCACGGGGTTGTTTGGTTCCGATTGACACCAGTGCGTTTGCCTCGGTTTGTTTTTTTGGTTTTGTTAAAGGGCCAGTGGTGTCCACATACTTTTGGCCACACCGTGTGTTTCCCTCTCATGCAGGTGCATAATGAACGCATATGTTGGCGACCAGCTAGAGCAGTCAGCTGTACGCTTTTCACGCTGTGTTTCAAGTGTGACTTTGTGTCGATCAAAGCCAGCCTTCCTCTCCGGGGTCAGCTCGCTGTGTCAGAGTCTTAAACATAAATCATCACAGCTGGAGACACACTCATTCCAAAACGAGTGGTTTCAATGTCTCCTGCGGACAAATAACATCGTTTCCACTTCGACCAAATATAGGAAATGCAATTTTCTATGGATTTAACAGTTTAGTGCCACATGTGACGGGGATCTGGTGAAACATGCTGTCGACTTATCCACTCCTCTTTTTGATGAATGTTTTATGAGTTTACTTGTTGAATTAAAAATGCATATCCTTTGTTCACGTTAACAGCATTATAAGTGTGTGTGTGTGTGTGTGTGTGGGGGGGGGGTGGGGGGTGGGGGGGCTGCGCATGCATCTAGCTTGAGGTTGAATATGAGGATGACCTCTCTGTAAAGTCTTTGTCACATTGTCCAGGCTTTCTGAATATGTCCAGGTAATAACAAAGAGTCGATAGCTCCCCCGTCGTGTTTTTAACAGACCCAGTAACTTTTGCATTATTCTAATTTTGTGTTGTGTTTGTCGTCTCCTATTCCAAGCTGGTGTCTTACTCCACTGCAATCTAATTTGATTGAGCTTTTACTCGGAGGCGATGCGTAAACCCTTCTCGGAATATTTCCTATTAAATCCATTTAAGGAAGTTCAGATGAGTGAACAGTGAGGGAAGGAAGGCTATTTTGCCACAACATTGTGCGTGTGTGTGTGTGTGTTTGGCGGACGTGAACTTATCAACCCTGTTGCTAACATTATTACCCTCTAGCCATGTGGCCTACACACACACACACACACACACACACACACACACACACACGCACACCAGGCCAGGCCACACTGCCTGCTACTCTGAGTGTCCTGGCTTGGAGACCCAACAGAAACAGACAGCACCAAAATATCACCGCAGGGTTCCCATGTCAACACTAGCAGATGCGACATTAATTCAATCAGCCGTGGGAAGTCACCGAGCGGAATGGGTGAGCGAGGGCCGGCATCCGAGAGCTGCAGCGGCACGGGAGGCTCGAGGGACTGCCGACTCCAAGTGACTCGAATTGTCAACTGACTTGAGACATTTCCTGGAGATCAAAAGAGACAAATCTTCGAAATGTTTTCTTAGTAATGAAGGTTTTTAATCTCTTTAAGAGATTACACATTGATAACAACGTGGTGACATTGTTAGGAGTATTTTGCCTCAAACATTTATGATGTGAGATCAGACGGAAACTTCCGGGTCTGAAAAGTGAAGCCAATGCGGAAGAGTCTTAAAGCTGCATTCTCTCTAGTGTCCAATAGGGGGCGACTCCTCTGGTTGTATAGAAGTCTAGTCTAAAATGACTCTACTTCTCTCTTGATTTATATCCTCAGTAAACATTGTAAACATGAGTTTATGGTCTCAATCTCTAGTTTCAAGTCTTCTTCAATACAGTATGATGTTCATTTAGTACATTATGCTCCATTTAGAGTCAAACAGACCATAAAGCAGGGGATGATTTAGGGCGGGGCTACCTTGTGATTGACAGGTCAATATCACGGTGTTGTCTGGTCTGGGAGTTTTTCGTGTTTTAGAGTTACAATTGTTTCCCTTTTACAGTGTTTCCAGTTCATTTTCACATGTTTGTTGCCTATACATGTCTTATTCAGCTCAGATCTTCTATTTGTTTTTCCTCTTATTTCACTTTGCCTGCTTGTCTCTCCGTAAATCCAATCCAGCGTGGTTCACGGCTCTGCATTGACATTGACAACGCCTGCCTTGGATTGTCACCGAATGTTTACGCGCGGCAGCTGGAGATCACAAAAAAAACAAAAAACGCGGCAATTACAGCTCAGTTAACAAGCAGCGGAGGTAACAACCTGTGAAATTCCACACAAGTAAACGTCTCCTTAGCTTCGGTCTCGACACAAAACAGGGAGACGCATTGTCTCAGTCTGCAGCGCTTCTGCCTCGCCGGACAACAGTTCCCGGGCTTTTTTTGGCACCGCAGACTGCTTAATGTCGACAGCTTTCACGTTGCGCAGATGGAGGAGCTGTGGTGGGTGATGATGGACAGACTACCGCCCGTATGGATGGCCTACTGAGGTTCAGAATCGCCGTCCTGTTGTGGGCGTGACGGGGAACGCGGAGGAAAGATGTAGCGCGCGCCACGCCAAGTGCGTTATGTAATTATCATTCTGAATCATATGGGTTCCGGTTGCCCAGCGCCGGTCTGAGGAGGGACTTTGCATTGACCAGGCGTGCTTCTGCCTTTCTCTTTAACCGTAGTTAGAGAACGAAAAATGGATGTTTTGTTTGCAGAAGCAGAATAAATAAAAGAACAGTGTTTATTAGTGGAGCAGTGATTGAGGGGCGACGCCTAAAAGCATCGTCTTTCATGGATTTTACTTCTAGTGGAAGCAAAACATCTTAAATACACATTTAGGGTGTTTATTTGACTATTTTGCGTCTGTAGATTTCTCCTGAATTCGACAAAAGAAAGCATTAGATAATGTCTCATTTGCACAGAGACAATAAATAATGGTGTTAATGTAAGTAATCAAGTCGTTTCAGAATGATATCTATGAGTTCATTATTTGTTTTCCTGGTGTCTCCCCTTCAGCTGTAAACGTCACAGCACTACATCCACTGTTAGAAGTGTAAACACCATGCTATGAATGCTATATCATTAGACAAAATAATAATCATAAAAACACCAGAACACATCAGCTGTCTCTCACCTCTTTATCTCTGCTAGCTTTTCTCCATATCCCTCTCTGTTTGTTCACCCCCCCCCCCCCCCCCCCCCCCCCCCCCCATCTCTCTCTTTCTCTCAGTGGAATCTAAAACAGATTTAATATTTGCAGAGGGAGTATTGGATGACCTGTGAAAGAGCAACACAGGTAATTCTGTGTGTGTGTGTGTGTGTGTGTGTGTGTGTAATCTGTGAGACTCACACCAAACACAGCATAAAATGTGACATTCGTGTCTGTAACTAGTAAGAAAGGAGACATCGAGGTTTGTACGCAAAGCTGGAAACAATGGTTCAACCGTTGTTTATCCTCTGTGACATTTTCCAGGGAGGGGGGGGTGGGGGGGGGGGGACATGCCTGACAAAGAGCATGATTTGTAGTTGTGTGTTTAACGGCAGCGCAGTCAACTGGCCCGACTGCGGTTCGCCTGTAACTGCAGCACGCCGCGCTCTCTAATCCCTCTTCATCCGTCTTTGGTGTCGTTCGCTCTGAGAAGTGCTGCACGGTGCGATCTGGCTGACGTTAAGCATATCCTGCCATTCAGGCCTCTCCTCTCGCCGCTTGACTAGTAGCTTACCGTGACACAATCTCCTGCATTCTTCTTCTTTTTCTTTTTTTTTTTTTTTGAAATGCCATTCACCCAGGAAATGTTTGCTGAGCATACGTGTTCTATTGTAGCGCCGTCCTGCTTCGCTTCCATGTCGCCTGACACATTTGAACCCGGCTCAGCGATGCCACCGGGTTGCTGATGCGGACCGCCGAGCAGCGGTCGGGGGTTCGGCGCCTGGTTAAAGAGCACGTCTTTAGCGGGCTGGAAGGGAAGCATGACAGGAGCTGCTTTTTACCAACGCATGTCGGTGGTTCTGTGGATTATTAAACTTTTCTTTTGGACTTTCTGCTTGAAAAGTTCTGACCTTAGAAATTGCCTTTTTTAAAAACAGTTTTCATTAGTTTTCCACAGGGAAGACTCAAGCAGGTCCAAAAGCCCAAAAAGAAAATTAACCCGCACAATATTTTTCAAATACAATGGGGGAATAAAGGACAGGAGGACAGCACTCCAATTTGACTTTTTAATGTCCTACTCTTTCCTTTTTTTTATCAGCCACATTAAGGATCCGGCACCCGGCTCCTCAAGGTCTCATCATGAGTTCAGCCGGTTTCGTCTTCGCTTTTATTTTTATTTGAACAAAAGGACAGCTCAGAGAAAAGCAGAGATTCAAACTAAAAAGAGGAATTTGATATTATGAATATTATTTTTTTTTTTGCGTGACGATGTCTGTGGGTCCACTTGACACATCTGATCGGATAGTGATCGGTCAAAGGACCGGCTGTAAAATGGTGGATAAACACATTTCATTTAACCCTTCACAATAAAAGTCCCCCTCAGCTCTATGAGAACTGAGCGAACTCTTGTGATTAACACCTGAAACTTTCCCTGATTTTCTGTCAAAATGTGACATTTCAACGCTGTGAGCCATTTTTTATTCTATACTCCTCTATTGTGTATGGGGTAACTATTCCTATCATGGGGCAACTGATTCCATTCGGGGCTTCTACAGTAATGACGCTGATATTTGTGAGTTTAAGAAATCCGATAACATTCCATCTGTGCTGAGCGGGAACTCTCCAGTGAACAAACGTTGGGTCTTTGGGTTAAAGGTCAAAGCTCAGCTCCACTAAAGCTGATGATGTGATACGCAGACATTTTTTGACAGACTCTCCTAATCTTTAGCTCATGATAAAAGAACCTTTCATCCAGTGACCGGTCTTGCAGGTCCCCCTTCAGGGAGTCGGCTGTGCTGCGCCGCCACGTTCCTACAGTAGCCCAGAGTGGACAAACCAATCGGCGGCTCTAGAGAGACTCTCCTTTTTAACGATACCCGACGTCCACCGTAGTTCTCCGGCAACCATCGCCAATGCATCCGCGGTGGGGAAGAGAAGTTCATGTGAGGACGTGAATGGTAATTCAGGAAGCAGAATTTAAAAAGAATGCTCGTTGGGTCTGATTAGAAGTTCAGCGTGAATCAAAGCGAGTCGTGTTCGGAAAAAGGGGAATCGTGACTTCACCACAGCCTCCTAGCTGTTGCCCAATCTGTGAGGGATTTGGATGTGGCCACAGGGGTGCCAGAGAGAGGGGCAAATCAACATGTGCCGGGGGCAACAGAAGGTGTGTGTGTGTCTCTCTCTCTCTTTGTGTGTGTATGTGTGTGTGTACAGCACTAATCTGCTATGAGGGGGGTCCACCAGGATTAGTATAATCAGGGACTTTGCGAGGACCCCCTCCCAGCCCCCCACCTCCTTATCCCGTCATCCCTTGGCTGCTCTGCCCACCATCCACCCCCTCATCCCCCCCGTCAGCCCCCTTCATCTCTCAATCCTCCCCCTTATCCCTCTATCCTTCCCTCAGTCTCTTTCACAGCGCATTGCTCAGTTCCCTCATCCTCATCCCCGCGCTGCCATTCATCCCGCTGACCTCATCCTCTTACACTCATCCTTATCATTACCTTCTACATTGTAGGCGTTTAGCTCAGCGGCTCGGAATTACAAGCTCCCGCCCCCCCCCGCCCCCTCCCAAAGTGCAGCGCGGCACCGAGATACCGAGCGTCAAAAGTTTAGACGCCCCGGCCGCTGTAGAGAGAAGTCCGATTACCCCATGCGAACACTGACCGGCCAACATGAGAGCGGTGCCTGGGAGGAAAAAAAAAAAAAAAAAAGCAATTTAGAGTGAGTGAAGGCATCAGGGTGTCGAGCTGCACTAGAGATCCGAGGTGCGCTGATATCCTTACAACGGCTACAACCAAAATAGAAACGCACACGGGCACGAGCGCCGCATACTAAGTTCCCGCTCGCCGAGGCTTCGCGCCGTTCACTTTCACTCCACGCTCGGAGAAGATTAAACCCTTTGAGCCCTCCGACTGTTTTTGTCTCACCTCCTTTTATTCATCAGCTCATGACACAAGCGGCGCTGGCAGTCAATCGTCAAGCGAATGCAAGCAAACTTTTGAAATGTCGAAAAGAAAGAAATGCATATATTTTCTGTCAGCTGGTTTGGAGCGAATAAACTCGGCCACGAGTCGGTTTTGGCATCGAACTTTATCCAACCCATCTGAGAGCGGAACAATGGAGAGAGGCCCTCAACTGAGCACGTTTTAATTGTTCTTTCATGTCAGCTGCTATCGGCCGTGTTTCATTTTGTCGGGGACGAAGGCCTATTAAAGCGCGTAATGGCAATATCCGGGGAACGCGCCCACAGCAGAAACAGCTGATCAGTCATTACATTACAGTCATTACAGCAGACGCTTTTATCCAAAAGCGACATTTCCACTCTGTCAGAATTCATCGGGCAAAGGCGTCTCCATAATCCACGAAGCACATCAACTATTTCTTTCCCACAAAGGCAAAAACAACCTCAAGTAAGTGTAAAACTTCTATCTAATGTTGGCGTTTCCATGTAGCTTTTCTCATGCGACGCGTCCAAACGCGCTTAAAAAAACATGTGAATGGAAAACACGGCTGTTGCGCGTCTCATCCATTTCCTTACAAAGCCTACCTTCATGTAGCGACGCCATGACGTCGTGAGGTTCTTGTAAGTCTAACGACGTGTATCGTTGGACAGTTTGTGAAAAACATCTGCAGGTTCTTGTGGGGCTGAAGTGTAACTCTGGAACGACGTTCCAACATTTGGCGCAAAGTGCGTCAGTCGGGCGCTCGGAGTAATAAAAGGCTTTAGACGGCTGAGCATGCCAGCACAGGATTGCTGCGTCGATGGAGTCGGAGTGGAGAGGCTCCTCTGTGAAGGACGTGCATGAGGGTGCTGGACCGAAGGTCCGGATCCCCTCGGCTTAACATTCACAGTCCTCCTCCACGTTCTCAGCCCTCTGTCTGCATATATCTCGTTAAATGCTCCACTTTATCCCCATCCCCTCATCCATTTATCTTCCTCCCTCTGTCATCGAGCGCCTTATTTTCAGCGCCGGCTCCTCCATACAGTAACTCAACGCTCCTCACAGTCAGCCTCATCTACTTATCTTCACCCTTTCTAAAGGTCATTACACGCACAGCCTGTTTTGCCAGATTAAAATAGAGGCCGACGGAATGGAAGATGAGGTGTGTCATATCTGCCAGCCTCCCACCTTATCAAACACACACACACACACACACACACACACACACACACACACACAGACATGCAGATGCCTGCACACACACACACACAGATGTAAACACGCAGGCATGCTGTTGAAAGGAAATACACATTCAGCCTAAAAAGGGTAGATATGCATATGCACATTTACTCTGAAATACATACTTAACAATGAAATGCATAAAGTGTGTGTGTGTGTGTGAATGCTAGCACTCACACACACACACACACACACACACACACACACACACACTTGCATGCATTCTGTCACACACCTCTAGACGTGCAGGCTCATAAAGCAGGACACACATTCTGTCCCACACACTCGTGCTGCGAAACGCAACCTTTCTCCCATAAACACACTCTGGAACACACTTTGCACACACACACACACACACACACACACACACACACACACACACACACTCAATTACATTTCCGCATCAAACGGGCCGGAGAGCAGTCATGAGAATCAATAGATGCTATAGGGAAAAGGCGGTATTTGGAAAGAAAAAAAGAAATGAGACGTCGTTGAGAGCGAGGAGGGAAGGAGGAGTTTATGAAAAGAAAGAGGAGGAGGCATGGAGAAAGGGAGAGCAGGCCTGCAAAGAAAGAGAACAAACGAGCTTTAAGAACAGGTTGAAAGAGAAGAAGAAAAAAGTGAGGGAGGTGTTTTTTCTTTTTTTTTTTTTTTTTAAAGATTTATTTATTTGTGAAAAAAGAGGTGGGGGGGCGTTGAGAGGAACGCCATAGGAGAAGGATTTGGCTGCGAGTGATGCCGGAGCCCAGACGCATACAGATGAGCTTGAATTCACAAATGTAAAAAAACAAACAAAAAAAACAACTAATAATAAAGCAAAGGTAGCCTCCATCAATGGCGCTCTGGCTGGTGCAACAACAGGGAAACAAATTGGGATTCCACGGTCGCACAAGTCTCCCTCGCTGTTTACTGCGGCTCCTGTTGCCGTTTCTTTTTTTTTTTACTCCTGCGCTGCTTGAGCCTCACAATAGAGAGGATTCAGGACATATGCAGTGGATTCTTCTAATCCACATATCAGTTCTTGTTTCACCATAATGGTATTTCCAGTTCCGCGACGAAAAAGACGCCCCCCCCCCCCCCCCCTCTGTTTGTTGTTCAAGTGTGTGCGCATGTGTGTGTACATGTGCGTGTATCCATGTCTTTGAGAGGGTCAAAGCCTCGCACAATGGGTGCGTGAAGCCCCTCCCCCCTTGTTTTTCACATGCAGATCAGCCACGTATAAGCCTCTCCACACAGGCTTTCACATGGAGCCGCTATAGTCTTCAAGTTCTCCACAGAACCCACTCGTCCTGTGCGGTGGGCCGGTGGGCCACCAGCTCCTTTCTGCAGACTCACAATGCTCTCTGTAGACTCGGCCGACGGCTCGAGGGTCTCGTTTGATTCTGGTCGAGTCGAAACTGTGAAGCAACATGTGAAGGTTTTCAGAGATGACTTTATTGTTTTCATATAACACACGTTTCAATGTGTACTTTATTTATTTAACAGAGTCATTTAAAAGTCTTTTTTGTGAAACTAATGATTTGAAACTAAATTATTTTCTAGTTTTCTAGTCTACTGCACGGCTTTCTCTTAAAATAAACGGACAAAAAGTTCACACGAACGTAACCAGACACGTGTGACTCGCGTCTAAATCTGCCGTTTCTCCACCGCCTCAATGATTGTCAAGCTAACAGGTGATTTCGGACGTTTTGACCAGAGTCACAGTGAATCTCACTAGAGTTCCACGGCACAACCTCGTGCGCTAATCCACAGTGAATTCCAGCAGATTATCACCGACCCAATACCCGATTAGTTCCGCTTGTGCAGTTTTGGAGCTATTGACGTTCATATCGCGGCAAATCCAGTCAAAAAGAAGAAAAGTGAGCTCACCCTGTAGCCTCGGGGAGGTCAACACTTTTGCCGCTTAAATGTTTTATTTCCTAACCTCCAGTATTCAGGAATCTCGTACTTCCCGGAGTAGCGGCTCCTCAGCGACTCCTAAAAGCCTGCATTTTACTGGCAGGAGTTGTATCTGTTGCCTAGCAACATCATCTCAATGGCCATTATCTTATGTGTGCGTGTGTGTGTGTGTGCGTGTGTGTTTACGTCCTCGGTTTGTTGTAATCTGCATTGTGTGAGGGCAGCCTTAAGCTCCCTCTGTTTTATTGCGCTGTCTCCCTATAGGATCACGTGACCACGGCCACAAAGGGAGAACACGCCGCTGATTAACCAAAAACACACAGAAAGACATTCATTATTAATCTGAATGGGAGGATAAAACCATTCTCTGCCTTTTTATATGGATGCCATTCACTTCTGTGCCATCTTGCCAGCAATAAAGAGAAAAACAGAAGCCGAGATCGTAGAAAAACGTCGGTGATTATCTCGCCGTTTTTTGACACCAGGAATAATAAATCTTCACAGCGGCTCCGGTACATCGTGGGATGAAAGTCGGAACATCCCCCCCCCAAAAAAAAGCGTCACAAAGTTGTCTCAAATCCGGAAAAAAAAAAACCCCGTCCAAAGTGCTGCGAATGCCCCGTTCTCCTCTTTATTTCCCCTCTCTCCTCATTAAGGCGCCGTGCCCGAGCCGTCCTTCCAGAAATATAATTGAAAGCGGGGAGAAAGGCAAATGTTGCTTTAATCTCATTTGCAGGCGAACAATGGGCCTGGGACTACGCTAAATTCATAAAAGTGGCTTAATGCAATGAAATTTAATGAGGTAATTTGTGACGGAGCGAGATGGCGGACGCGTCCCGCCGCGCGCAAGGGTATACGCACACACACACACACACACACACACACACACACACACACACACACACACACACACACACACACACACACACACAGGAGGGCAGACACACACATGGAGAGGAAATCTGGCACATGAATATTTATAATAGGGGTGAAACTGAGAATATTCAGTCAGACAGGAGGTTTTTTTTTTTTTTAAATCTAAGAGAACTTGAATGGAGCACTCCTCTGCGCTTGTGTGTATGTGTGTGTGTGTGTGTGTGTGTGTGTGTTGAGCTGAGTCATGCTTTGGGGTAAAGTTCCTCACAGTTTGATTTCGTGGAGCTGCAGAAACACAATCATCAAGGCGCACAGATATTGACTGGAGATTGAAGGCGTCATCTGAAACGTGAACGATTGGAGGTTTGACTCCTTAAACAAGGCGTCAGGGATGCTCCTTCTGATCAAGCACACATGAGATTAGGTCTTTCAATTTGACGTTCGGGGAAAAAAAGAGAGAAAGAAAAAAGATTGTTCCCGTTTCATCTGTCACAGACACTCGACCTCTCATGTTGTCCGAGGCAGTTAGCGTCCCGTTCCAGCCTGACACTGACTCCAGACCTGTCAGACAGTCGGGCACGCTTTCTGGAGCAGAGTATTCAGCCCAGCGCGGTTCCACATCTCATGTCTGAAAAATAGCTGAGAGTCTGCCCAAAAGCTATTTAAGACGTTGACATAAGACAGGTTTGCATCCAAATGTGTCGCAAAATGTTACCTGAATATCCAGAGAATCTGCACAAGAAAATGCGTATGAATATCTGTTCCTACCGACCACCGATTAACATGTCAGTTCATCAAGGTGAGCAGTAGGCGGCGCTCCGAATCTCCAGTCGGAAAAAAAAAACATACCGTTGCAGAAGCTTCAGTGGATGTAGGAGCCGCATGCTTCGGGGACGTCATCATTTATTCGCTAAGACTGTTTCATTTTGTCGCATTTTGCTTTCATCCATGCACAAACTTTTCAAAAAGTTCAAAAAACGTCTTTTGCGAAGATTTCATTTTTTCAAATTTCCGGTGTTTCCATTGAGAAAAATGAGCATAAAGACGGTCACTACTTGCAGGGTTAGTAAGTGGACAAATGCTGGTGAGGCAACCGCTAACGATAGCTCCTCAAGCTTCCTTCTGTTTTCCATAGATTTGATCACATTGTACATCATTTTACTCAAAACAGTGTTTTGAGGATTATTCCTAATAGCTTCTCTAAAACACAATTGTTGGACTCGAGACGCAAACAGCCACGGGGCCATTGTACACGCCGATGAATTACAGTGACACTCGTGATGCCGTGTTCTTGTTGGCAATTTCACCAGCTGTCTAAAAAGAGATGCAAATTGCTGTGAAATCGTCTAATCTCTGAAGCTGCTTTGTTGTCATTCTGACAGCCGAAGAGGACGGAGGCAGGATTCATGAAGAAGTAAGTAAGTAAGTGAGGAGCACACGTTTATCATGTCCAAGGTAACAAGGACAAAGGAAAGCAAAGGAAATAATCTCGCAACGACATGTAGTGAATCACTGCACTTGACTTTTTTTTTTTTTTTATCTTCCTGTTTCAGTGTCCAACTCTGTGTTTCACCATCCATCCGTCTGATACGCACACTCGTGTTATTGGTTTCACTTCCTCGGAGTCAGGTAGCCGACATCGCGCCGAGGCACATATCACTTCCTGGCACCGAGCCGACCGACTCCCGTTTCATTACTGACTGAAATGTAACTGAACGCTGGAATTAAAAGCGATGAATGATTCTCTTTACTCGCGTGTCGTGACCTACATTCAGTAACCTACAGAGTGTTTTCCAAAAGCTGCAGCGTGTGTGTGTGTGTGTGTGTGTGTGTGTGTGTGTGTGTGTGTGTGTGTGCGTGTGTGTGTGTTCTCTCGGGTGCAAGTGAGTAATGTTATGCTAAGCGATAGCACCGCATGGTGCTGTGTTTTTACTGGATGGGCTTGAGATATTATGACGGTGTTCCACCCTCGAGTATTCCCCCCCCCCTCCCTTCCTCAGCCACAGTCATGTAACTTTTTCAGAAGTTAGAACAATTCTTTTGAATCACACACTTTCACATTTGACTTTGCAACAATACACACACGGACGCACACAAACACACGCTCCTTTCTTTTTGTGCTGCTGCTGCTGCTGCTGCTGCTGCTGCTTTGCTTCCTCTGCAGAAGCCAATAACAGTTTAACTGTACTGTCACTCAGCGGCGCTGAGCGGGAGGGAGAGGGATGAAAGTGAACAGGGAGGAGAAAAGGAGAGAGGGAGAGATTAAAAGCTGGGAGATGGATGCGACAGAGGGAAAGAGAGAGGAAGGGGAGGGCGGGGGAGTGAAGGAGAGGAGGCGATGACGGTGGAGCTCGCGGCACGGGAGGAATTTGACAGAGCGAGACTGGCGACGGAGAAGGAAAAGGGGGGAGAAAGAGAGGGAGGAGGGGAGGGAGGTAGAACAGAGCGGTGCAGCTAAAAACTCTGCCGGGTCTCCGTCGATCACAGGTCACGACGGGCTAAAAGGACCCAGTGGTCGCCCTGCTTGCAAACTCCAACTCCCACAATCCATTTAGAGCCTCACCTAATGACAGGGGCCACCTTGATGGACTTAATTACACAGTGTATTTAAATATAGATGGCGCATAAATTCCAGCTATGGACTGTTAAATACAGTTTAGTTCACACATTATGCTCCCCCTTTCTTTTTTTTTTGCTTTACTAAACATAACCGGACGTGAAAAAGTCTTTCTTGAAGCTGCAGTTTCTATTCCATTACATCTAATGACGGAGAGTAATCTCTGTCCCAAGATTGAACACCCCCCTCCACCCTCCACTACCTCCCCCTCCACCCTACACTACCTCCCCCTCCACCCTACCAGGCTCCATTAGACGAGAGATGAGGTGAGGACGGGCGGCATTATCTTAACTGAGGTGAATCACCTTCCCACCAGCTCCACGGGTGTTAATAACACTCTCGTCCGGGGAATGGGACGGCGAGGGTGTGTGTGTGTGTGTGTGTGTGTGTGTGTGTGTGTGTGTGTGTGTGTGTGTGGGTGTGGGTGGGGGGGGGGGGTATGCCTTCTGTGACGGTCTCGGGTCAAGGTAAATGACTCGTAATGAAGCGCGCAGACAGACGCAGGAGTCACGGTCAGCCTCGCCGAGTACATCAAGTCGCCTCAGTGCACACACACACACACACACACACACACACACACACACACACACACGTAATCTTTTGCGTGTGTGTGTGTGTGTGTGTATGTGTGCGCTCGTGCGCGTTGTCCCGAAAAGAAAATCTGGACAATCTGCGGTTTGTTTAGTCAGTCCTCTGCACACAGTTATAAACAAGTATATAAATCAATTAACAGGAGAACAGACGGCAGCACATACTGTGGAGTAGTTCTAAGAATAACAATGTCAGTCTGTCATCCGGTCTGACACCATTTGATGGATCGCAAGCACTTATCAATTAGGAGCATGTTAGCATTCCGACGTTAGCATTTAGCTCTAAAGTACCACTGTTTTCTTGTACTGCATGGTACAGCTCGACTCTGCGCTACTAGACTCACATTTGGTTCTTTTCCACTGTGGATAGCACTCGTCGATGGAGGCGGGATCCTTAGCCGATCGTCAGATCGACAAAAATCCGGCTGGATATTTTCGTCGGCAAACAGACAGAGGAACGTTTGTATTTCAGTTGACCACAGCGAGTTTTTTGCTGGCTGCCATTTAAAAAATAAGAAAAAAGATCTCTGTCAAGTGAATGAAAACAATGTGGTCGCTGTTGACGGTAGTCTCGATTGTGGTGACGATTCTCTGACCAATCAGTGGTCCACAGTGTTTCTAGTAACGGCTCAGTCTGCTTGCAACCTGGAATAAGGGGTACCAAAAAAAGTACCAGGTACAGTCCACAACTTTTGCAAATGGAAAACGCCCCCAAAAAAACGTTGTACCATGCAGCGGAAATTGTATTAGTATTGTTGTCTTCTGTGTCTCCTGCCAATCATGACTCACCCTGATACAGAACAGAGAAACAGCTTTTATAAGTTCAAGACAACTACGACTCAGCCGCAGGTTTAGATCTTAAAGTGCTGACTTCACCGTGATCTAAACGCTCTTTGGCTCTCGAGTATCCGCACACATCCACGGCATCACCCTTCAGCAACATCTTACCCGATATCATGATGACTTTGACATATTTACGGGTCGCAAGCAACTATATGCATCGAGTATTTGAGAAAGCATTTGCCAGCAATGCACGCTGGAATAAAAGACGTACAATAACAGGACGTGCAACCACATGACAAGTTACAGCCAGAGGCGTGAAATTCCACGTGCGGCGTATCTGCAGATTGCATGAAAGACGCGTTGGAAGTTGTCTTTATAAATGACCAATCAGACTTTAGATCACCAGCTCGACTGCCTGAGTTTGAATAGATTCCACCGTAGATAACCTTCAGGCTCCATACCGCCACCGCTACAGTCAGCGACGAGTGCCAGGTTCTTCCAGACACCTTTCTCCCTTCTCCTGCACGGCTGCCTCCACTGCAGGAACACACACACACACACACACACACACACACACACACACACGCACACCCGTCGCCCACCTATATGAAGTGACACTAATGGAGCGTTCCATAATCTGCTCCATCCATCTATCAGTAATGGGCCGCGCTATCAATCCGGCTCGCTGAGGGGGCGTATCTGTAGTCACCCTCGTCGCGGCAATCCCTCATGAAGTGTAATAACCATTCGGCGGGGTAATCTCCGCCGTGATGGGACGGGTCCCAGCCAGCCTTGACCCCGGCGACACGGTGGCTGATGATGATGTCATTCCCCTCAAATAGCCCCCCCCCCCCCTTGTCTTGAAGTGCGTGCATGTGTGCGTTTTTGTGAGATGAGTAGAGGTCAGAGCTCTGATCTCATCCGTCTCTCTGATTGAATCGAAGCACCGGGGGGAGAGAGAGAGAGAGAGGGGGGGGGGGGGGGGGGAGAGAGAGAGAGAGAGAGAGAGAGAGAGAGGGTGAGAGAGAGAGAGAGAGAGAGAGAGAGAGAGAGAGAGAGGCGGCCGCTCAGTTCATTCTGCCGTTTTTTTTGTGAGCAGGAAGTAGCGGGAGGGCTCCGCTTCCTGTATTCATGAAAGGAGCGTCGGGGGGGGGGGGGGCGCCGCCGCATCTTTTTTTTTCCATCTTCACAATAATAAGGGACGGCCGTCGCTTTCTCCATCCTTTGCGAGCTCAGGTGGATTCTCCGGCTGCTTCATCGGCGTGACGCAGCGGCTCAACACACGGCCGACACGGACTGTGACAAAAGTGAAGTTGCGTTCATTACAGAGCACCAAATCAAATCTCCCTTCACCCGACACACATATTTATATATATACGCCTTCAAGAAACCGCACGCTGATTCCTCTTATCACAGATAATGGAAACTTCTTTTTCATTTTCTTTAGTTTTTTGTCGGCAGTAATTGCAAAGCAGCTTGTTTTTTTTCTCAGGTTGAGGGTCGGTTTAGATTCTGTTTCCGTCTTAGTGAGCCGGGAATCCAACGCTGTTACACACCTTTCAGTCGGCAGAAAAGAGTTTAGACTCACACTAATCTTCTCAATGTGACTTTGTAGTACTGGTCAAGAGCTAATCATCTAATTGATGAAGGACTCCGTTTTATTAGAATATGTCATTTGTACAATAAACTATGCGCAATAGCAACAACGAGAAGAAGAGCTTTTTCCTTTTTGCTTTTTCTTGCTCATGTGCAGCTTCACATTGAGGTGAATTTCTATTGGACACGGTGCGGTGCCGTCGGGTCGGTCCGGTTCCCTTGTCACCTTTAAACCACACACACACACACACACACACACACACACACACACACACACACACACACACACACACACACAAACACAGAACAAGGAGGACTGTTTGTGTCTCTGTCTACACGGTCCTCCGTCAGCTCCTTAATTAATCCTTAATAAGCTCGCTTGTCTCTCTTCAGTTACAGGCATCAGCCCGTTAACTCGAGTTTAGTCTTCCCACCCTGTTCACTTGTTTCCTCTCCTCTCTCCGGCGTCCCATGAGGCAACGAGAAACAACCTCAGTCAGAGCTGCCAGTTTAGGTTTTGATCACCATGTGTGTCTTTTCTATTAATAGAAACAAAGGAATACACAGAAACTTTAGTCTGGCTTTTATCCAATCTGTTTCAGACAAAGAGTCAGATGCGGGAAGATCTATTCATAATGAGAGGAGGCAATTTAATATCTTGCTTATAGATATGAAACATTTTCACGCGTACGTTCTTTAATAGCGGTTATGATAACTTAAGTGAAAATATAATGTGGATCAAATGAGACTTTTCTAGAGATATTGAACCTGCTGCGGCTTTAAAGGTTGTCCGTTCACCAGCGTCACGTTTCAACGTTTTAATACATCTGCTCTGCATGCACTGTGTGTGTGTGTGTGTGTGTGTGTGTGTGTGTGTTTATGCATGCCCATGGCGGAGGTTAAGAGTGACAATGGCGGCTTTGTTTCTCGCAGCAGCTGTGAGCGGTTAGAATCAGACACTGGGACATTGCTTTCCGCTGGCGTCCATGTGGTGCCAACGGGACTGCAGGATGGTCGCACCTCACTAATCATGACATCATGCTTTCCACTGGGCCGTTTCCATGCCTCCTCGCTCCGTCTTCTCCCCCCCCCTCGTCTCCCCATTCATCCCCACTGACGCTGAACTTCCTGTCTCTGTAGGGCCAAAACAGACGCTTCTGCTCACTCAAAAAAAACCCGTTCTGTACGTCTTACTAATTCTCCTTCTACTTTCCTCTTTCTTTCTGTCAAAAAGGAAAATATGTCAAAAAATAAAAAGAAGGGAGGGAGGGATTAGGGAACCCGGTGCTGGATTGGTGTCTTTTACTGCCTGGCACAGCAACAACACCGAGGCCCACCCACGGCAAAAAAAAAAAAAAAAAAAGGGCAATCAACACATGCCCGCATTCCTCCCCAGCTCACCACACACACACACACACACACACACACACACACAACTGCTGGCTTATACTCACACTCGCTGTGTGCATGCACACACGCAGTTCAACAAACATGTTGTTTCCCTGCATAACCATATATAAATGATTGTTATGGGGAGTCACTCACCGACGAACTTCAAGAGTATTAAAGGGTCGGAAACGTCATCATTCCATACCGTGCCAGTACGGCCATTAAAATCGATACGCTTTAAATCACTGCAGTAAATGTTCCCAGCAATCAGCCCATTAGAGATTCTCTTAATTGTACAAGTGCAGATAATGTGATGGAAACAGATATTTCTTCTCTGTGCGCCAGGTATTTCTTCAAATAGATTCATATGATCGCGGATGGCCGCAGGACAAAAAAAAAAAAATGCTCATTCTGTTTCTGTTTGCAACACAGGACTTTGATTTCACGAGCAAGTCGTTTCACTGACGCCGCGTTATTGAAAAGTGATCGCTCCGCTCTGCAGTCGTCCCCCCCGTCGACAGCTGACCGTTCCCAGCTGTCAATCAGGGAAAGTCTTGCATCGAGGAGGAGGAGGAGGAGGAGGAGGAGGAGGAGGAGGAGGAGGCCGGTGCCGCCCATTATTGAGAAACCCCAATAAACCGACAAAATGTCCTGTTGGACCGAAGGTCAATAAAATAAACGCTGATTGTTCTGAAGGGCCCAATACATCAAAATGAAGCTAAGAACCACAGACTGCATATAAGAAGTGGATGTAGTTGTCTTGACGTCACCCATTGGTGACAAACTGCTGTTTTGAAGCCTTGAGTTTTGGCGATGTCGCTGTCGCCATCTTGGATTACGACCATCGCCATGTTGTTGTTGTTGTTGTTGTTGGGTTTTTTTTGCAGCCAGTGAACGAAAGTTACCATTTTTAGAATGCGGGAAGTGAGGCAGAGACGTCTCTGACTTGTTTTTTCGCCCCCTGCTGGTCAGTAGAGAGAATGGAAGTTTATTAAAGACTGCAGAACCGGAGGTTGCCGCCTGCTTAGAGCCTGATTTCATGTGACATCCAGTGTAAGCCACACCCCCTCCCTCACTTCTATCTAAATTGAACAGATACAGATAATGGATCAGATCGTTAATATAAGATGTGTACAGCATTGGTATTTGACATTACAGCTCTGACCTCTGTCCAATCTGCCTCCATATTACTATTATTAGGCTTTTGAAGGAATCCAGATCATTTTTTGGGAGTTTTCCGTTTGGTTCAAAGCAAGGTTAAATCCGTCAAACATCAGTTGAAAGGCAGCGTGTTTATTTCGTCGGCTACAGTTTCCACTCAGATAAGGAACCTTGACATCCTGAACACACGCACGTTCTCCCGCAAACACACAAATGACTATTGACAACACGTTTGAAGCTGACAGCTTTCTCCCCGTCACCCTCACGCGTTCTCTCTCTCTCACTTGTACAGCCGGTCGGGCCCCGCGGGTCACATTCAAATGATGACATTGTCACTTCTGCAACAGCCGACAGTCGCGCTGATGCCTTTTTATTCTCAAGCCCAGAGCCGCGAAGGTCGGTTTTCGGGGGGGGGGGGCGGGGGGAGTGACAGGAGATCAGCCCCCGGGATAGTGCTCCGTCGGCGGGCGGGACTCAGACTCTGGCAGGGTGGAGCTGGTGGAAGGTGGAGAGCAGCCTGGGGAGAATATCAAATCCAGTGACAAAACTACTTCTCTGCATCTAATACCTTTTTTTTTTTTTTTAACCACTCATCCTTTCCTTCTAACGCTACTTTCTCGGAGTATATTACATTACATTACAGTCATGTTTAGTATGCAGAATAAGCAGCACATAACCTGACAATCTATGAGCAGGGACGCACATTCATTCTGGTGATCACTCATTTATCGTATGTCGTACTTAGGAACAGACTGTGAACACAGAGAAAACGTTTTTACTTGTTGGAATGTCCCTATAATCACTGCTTTCGTCCTTCCTTCCTTCCTTCCTTGCTTGCTTGCCTCGTCCTCCTTTTATTCATCCAAATCTCATTAGTACATAATGGAAGATCAAATTAGTGCCGTCACCACCTCTATTATTTGTGGATAGAATTATACTCCACGGACTGATTGATTGGCAGAGGCTGCTTCAAACCAACACACCTCACGCTTCCTCTTCTTTCCTCATTGCTTCCTTGTCTCTTTCTTGTCCATTTGTATAAATACAGAAATAAAGAGAAACGGGAAAGGACCGTAAACAAGAAAATGACCGTCAGGGAAATGCAGAGATGACGGAAAAGAGCGCTGGATTTCCCAAAAGCAAAAGCATATGGTCGGAGTCATATTCAAATATGCCCCCCTCAGGGTGTGTTAGGTTTTGCAACCGGTGTGCGCCGGCCGGGTGGGCGGCGGTTTGTGCAATGCAAGGCTTTAGCTTTACCGCCCGCTGTGTATTGGAGCTGGGTATAGAGGCAAACCCCTATATCCATAAATAGAGTTATACAGCAATAATAAGAAGGGTGGAACATTCCCTCGCCTCCAGTCAGGAGCTGAGCTTTACAGCCAGGCATTATCTGTAATGATGCTGTGGTAAATATAAAGGTGAGTAAACTATTATGCCCGCGCCGCAGGCAGAAGGCGGCGGCATCAGCAAAATCAATTACATTTGCGGGAAAAGCATTGATTTATATTATGCCCTTAAACAAATCCATCCGCCAATAACTTGCTTCAGTGTGATGGCGTTCAGTGTAACGTCGAGTATGAATTCACATCATAAAGATTTTTTTTTTTATCATCTTGGAAAGGTTGTGAAAGGTTGGTAAACACCGTTCTGCACACATAAAAAAGGGTAGTTTGGGTTTAGTGTGGTTTACACACCGGGCCCTCGTGTTGTGGCTGGTCCCGTTCGTTGCCTGGCGCCATAAAACCTTTAAACATCGCATCAGATGAAGAGTTGTTAGTGAATCTACGAGAAGCCTTGAAGCACGTGGGTGGGAGGTAAAGAAAGGGTCACTTGGCTGGATGGCGGATGTGTGTTTGTGTGCGTACGCGTCTCTGCCTGGCACTGTAACGAGATTACCTGTCATGGGAAAAGCTCTGCATGTGAATGGGGATGGCTGTGTGTGTGTGTGTGTGTGTGTGTGTGTGTGTGTGTGTGTGTGTGTTCCTAGGAAACATGCAATGTTCTGTGTGCATCAACGTTCTAGCTTCTCCAAGAGAAAGAAATGGACATTAGATGACTGGTTTTCATCCATCAGTTTTATTTGAATTTTGAACATGAAAAAAGCTGTTTGAAGATGCCAGAAATTCCATTAAAAAAAAAAAGAAGGGGGAAAAAAAGGGTGTTTATACTTGGAGGGTACCTGCTTGTGCTTCTTTCATTGTAAACATAGCACACATTCTCTGGCTGCCAATTCTAAAAATCAAAAGCAGTGTGGACATCAGGAAATCCAATTATGGAGGATCTAAAGCCGGCTGCATACCTGCCGAGTCCAGCCAGTGACTCTTGTTGCATATTAAATGTTGAATAATTGAATTTCCTTGAGGAATTCTCCGTCCATTTTGTAACGTATAACGGTTTATGTACTGTAACCGGCAGCGCATGTTAGTCCACTTCAGCTCCCATGATGCTTAGCGCTGTGCCAACGGCTGCTTACATCGGGGTGGGATTGCAGACCTAACTTGACTGCTGGTGTTAGTTACAGATAGGACCAGTGTCTGGTTACAGCTCCTCTTACACTCATTACACTGATGGACTGTAACTCTATCTCACACACACACACACACACACACACACACACACACACACATGCTGGTAATTAATTGACACATGAGTTACGGCCCATGTAAACCCGAGGGAGTGTTATCAGGAGACATCCCAATAACGAGTGCATGCACAGACACACACACACACACACACACACACACACACGTCTACAAAGAGCCATGATCACATGTTCTTCCCCATCTCCTCTCCCATTACACACACACACACACACACACACACACACACACACACACACACACACACACATATATTAGTAAGGGTGTACATAATGAACATAAATTGAGTGATGACTCATTAATGTTGCTTTCTCATCTTATCCTGCTACAGTACGTCCTGCAGCTATTATGTCCGTGTGTGTGTGTGTGTGTGTGTGTGTGTGTGTGTGTGTGTGTGTGTGTGTGTGTGTGTGTGTGACAGAAAGAGAGAGAGACAGAGTACGGTGGGTTTCCTGTGTGGGTAAAGCACGGCCAGAGGCAGATAAAGATTGTTTCGTTTGTGTGTGTGTGTGTGTGTGTGTTTGTGTGTGTGTGTGTGTGTGTGTGTGTGCTGGCAGTGATCGTTCCCCTCAAAGCACATTCCACTGCGAACCACAAAATCCCTCCTTGTCCTTTCTCTAGCCTTCTTCACTCCATCTTTCTGTTAATTCTCTCCCATCTTTTCTCCCTCATCCTACCTCCAACTCTCAGCATCCCCCCCTTCTCTCTCTCTCTCTCTCTCTCTCTCTCTCTCTCTCCCTCTCTTTTCCCCCCGCCTTGCCTAAAAGGTAGAAAATTGCCTCTGGATTCAAACTCTTCCTCGGCTGAGTGACTGGGAGTTTGTTTTGGCAGAGAGCTGCACAGTTCAAGAGTAGAAATCAGTCTGTGTTTGGTTACAGAGGAGCAGGGCTGTTCGCTGGCATTACATTAACAAATGAAAAACAGTAAGATTTCAGGAAAAGAAACTTACCTGCTAAATGATGTTGACTTAAACACTTGCTTCACCCGTTAACCTCTCACATCGGCCCCTACAGCTGACTGCACTGCAAAACTCACAGGCTTCTCGGCCTCCTACAATACAACTTCCTGTTCAGGGAATCAGTCATTTTTGGCTAACAGAGCTGCAGGGTACTTTTTTTTTTGTTGTTGCTGCCTCTACTGCTATCTCTTCTACTGCGATACCTCCATGCAGACACACTTACTACACAGCGGTGACACCACCAGGGGAGTGTGTTATTGTCTCCCACCGTATGGCTGTTTTAAATGGCAATTTGAAGCTCCGCTGGCTCTATAATTAGCTGTGAGCTCCCACAGGAGAGAGGGAGGGGGGAAAAAAAACTGGCTTATCGTCTCTCCCGTGTAATTACACATCCGAGTAGGGCGACAGACACTCGCATAAGCAGACATGAGTGCAGACAGATGCACAGGCATAGCAAAGGCGCGCATGTACCAGTAATCTGCACGCACGTTTGTTGTTAGCTAGCGCGGTGCCCGCTTGAGAACGTGCCTGTTCAGAGCGGGCCGGATGCCTGGGCGTGTGCTGGCGCTGCTCGCTGCTCACACAAAGAACTTTGCGCTCCGGGTCCTCAGCAATACGCCCGCGGTGACATGCAGTAGTTCAGTCACACAGACGAGTCGCTGCTTTTCACTGGCAGAAACTGGCAGACAACCTGACCCCTAACAGCTATAGATTTATTACAATGTTGATATGAAAAATGTTGAATGTTATGTTTCTATTGTAGCCCGAAATAGCTTACAAACGCCCCCACAGGACTTAAAATATACAACTCAACTGTATGCTACTTACTGTCTACTTCTACTTCAGAGGGAAATATTGTAGCGCTAACTTGACGAAGTGATGTTGTTACTGGTTAGGTTGCAGATTCAGATTTGCCTCACAAAATCTAACAATTTAAATCTGATGCCTAATTATTCATTTAACTACTCGGCATTCAGGTTGCACATTGAACAGATGCTATGTACATATGTAAGTACATGCATGACTTTTACTCTGCAGTATTGGTAAAGAAATGTTTTGAGTCGGCCTACTTCCAATGCCTTTACCAACATTCCTTGTTAGAAACAACTGTGGTTGCCTGGGTCCCCCACATCACTTAATTGGCCCCTGAAAAACACCCAAGTCGTCGGTCAGGAACATTGGTGAAATACACTTAGTGGGTGTACTTTACATGGCTTTGACATGACCACTGCGGCTATCAAGTAAGAGCATGGATTTGATGTTGAAGAGGTATTTTTCCTGGCGTAACTGTATTCATGTTGTAAGTTAGTGCTACAGCGAGGAAATACAAAGTTACTCAAGGGGAAAAACACGACAAAGTGGGTGGCTGACTCACACTCTGAGAAATACACTCTGGTGGAAGTGAAGCCGTGTTGGTTGTGGAGTGAACTGCATTCAATGAACTGCTGCGGAAGAGCAGAGCGCTGTACGCTTGTTTGTTTATTCAAAGCTTATTCATTCTGGACGTATTTAAATTGCACCAATTTTGACAATTAGCGCTCCCTAGGGTCCCCAGCAACACACCCTCCTGAGTGTGAAGTGGATCGGGTGAGCGGTTCTCCAGATATGCAAAGGACACACAGACATTTAGACAGTGAGTCTTTGCATTATAGCTAGATTTGCCACCTGTGCTAATATCCTAAAGCATCTCCACCAGTCAGACGTTCTGCCTGTTTGCCGAAGGAAGTGACTTTTACTTTTTGTCAACAGCTGCGACAAATATGCTAACGTGGAGATGAACGATGGCATGGCAGGAGAACAGACAGTGCAGAAATATGAGTGCTGCTCTCGCTTTGCCAGAGCTCTCTCTCTCTGTGTGTGTGTGTGTGTGTGTGTGTGTGTGTGTGTGTGTGTGTGTGTGTCTCTCTCATAGCACTGCGGCTATGAGGCTGCTGCAGATAGACATAAAAAGGAAGACAGAGTGTGTTAGAGGCCGAGGTCATTAATCTGACTGTCCACTGCTCTCTCTGTTCCCGAGACAAGAAAGCAGGGGAGACAAGGACAGCGAACACACAGGGAACAGGATCAGGGGGACAATGGCATCGTGTAGCACCTGTCCAGAGACGAGCTACCTCAGACATAGAGCGTTATCTACCTCAGACATAGAGCGTTATCTACCTCCGACATAGAGCGTTAGCTACCTCAGACATAGAGCGTTAGCTACCTCAGACATAGAGCGTTAGCTACCTCAGACATAGAGCGTTAGCTACCTCAGACATAGAGCGTTATCTACCTCCGACATAGAGCGTTAGCTACCTCAGACATAAGAGCGTTAGCTACCTCAGACATAGTGCGTTATCTACCTCCGACATAGAGCGTTAGCTACCTCAGACATAGTGCGTTAGCTACCTCAGACGGGTGACCGTGGCTAAGTGGAGAGCAGGGCCGCCTTTCAATCAGAGGGTCGGAGGTTCGATCCCCGGCTCCTGCCTCTACTAGTCTCATGTCACTGTGTCCTTGAGCAAGACACTTAACCCCAAAATGGCTCCCGTAGCTGCGTCTACGGTGTGTAGATAGATACTGAATTGTAAGTCGCTTTGGATAAAAGCGTCTGCTAAATGACTGTAATGTAATGTAATGTAATGTACCTCAGACATAGAGCGTTATCTACCTCAGACTTAGGGTGTTAGCTACCTCAGACATAGAGCGTTAGCTACCTCAGACATAGCGCGTTAACTGCCTCAGACATAGAGCGTTATCTACCTCAGACGTGACATAGGGTGTTAGCTACCTCAGACATAGAGCGTTAACTGCCTCAGACGTGACATAGGGTGTTAGCTACCTCAGACATAGAGCGTTAACTGCCTCAGACGTGACATAGGGTGTTAGCTACCTCAGACATAGAGCGTTAGCTACGCCAGCCGACAACTTTAGACCTGAATACAAACAGAAAGC
This sequence comes from Cebidichthys violaceus, assembly GCF_023349555.1. Lineage (NCBI taxonomy): Eukaryota > Metazoa > Chordata > Actinopteri > Perciformes > Stichaeidae > Cebidichthys > Cebidichthys violaceus. Next base: position 18,761,294 of record NW_027176816.1, read on the forward strand.
CCGTGTTACAAACTGAAAGCATGGAATTTTGACAGGCGTGGGCTTTTACCAGACAGGGTCAACCAAAATGACACTGTTTGTTGCATTGTGGGAAATGCAGTATCTTGTGGGATTTTTTTTTAGCTTAATCTGTAATGTTCCATTCTTTTTTCTTTTCTTTTTTTTTCACTTGTGAGTCTCAAACTTAATGGAAGTGCAATGTTCAATCACTGGTGTATCTCTTTAAGTCACTCGTAAGTCATAAAAGTAGTCTTTGGACAGGAGAACAGACAGTATATTATACTGTATATTATACTATTATTAATATATATGTCTTTTATTTAGAGATGGTTGATCTGTATCAAATTGTTGCTATTTTCTACTGCATACTAGCTGCATGCTACTCTATAAATTGCATGCATTGTGATTGTCTCGACAAAAGTAACCAACGTTTTTATGGACCATGAACTCCCAGCTGACCTGTAGACAGTACTGGTGACCTCTTTCATATGGGAATGGCACAAAGTGACGTCCCAGCTGTTCCATTTACATCAGGTGTTCAATAAATGGCAGAGCGTCCGTGAATTTGTCTCGCCTGTCAATCTTTAAAGTCTCATTGAGCTGAGTCTGGTGATCTGTCTGAGTCGCCGCTGGTTATCCGTAGCTTTTATCGTCTTTATCGCCAGCTGAGGTCACTTTGCTGAGTCGTCGTCCTCAGTAACTCTCACCGACGAGCCAAGAGGAGAACGAGGTAGGGTGAAAAGTTGCTGCGTCAGACATTAGTCGGAGATTAATGAATGAAAAAAAACATACTTCTTTTGCATTTCATATTTTCTAACCTGCAGAGATTAATAATTCACGCCTCTCCTGCCTCTTAACCTGCTCGTCCGCGATGCTTCACCTCACAAACTAACAGGAGTAACTCATCACTCACCTATGGCTTTGGTTGGAAACTTGGTATTCATATTTCTGTGTGTGTGTGTGTGTGTGTGTGTGAGTGTTTGTGTCTTTCGGGGAAGGTTGTCGAAATTGTGTCATTCTCATCGCTCGCTCTCTCTCTCTCTCTCTCTCTCTCTCTCTCTCTCTCTCTCTCTCTCTCTCTCTCTCTCTCCGCGGCCCAGAATTAATCGCCGTGGCAGCGAGCCAGAGGAGGGGAGCAAAGAGAAAGGAAGAGGGAGACATTTATCATTCGCTCAGTAGACGCTCACCCTGTGACCGCACCGTGACATTGTTTTCTTTATTCAGTTCATTCGGGCCAGCGGCTGATAATTTATACGCGCTACCCTCTTTAATAATGAGTTGTTGTCTTCTCGAGGTGGGGCAGCCTCCTGCTTACACACACACACACACACACACACACACACACACACACACACACACACACCACACACGTGAAATGTTCAGTCAACATCGGGGTCTTGACCGCTCTTTGTCAAAGTCAACACACACACACACACACGTACACGCTGAAGGAGTGGCAGTGATGAAGTATTCTTTCCTCCCGGTGTTTGCTCCAGTCAGGCTGATTCAAAACTACAGAATCGTGTATGTGTCTGTGTGTGTGTGTGTGTGTGTGTGTGTGTGTGTGTGTGTGTGTGTAGCGTCCGTGGGAATTTCATCCTTGAAATTCTTTTTTTTCTCTTTTCCTTCCTTTTCAATCCATACTCCTCTGTTTACCTTGAAGACAGCGGTACAGTGGTCCTCGAGGCCGCCTACACCTCTCTGCTCTTGACAAATTGAGCTAGTTTAGCGGTAGTTTCACTACTCACTGCAGGGCAAACACACACACACACACACACATGAACACACACACACACACGTACGAACACTCACACCTACGCACGCTGCTAGGCTGAGTTATACACAAGTGTGTTCTGCTTGGCCGATCAGGTGTGTCAGCTGAGCTGGTACATCAAGGCGGGGAGAAAAAGCAAAAGAGAGAGAGTGTGTGTGTGACAAGATGAAGAGAAGAGAGTGGGATGAGAGAGAGAGAGAGAGAGAGAGAGAGAGAAACAAAAGAGATGCAATTGTTTCCAAAGCTCTGAGGAGCGAGTGAGAGGGAAACGGTGGCGCCAAATCAGATATGGCGAGGGAAGTGAAACGCCGCGTAGATGCAAATACATACACACACACACACACACACACACACACATATCATTGATAGGACCCGAGAGATGAAGATTTGTCCTCACTTGTTGTCCTCTCAGAGCTGTCGAGATAAAACTATTATGGTTGGAGTGTGGAAACAGTAGCACAGGGGCCAGCAGTTCTGTCTGCATTGCATCCTTTCTCTCCGTTGATCTTCGGAGGGAATCTGTTCACCGTTCCACACCACAAGAAACTGTTTCCTTCTGTCTGACAAAGGCTATTGAGATCACTCCCACCGCATTATTGCTACTTCTTCTGGTGGAGCGGGGCCTGTTTGCATCTGACAAAAGTACTACCACGACGGTAGCAGTAGCATTCGTACTGCTCTACAGTACAGCGCTATACTGCAAACAATTCTAACTCACGGTCCACTTAATAGCTTTTTCTTTCTTTTTCTGGAGCTTTCAACCATGTCACACGCTCTCTAGAGGTGGATGCGGTTTGCTCAGTTGTCATGGAGATGGATCTGTTGACATGAAAGCTCAGTAGCTGTTAGGATTTTATCCGTAGCTCTTCCACGACTTTCATGTCGGCTTATAAATGAAGCATGAAGGTTGTGTGTTGACCTTGGAAAAATAGCGGTTCGGCAAAGCAATCCCACTTGAAGCACCACTTAGTATGAGGAGTTAGACTGACAGCCAATGAAGCGGCGGCGATTCTCTGCCGGAGATACTACCGGCCTTGCATTTGTTTCTCTCAGAAACTCCAGAAAGCGATGATGGGCAACACACAAAAAAAAGAGGGAGGAGGCAGTCACATCATTTCTTTTTTTAAATGTCTGTCATCCTCAGCCAGACAGGACTATTGTTGGCCTGTCATTCACTTAGAAGATGTAGTAACCACTCATCAGATATGAGTTATTACTTTACCAATTAGTCAACTTGTTTACAAGTTGTCAAAAGGAATTTTTTTTTAGCCAATTCGCAAAAAAGAAAGAGGTGAGACGTGTTTCCATCACCTGGTTTGGAGCCAGTGGGAGCGATCCTCAAAGGTTGACGCCGTAGGCTTCACTTCACGCAGGGACTGACCATTGTTTCCGAAAGCCCAATAGTCCGAAAGATGTCTCATCGGACCTAAAGCCCATTTGTCCAACAGTCCAATTATCACTAAAAACAAACGCCCATTGTTCTGAAGGCCCATCGCTCCGTAAGTACACACTCTACCTGCAACAGACGTTATTTTAGTTCTATTATGGTGAAGGCCTGAGCCCCATCCAACCCAACTAGAGACACAAATGGAGAGAGGTCTTCAGGAGTTTGTTTTTAATTCTGCAATTTTAACTGTTCCATCATATGCACGAGCATGCTGGTCAAAAAAAGACAAAAAACAAAATTTTCCATAATTTTTTCTCTATAACAATATTTCAAAAGGACCTCACAGAGCACTCCAGACACTGACTCCCCACACCCTCCATACTCTGATACTAAAACTGTTATTCAGTAACAGTCTTACAGCCAAATACCACTTGCTGCAAGGAAAATTCTTTTTTTTTCTCCCCCCATCTTCCTCCACAGAAAGTTGAAATGTGCCGAGGCGCCACCTTTCTTGCTCGCCGCTCATTTCGACTGGAAGAACGGCTCCCGACTGGAGGCCCAGGAGCTGCCAGAATGCTTCTTCACAAGCATAGATATGCCTGAGACCTGCTCATAATTACCCCCCCCCCCCCCCCCCCCCCCCCCCCCCTCTCCCACCCGCCGGGCCTGAATTTTCCAACCAGCAAACCGCACCGTCACAAGGCATTCTCTGCGTGGATGTCATTAGCTTCACATCGGCCTCGGCCCTGCAGGATCGGCCCCGGGGAAGAATGCGGAGCTGCTGTTGTAGCACACAGCCGGACCCAGTTATGTCATGAGCGTTCTCAGGGGCGGCGTGGCTCAGTGGGGCCGAAGGGAAGAGAAGGGGAAGAGGAGCCTCACAAAAGTCCTTTAATCTCATCTGTAACCGCCGACGGGCAGAGGCGCGCCATTTCCCCGCAAATCAACCCATCGCGAGTGAGCGCCTTGTCATTTTTCGGTACCACTTTGAGCGATCCGCTTTTGTTCTGTCCTGTTTGACACACGCTGAAATGAGTGAGACGGCATAGAGTCCCACTTGTTTTAAAAAAGGGCTTGATTTCAGGATAAATGGCAGAAAGAAGTTAACAAGAGGGACAGAAAAGAAAGGAAGAGAATCGGATAAAGAGATGGAGAGTAAAGAAGTAAAGGGGACGGCTTACTGTGTGGCTTGCTTGTGTGTGTGTGTGTGTGTGTGTGTGTGTGTGTGTGTGTGTGTGTGTGTGTGTGTGTGTGTGTGTGTGTGTGTGTGTGTGTGCTGGAAAAAAGGCTTGTGAAAGCGGCGGCGCTGAGGGGAAACTCAAGTCCATTGAGCTTGTGAAAGATTAAAGAGGCCTTACACACACACACACACACACACACACACACATGCGACCATGCCCGCCCAGCGGCCGACTGACGGCAGAGAAAGCGCTGTGCCCTGTCTAACTATCGGACAAGAAGGGTGCTGAATGCAGCGCTGGCGAACTGGGAGTCGTGCGCTCCTGACTTGAATGGAAGGAGACGTCTCCCGTTCGTGTCTTCTGGTTACAAAGTGACATTTGGTGGCGCGTATTCCCCAGCAGGGATGTAAGTCAAAGGGATGCGGTGACATTTTGACGCTCCCAGCGCCCTGCAGTTTCGGTGCTAATAGTGCTAATAAAGCGGGCCAGGGGTCTGGGGAAGAGAAATAGCAGCGGTATAATTCAAGCCGTTGTCAAGCGATGCCTTTGAGAGTTTTTCCTTTTTTCTTTTTTTTTTTGCGTGAGTGTATGTAATTGCTCTGGCTGCTTTAGCCAAGTTGTCACACTCTGGCGAGCAGAGGCAACTGAAAGTAACAATGCTTCACTGCTGCTCAAAAATAACTGCTACATGTCAGCCGCTCTGAAAGCAGCGCTAGCTTTAGAAGTGGTTGCATGATGCGCTTAAAGTCAAAGTCTGTTGTTTTTTTTTTACAACTTGGGTCTAACTTTTTTGTTGTTTTGGACAGTTTTACTTTAACTTATAACGATATTTTACGAAGTTAATAGAGGAGAACTGTGAAGGTGGAGCTATTGCTCAAAGGGAATTCAGTTGATGATCACCATCAGGTCGTGTTAAACAACTTCTCTCTTAGAATGCAACGATTCGATTGGCTGAGTAGCATCACCTGAGATGATTTATAAAGCATGCAAGTCGTCCTTGAGTGTACTGGGCTGTTAAACCAGTGCCGTAATGGCTGGAAAAGCTGCGCCCATTAAAAATGGATCCATCTAAATTGACTGTTAATAGTTTATCGGCTATAGGTCCGGGTCCAGATCAGATGACCTCTGATGTATTCTAATGGTTTAGATAGTCTGGTGAATGCTCATCACTTGAGTACTATGTTTTCACAGGCCGTAGAAATAAAAAACAAAACAATAAGACTCAAATTGTATTGAAGTGGATTTTTTTTCTTAACTAATGTAAGCAGTAAATTCATAAATTTATCTTTTCCTTTTCTACCACACTTCCAAACAGTAAAGCTTTACAGATAGGAGAAAGTAAAGAGATAATTTCAATATAGTATTGTGAAAAAAACAAGTGAGGATTAAGGATGCTCTTTTAAAATCAAGCTCTGTTTGGAAGTGGGGAAACAACGGCAGCGAGCCCCCTTTTATGTGTTGCTAATGCAGCAGCGACTCATGTTTCAATCCTCTAGTGAACCGGCGATCCAGGAAGTGGAATCGGCCTCAAAGCATTCTTATCTCAGCACAACTGATGGCCACATGTGATCATTCTAATCCAAGCACAGTGGACTCTCTGAGCAAAGCAGCTCTGCCACATGTGTCACATGTTTAGCATGATTCCAGCATCAGCGTTGGATTGCTGCTATTATAAGAGCACTGGTCATAGGGATATTTCCCCCCCCCCAAAAAAGGTGTAATCTGACCGAAACAGCGACTCAGTGTGTACTGTACGTTTACTCAACCACACTTTGGCAGCGTTGTTCTTTTTAACCAGAGCCAACTACTGTTAGGAAAACAGCTTCATAGTGGCATGCTGTCACCGGCCAGCTGTCTGCCTGTCACTCTTTGTGTGTGTCTATGTGTGTGTGTGTGTGTGCATATGTGTGTGTCACCTGGGGACAGCTTCCTGTTGTGAGAGCAGCGGTGCGACAAAAGAACGATGATTAATTTCACTCGGAGTAACCTGTCTCGCTGATGTGGCTCTACATAGCCGTGTGTGTGTGTGTGTGTGTGTGTGTGTGTGTGTGTGTGTGTGTGTGTGTGTGTGTGTGTGTGTGTGTGTGTGTGTGTGTGTGTGTGTGTGTGTGTGTGAGAGCTGTAGACTGTGCAGTCAGCAGGTGTGCTGTGATACTTTGGATGCCCTCCAGTCAGGGTCAGACGCACACACACACACACACACACACACACACACACACACACACACATTCACCGAACATGACTACTGCCTTATAAATCTCAGTCCACCAACTCGCACTGTCTCTCTCTCTCTCTCTCGCTCTCTCTCTCTCTCTCTCTCTCTCTGTCTCTCTCTCTCTCTCTCTCTCTCTCTGTCTCTCTCTCTCTCTCTCTCTCTCTCTCTCTCTCTCTCTCTCTCTCGATCTCTCTCTCTCAATTCAATTTGCTTTATTGGCATGAAAGTCCAGAAACAGTATTGCCAAAGCATAAAAAAATAAAAATGAACATACAATAACATTAATACACAATAACATTAATATAACATCCAGATTTATTATTAAATATTTATACAGTGTGTGTGTGTCTCTCTCTCTCTCTCTCTCTCTCTCTCTCTCTTTCTCTTTCTCTCTATCACATCCTCTCTTTTTGAACATGTGACACGCCCAGTTTTTTGCCGGGGTTAACTTGCATTCTTTCTCCTCTGGTTGTATAGAAGTCTAGTCTAAAATGACTCTACTTCTCTCTTGATTTATTCCCTCAGTAAACATGAGTTTATGGTCTCAATCTCTAGTTTCAAGTCCTCTTTAATACAGCGTGATGTTCATTTAGTATTTATGTTTATAATTAAGGTCCCAGTTTACAGTAAAATAGACAATAAAGCAGGGAATGCTTGTAGCGCCACCCTCTTGTGTCACTTATGGTTGCAGAAAAAAGCTGCCAAAGATGGCGACGGCCAAAATGCCAAACTCAAGGCTTCAAAGTCGTAGTCCACAAACCAATGGGTGACGTCACGGCGACTACGTCCATTTCTTATATAGAGTCGGTGGTTGGTATTAAATTGAACTTCAGGATCCTGTGTGTGTGTGTGTGTGTGTGTGTGTGTGTGTGTGTGTGTGTGTGTGTGTGTGTGTGTGTGTGTGAGTGAGTGAGTGAGTGAGAATGCGTGCTCAAACCCTCCTCTCAACAGATGAGACCAAAATCAATTTCATTAGGGATCATGAATACTACGAGGAGCCGTTAACACACACACTCTTATGCGCGCGCACACACACACACACACACACACACACACACACACACACACACACACACACACACACACACACACATACAGCACCGTAGATTTCATTAAGGAAATGCCTCCCCCCACTCCCGCTGTTCCCCCCCATCATCAAATAGCCGCTTGAACATTTAGGACACCGGTTCATTACTCGTCCTCACCGGACGTTTGTAACTTCGGTTTCAGTGAGAAATGTGAGCGAGGTTAACAAGCTGCTCTTATATCCTACTCTCTTCTTCTTTTTTTACTGTCTCTGCATCCTTCCCTCCTTCCTTTTCATCATCCCTCCCTTTGTCCAACCGTGTAATTAACTAGATGTTTAACAGCTGAGGTTGGACAGGGCACTGCTGTGTCTGGACACACACACACACACACGCACACACACACACACACACGCACACACACGCACACACACACACACACGCACACACACACGCACACACACACAGTGGGAGAAAGAGGTCTGTGTCCGTGAGGGAAGGAAAAGGACAAGGGGGGAGTCCTCAAGAGGAGAAAAAAAAGAAATGTGCATGAAAAAGAGCAATCCTGAGAAAAGGAAACGAAAATGGAAATGAAGTGGAGAAGGTGAGGAAGAAGGCAGGTTAGAAGAAGGGCGGCAAATGAAGGCCAAAAGGAAAGGAGGAGAGAAAGAGAAAGGAGAAAGAATGATTAAGAGACAGAAAGTCAAACAAAGCCACTGGGAAAATAAGAACCGAGGGCAGTTTTTGAGAGAAGAAGAATTGATAGCATGCGCTTGTGTTTTCCCAGTCCACCTGACCCAAAGGTGTGACCGCTGGTTGAACCCAGCATGGTATTAATCACTGCGCCACTCCACCCAAACCTCATTACTCCCCTTTGTTCACCTTTATTACCTCCTTCTCCTTCTCTACACACTCCTGTGTGCACACACACACACACACACATACACACACACACACACACACACACACCATCCCTCTCTCTGGTCCACCACACCTCCCAGCTTCATCCCGCCTCATCCGTCACCACCATCATCATCATCAACCAGTCCGCGCTACAAAACGATCCCGCGCGTTAACTTTGCTAAGCTCAGCGTTAACCTAAATGCTGCCAGAATGTATCAAAGTCGAGTTATCCGTACGACACCTCTTCATTTCACGACAGAAACCTAAATAAGGTGGCAGCTATATTGTCTGTCATTTCCAGTAAACGTCACAGTATTAGTTGTATGTTATCTGTTTCAAGCAGATTAAACACAGGACGATAAGCGGTTCCCTCACACGGCGTAGGAAGGGGGATTTTCGATCCCCCTCTATTCATATGTTTTAAATAGTTTTCCTCGTTTCAAAATACCACACGTCACCTTTGATTTGAACGCAAACTTTCCTGCTCTTTGCCTTTCCTGTTGAACCCAATGATGAATATTCTGTCATGCTGCTGAAACCCGCCTCTTAGGCAGCCAACCGTGACACAGTAAGGTAGAATTTACACGGGACCATTGACAAAGAATGTCTGTTTAAAAGCCCCAACGCGACGACTAAGAAGGGTCTCTCGTGGCTCGTGTTTGTGTGTGTGTGTGTGTGTGTGTGTGTGTGTGTGTTCTCATATATGCATTTCTTTGTACACCTGTAGACCTCAATGTGAGTGTGTGTGTGTGGGTTACAGTGTCCTTTATTATATCAGCGGCAGTTCGGTAATGAGCCTAATCCCAGAGGGATCGAGGAGAGGGACAGGTCCGAGCTGAGAGGAGGAGGAGGGGAGGAACGCCTGGGGGCGGTGAAGAAGGGGGATGAGAGTTAAGTGTGGGCTGCAAACTCATCAGGAAAAGTCACCTTTAACTTCCATCCCGATTCCCAACTTCCTCTGAGAAAGGTCGAAGACATGATGCGCGTCTCATTGCTCCGTCCTTAAGCGAGACACGCAAACCCTTCCTCAACGTAACATCACCCTTGGGAAAGAGCCTCGGCTGGGAGGCCGGAGCGCATATTCTCGACTGCATTGACGTGTCATTTTAGCCAAGGCGTGCTCCAAATAGACATTGTTTTGAAACTCATTGATTGGTGGATAATTTGAATGCAAATGGAAGCAGTTAGTGTTCGGCGCACTCATCGTGGAGTGGCCCTGCTGAGCGGGATAAAAATACGCACGATTGTCGAGCTCCAAAGAGGTAAACTAATCAGTACAAAATAACAGCCTGTTTTAATGACTCATAAGCTGTCAGTAACATCAAAGCGGGATCCTTTATGTTCTTTTTTTCCCTTTTTTGGGTCTAATAATCACCCTCGGAGCAGTCATAAAAGCATATTTAATAAGCGCCTTTTAAAACAGGTAGACACTGCTTTCCTCTTTCATCTTATAGCCTGGGCTTTACGCTAATACCTTCCAGAAAGTAAGAAACTGGACAAATGGAAACATGAAAAAGACCCAGATGCCCTAGTGCCCCCCCCCCCCCCGCAGATGACACAAAGCAGAAGAAGTGGGATTTATGGCCCCCTGCAGGGGTTTCAGCTCGGTAAACAGATTTTTAACATAAAGCGTTAAAAGTAGGATGCGATCGTGCAGTCGGTGTACATTCTAAGAAAAAAACAAAACGGTAACAGTGGATTACTGTCGGGTTAATGAAGGTTTCTCACCCTTCCTCAGTGAGAAGTCAGTGTTTGGACACACTCACTTCCAGAGGTCAGAGAAGGAGAGCAGACACCTGCAGGCTGCTAGACTAGATGAGAATCTCCGGTCACCTGCTCCAGTCTGCTGTCCCCTCTGTGCCAGCTGACCTGAATCCCACTCCAACTGCCCTCCGCCCCGAGCTGTAGGCCAGAGCACGCTCCCTGCTCCTACACCCCCCCTCACCCTTCCTCTCCCTCCTCACCCCTCCTCTCCCCTCCTCACCCCTCCTCTCCCCGCCACAGTCCTTCGCTCATAGCAACCGATACGGCGGCCCAGGGCTTGTAGCGGTTTTAGAATGGCCAGAAAGTGTTTTGTTTTTTGTTTTTTTCCTTTTTCTGCTCGCCTACATTGTTGCTCACAGCCAGAAATACAGGGAGACAAAAGGTCACACTCACGTCAATAAAAGTTTCAGAGTGCTTGTGTTCATGTGGGAGCAACATAAGGGACAACTAAAACAAATGACCTTTGGGCAGTAACAACGTGTGTACAGCTCCTCCACACACACACACACACACACACACACACACACACACACACACATACACCTGTCTTGGAAGTCAGAAAAGTTCAGCAATTTGCAACTTTTGTTGTCACAGTAAACTGTACATGTCAATACAAACTGTAAGCGGTATTGGCCCTGCGTCAGGTTTTCCAACAAATGGTGTTCCTCTCTGTTCTGCTACATGCGTCACATTTTACCTTTCAGTGTAAAACCACAAGACTTTAGACTGAGCGTCCCGCCGAAATGCGGATTTGTCAAAGCACTTGACTTTTAACCAAAGCCGCTCCGTCCTCTTGAGCGACAAAAGCACATTCGGGGATGACAGTCTGTCTGTTAATGAACCTTCTGTTCAGAAAAAAAAAACTGATTAAGGAAAGTCTGGTAGTGATCTGGCAGATAATAACCGCAGAGACTGTTGAGAGTAGGGAGACGAGAGAGAGAGAGAGAGAGAGAGAGAGAGAGAGAGAGAGAGAGAGAGAGAGAGAGAGAGAAGACAAAGTAAGATGACAGAGCGAGTCTAGGCGACAGAAAAACAGAAAAGTTGTTTCAGACTAAACTGCTGTCAGGTGATGGATGAGCAGATGGACGTCGGGAAATTAGAAAGAGAGAGATCCACACAAGAAGAGAGAGAGAAGGAGAATAGGATTTACTTGCTGGTTCAAGGGAGAAGAACCCTCATAACTCTGTAATTTTGCCAGATGCAACCCTGTAAGCACCAACAAAAGAGCCATCGTTTAGTTGATTGCTGTAGTTAGGCTACATTAAATAACGGTGGGCTAAAAGCACGGGACAGACGGTGTTTAACGTGGAAGCCCCAAACTGACAAAATGTAGTGAAAGGTTACATTTAGTCAAAAATGTAACTTACAACAACTCGCATGCGTAAAGAGTGACGTAAAGCTCGGTTGTTCCAGGGTTTGTGTGGGGCATTGAGAGCTAGCTAGCTTAGCTGAAAAACACTGGAACACCGAGCACCGGCTTTTAGCTAGCTGCTGAGCTGAAGCTAACTTTCAACATAAAACAACACCAGCCAGTGCACGTCATGCTAATCACCAATTTACTGTTCTGCATTTAAGCCTGCTGCTGTGGCAAAACTATCAATTTAATATAAAAGTAGCTTTAGTTAGCTAAACTGTTGTTTAGTTAGCTAAAGCTAAAAACACTAAAAGCTAGCTTATACTGAAGTTGACAGACATAGCTTCTATCCTCCTCCTCCTCCTCCTCCAGTGCATGTCTTCATCGAGGACGAGTATGGGAACAGTATGGACATTTCATACTGTTTTCATCGGGACTATTTCTAGAAAGATGTTTTAATTAAAACACCGGGACCTCTTTGCATTATCAAGAGTCATCAGTGGTGTTTGAAGACAAAAGTCAAATAATTTTCATGTGAAAAGTACCGTATTTTCTCAGGCTACTACTTCTTTTGTTATTTGTTTTATGGTCAAACGATAATTTAAGAAGCATTGGATTGTAATCATGGCTTTTTTTCCATTTCCCCTCTGCCCTCTTCCAGATCCTGGTGAACTCCATCACCCAGCCTGCCTTGCTGTATGAGAACGTGGCGGTGAGCGACGGGAGCCCCATCCTGAGAGACATGCTCTTCAGCCCGGATCACCAGTACTTATACGCCCTCACCGCTAAGCAGGTATGGGAATCACACGCGCAAAACAAAATGACAGTCGGCAGTGCAGCCCTTAGTGCAGCCGCTGTTGACAACCCTGATGAGGTCTGGTGATTTCGGGGGACTGATCCAGCGATTGCGTGACGGCCTGTGGCGCACAAATACATGTGCACCTAGCTCGGTTGGTGTGTGTTGTTTTTTAAGAGTATGTATGTTTGTAACAGTTTCCAAACACTGCTTCCACACTCAGATGCGTTCATACACTGTCACGCACACGTTCAAAAATACAAATTAGACTTCCTGAGTGCTCACAATAACACACACACACACACACACACACACACACACACACACACACACACACACACACACACACACACACACACACACACCCCTCACTACTGACAATAGATGTAGTGAAGGTTAGAAAGGGCTTGCAGAATAAAAACAGAACATGGAGACAGTGGAATAGCACCATTAAGACTTCATGAGGAAAGGTGTATTAAAAACATGCACTGGGGGAACAAGCAATCAAGCTAATTACACACATACGCTACCACATACGGCGCATGAGCGCATTTGCAATTCAAGCAGTATTACACACGCAAACACACATATAGAGTCATAAGTGCTAATTAATATCATGAATATTGAAATGTGTCAAATATAGGATGAAGCCCCATCCCACCCTTCCACTGGGAATACGGTGCACACACCATCTTTGCATTTTAATTGGTGGCGTGTGAACGATTTGTGATTAAGACGTATGGCAGCTTTCTATTATTGAAAATCAAGTTTCACAAGATCTTATTGTAAGCATTTTAAAACGGGGAAGTTTGACTGTGATAGTGATATAGACCTTCGAGAGTACGGGGAGCCGGAGAGTCCAAAACGGAAAAGAAGCTGTCGAAGTTTATCAGCGTTGTTGCATCTTCTCCTTTTATTTACCCTCCTCTGTCGCCGTAGAAACTGCCCCACAAGAGGCGTGGTTTGCAGACAGCTGTGAGACAGGAGTTGGTGTTCTTGACTATCTTCTGAATAAACTTATTATCTCTTTAACAGCTCAGCCAACACACTCGCTAACTTTCAGGTAAATTTCCTGCTCCAGTAGTTCGCCAACAAAACCTGCAAGTAGTGAGCAAGCTTCTATGATCACATGTTTAATGAAGACGTGCAGACGAATTGTGCCGCTGTCTAATGTGACCCTGCCTAAAGGATACATTTCATTGAGGAAATATTGAAATAGAAAGATGGAGTCAGAAAATGAAACTTTGTGCTATTTGTTCTGTTCTCCAGTCTAAAGGCCTTTACGCACCTGGGGTGTTTTGGTTGTGCGATTAATTTAGGCATTTTTTATCGAACTGTTGTTTTTGTCATGAATACTTTCACACAGCACACGCGGCAGAAAAAAGCCTTTTATTTTACAGGCAATAAAGGCGTCAACCAATCACGTTGTAAGAAACTGGTTGAGTTGCCCCTGTATTTATGAACAACATCATGGAGGCCCTGTAGTCCAAACCATTTTATTACTACTTTAATCCTCGGCAAAGATGACGCCGACCAGATCTGCTCCTTCCGTTCTTCCCTTTCACAATAAAAGCCCCAGGCATATAATATTCGCAGGAAGTGTTTCGCATTTTCGTGTTGTTTATTTGTCATGCCCCCCCCCCCCCCCGGTGTGTAAAAGCCTTTGATATCAGGACATTTACAGGACTGAAGAGCGACCTGTTTAAGAGCTTACAGTTTTATTACATGGTTTGTTGGTGCTGTTATCCAGAAACGACTTCATCAACGAGAGTTTGAAGCCCCGGTCTGCAGAGTTCAGCTATGTCCGCCTCCCCCTCCCCTCCCCCCTCTACCTGCGCGGCTCTCTTATCTCATAACGGTTAATGAGCGCGCTGTGATAACCTTCAACAAGACTTCCCCGCTACGTGGACAGTAACTGCCATGTGAGTGCTGTGTAAATTACCAGCAATTAGACATAATTGACTTCCGCGCGTCTGAATGAGCGCGAAGAGGCAGCGGAGTGTAATTGATGAGAGCGGACGGCGTCGGTGTTGATGCGACGGGGGAAATGAGGCCCTTCCATCATGGACGGCGGTCCGGCCAGGCCGACGTGTGCCGTACAGGGAGATCCATAAATACATGTTGGAGCAGAGGGAGTCCACCCACACACAAACACATACACACAGTTTATTTAAAAACGCACACACTGAACCTCAGAAAGTTGATTCAGAGTGGGATTTAATTCTCAAATGTATTAACATTAACAACGGGGTTCAACTGCAGCACTAGCTTCAACATTACAGCAACACTAGATCAGCAATATTACGAAAAAAAACAAATGTCAAGAAGGCCCAGAGTACTCACTCACGTTTGTGAAAAAGAGAAGCAAGAGCTTTAGGAAACCTTCAGAATAATGTACGTTTATACAAACAATGGTGAGCCGTCAACAGAGACCGTAAGGCTGAAGCATCGGGCCTGTGTTCAACAACCTGCGTTTTAGCCAGCAGTCCAGAAAGTCCATGCTGGGAGTGTTCGCAGATTTCCCCTTTTAACTCCTGTCATCTGCATTAAAGATGACTGCCAGAAAGTCTCTTTCAATTATTGAAGTCGGGGTTTTTATTTTTTGATGAGCACTGATATGTCCACTACATGTCTGTGCATGTCAGCGCAGTGGCTGTGAGGAGGTCTGGCGACAGGAGAGGAGCCTCGCGGAAAAACCCGCGGCGCGTCCGAGAGTCAGCCCGGTTCATCTCACACATTAGGGAGATACGCTTCACTCTCCCGATGGGCGTTCGACGTCCGATCTCCAGAAGCTCCAGAAAGAACGATTAGCTTAGCATCCGTTATTAGCTTAGCATCCGGTCAACGTGTCCTGGACAATGTGACTGTGCCGGACAGATGGGTTTGGTTATTACCGGATAACGGAAGCCTTGGCATAAAGAGGTTTACGTGTGTTTACAGCTGTCGTGGTGCTTTCAGGTGGATTTCTTTTCATACTTTGGACAGAGCCTGCCTAGCCGTTTCTCCCTGCTTTTAGTCTTCATGCTAAGCTAAGCTAATTGCTTCTTCCTTTTGCTAGCAGATATGACAACGGCTTCCATCTTCTCATGTAACTCAACAAGAAAGAAATATATCCCTAAATGTTTATACATTTGCATGTATTCCTTTAATAATAGTGATTGGGGACAGACGCGAAATAATAGATTCATACGACGGCTTCTCTCATAGGAGCTCATTTTTTGGCGTCATATCTGTGCCGTGATGGCAGGTTTTGGGGGAGAGAGAGAGAGAGAGAGAGAGAGAGAGCTGAGGAGGTCAGGAAATATAATTGGCTCGCAGGATATGGTCTGTCCCCTCTCTCTGACTCTCCCTGCCTCATCTTTTCAATATTCTTCGTGGTCCTCACTTCTGTCTCTCGGATGGAGTGAGTTTGTGAAGTAACTGCTCTCCCACCAGCAGCAGCAGCTTCAGACGGCATAGAAAAGAATAAGGATCTTCCCTCTGCTGCAGAATGTGAACTTGTGTTCCTGCAGAGCCTCCCTGGCCTGCTGATGAGGAGCGTCTTCCTAGCCGGAGGCTGCGTGGACTAGAGATGATGTATTTGGGTTTAAGGTTGCTGGCCAAGCCCCTGGGGTGGATCAACTTGGGCTTTTCTTTTCTTTTTTTTTAAGCCAAAAAAAAAAGAAACGACTGTTGCTGTTTTCTTTTACTCTAGATAGACTTTTAGTTAAATGCACTGATCCAGTCTAATGAGGACATGCAAGTAATGACCAGGTCCCTGACAGGTGGTCAAAGGTCACTGGGACCTCACAATACATATTTTGTGGCCACAAGTCAAGAACTCATATGCAAATTATGACAATTTCACTCAAATGTCTAACAGGATAAAATGATGAATGTGAGGTCGTAATTATATTAGTATGAGCAAGTTGTGAACGAAGATTTTGGCCAACTTTATGCTAAACGTACGATTGCTAACTTTAGGCGCGAGCTAGCAAACATTAGCTTGTTGTATGTAGCTGATTGTATCCTAACCTTCTTATCGAGACGGAAAGGAGTTCAAAAAGACAGCAAAAGTTAAGTTCGGAGCATAAAAAACTACACTACAATCGAGCGCTGACAACAAGTTTATATTTTCCATTTTGTTACAGAGGATATACATAAAGTTTTACCAGCTGGTAAACATTTTAGCCCTGAACTACTGTCAAACAGGTTAGCATCCTGTGACATTGAGCCTCATATTTATTTAGCTAATTTAGTTGAGTATCCCTTTTTTTTTTTTCTTTGAGGAAGCAAAAGAAATGAGGCGGGTACACACGCAATGGGTTAATCGGTTAATTAAAAACCAACAGAATGCTGCGGATGGAGGTGATGCATCTTGGGAAACCCTCTTCCCTTTGGCTTTCCGG
This sequence comes from Cebidichthys violaceus, assembly GCF_023349555.1. Lineage (NCBI taxonomy): Eukaryota > Metazoa > Chordata > Actinopteri > Perciformes > Stichaeidae > Cebidichthys > Cebidichthys violaceus. Next base: position 18,778,081 of record NW_027176816.1, read on the forward strand.
GCCTCGGTTCCTCAGCGAGGCCTGCAGCAGGACTCTGCTCACCAAGCCAATAGAAAGCCTGTCATATACATACTCTCTGTGATAATCACTTCCAGAAGTGAGCTATACCTTTACACTGTTTGTCCTCCGCCTCCTCCTCCTCCTCCTCTTCATCCCTCCATTCCTCTCTCCTTGTTGAATAATAGAAATGCCAAGTGATGAGAGCTCAAACATCACAAAGCCCATTCCCCGCTTGACAGAGCAATTTACCTTTTCCTATATTCACTCACACACATAATTAAAAGTGGTATATTGGACTGCGGCGCATAGACTGCGTATCTGTACAGCAGTACTGACTCACACACAAGCTCACACACACACACACACACACACACACACACGCAGTGCGAAAACATAAAACTGCCCGATTCACCGCGAGAGGGTAGTTTTCGATTAGCGAGCGATGGATTTATACATGGCTCTTTGTGTCTCTGCTTCACACACTCACACACACACACACACACACACTCTCACACACATACACCGTGTATCTTTGCCTGCCTCAAGCTTTCGGCCCGTCTCTTTCTGTTCGGCGATATCACGTCATTTTTGCGCTCATAAAAATGAACAGCGGCACTAAATCAATTTTATCACTGCCGTTGTTTCCTCGTTACATGTTCAAATTGTCCCGATCTAATAAAAACAGCGGGGCGAGGGAGATTTTTCATCCTGTCACCACCCTCCGTTGCTGATGTCACCGAGACAGATATTTCTCCCTATGGATGACATCACCCTAATTGCTTTAAATAAATGACTGAGCTGATTACGGCTCACAATCTATCGATTTCTGCTGTACCTTTTGTACCAAATGACTCCCTTATCGTATGCTTGCCCGGTCTTACTGCTACTTGGAGGTGACGCTTTCTCCTCAGCCATTCCCCATTAGAATGAGTTATTCTTATATTCTTTTTTTTTTTGGGATGATTTTGCAATCCAGTTGCTGTACTGATGCACAGTGTTCCAGTGAGGCCAGGCCCAGTGTTTGATCAGGCCCAGTGTTTGATCGCCGCCACATTTCCACTACTGAACACGCGGAGCAAAGGTCCAGGCCTCTCCGCTTGTCAAACAGCTTCGTAAGGTGACCCCCCCCCCCCCCCCCCCTTTGGCAGCAAGCGCCTCCGCCTCCCCCCCTTCCTCTCCGAGGCCCCTCAGACAGCGGCATAATGGTCTGATGATGTACCTCCGTGTATCGATTCAGCCACGGTACAGAAATGTACTCAGCTCCACTGTACTGCACAGTGGAGAAACCCTACCCCTGGCACCGCATCAGAGACGGTTCCTATTCAATTCACTCAGCATTTACTGCACTTGGAGGTCAGGGAGAAACGACCGCCGTGCGCTACCCGGTTTCTTTCGTGTTTGTCCAACTTTAAAGTTGTTAAAAAAAAACAAAAAACGTTTAAACCGTTAGTGAAGACCGGGACAAGGGAGAATGATAGGATAGGATAGGAGACAGGATCCTACTGGAAGTGCCCCGGGCCCTGTCTGCTAATTGTGTGGAGAGTTGGGTTTTGGAACAGCACGTCTCAGCAGTGGGTTTTGCGTGGGCGAGTTGAAATTAATGACGGCGTGGTTAGGACCGTTGCTCAAAGACGCTTTTCGTTTTAAGCAGGGGACGACTGTGAATATCACTTGTGAAGTGTCTCTGAGCAAAAGACATTGAAGTCCTCCAGGGCTGCCGCTGTCTCGAGCCCTAACGCTTGACTTTACCCGACCCCTCTGAGCCCCTCGTGGATTTCACCCAGCGGCGTCGGCTAACAGACACTCAAACATTCACTTTTGCTCTATCCGGAATTCGTTTGGCTCCAAAGCGGACAGCCACTCTGGCAAAAAAAAAGAAAAGCCACGCCAAGCGTTTCCTCTTTCCTGAGTAGACAACGGTGGAGGAAGTGCTGCTGGAAGAGTTGCTCCTGCGCTCATTAGCAGTCTGTGGAGTGTTCTGGGGTTTTATGTGAGGGCTTGAGAGCTGGACAGAAGTGCACATCACACTGCCTTCTGTTAATTAGCATGGGCTCTCCACACCATCTGATTTGACTGTTATTTCAAAGATAGATACATGCATGACTCAAAATGGCATTCTAGATTCATTATTTCAATGTGTACTAATAATTTAATCAAAAGTCAAAAACTAAAAGAAAGGACTTTGACAGTTGACAGTGGTGTGACATACTTTTTAAACATTTGCGTTACACAAGCGTGTTTTTGAGTGGCATCATATCTGCAAAAGTCCTTGTCCTTTTCTGTCTTACACACAAACACACACACACACACACACACACACACACACACACACACACACACACACACGCACACACACGCACTCAGTCTGCCAACGCTGTCTGTCAAGGCAGAGAGATGAGTGATCGGCTGATCAGATTGTGATTTGTGAGACGGTCAAAGAGACTGACAGCATCAGAAAGAGAGAGACGTCTTAATGTAGTTGAGAGGAACAGCGTGACCTGGGTTTGAACGAGGACATGGACTAAATCTCATTTGTAAAAGAACTAAACTTAGTGACTGAGTGTGTGTGTGTTTGTGTGTTAAAGGAATACTTAATTCCCAAAATGATCATTTGTACATTAATTACTCACCGTGTGGTACCTTGAATTCTTGAAGAAAACCTGCATGCCTCCACGATTAACGAAGGATTAGAAAACAAAGACAAGTCTTGCTGAGGTAAAGTAATTATGGGCTGTGTTTAACAAAAGAAAAACATCCGTTTACAACCTCTCACACAACTCCTGCAGTATCATCTCAAGTCTTCAACCTTACTATTTAAAGTCGAGATGAAATGAAGAAATGCCTTTTTAGATCACATCCATCGTCGTGTCATTGTGAAGGAGTCGCACAAGAGGATAAGATGATACAGAGAAACGTGTTAAAGGGGATCACTGTTTAGGTTTTTCTGATTATATGTGTCGGGTTTCCGCCATAGACTGTATAAGAAGTGGACAGAGTCGTTGTGATGTCACCCATTGGTTTGTGGACTGCTGTTTTGAAGCCCGGAGTTTGGCATTTTGGCCGTCGCCATCTTGGTTTCTGGCCCTCGCCATCTGGGTTATTTGCAACCAGATGTGACATGAGGGGGTTAAGTTCTACCAAAACGTTGAATAAGACCAAAACTGTTACAATTAACTTTTGTTAATTCAACTGGCGACCTGTCAGTCACAAGGTAGCCACGCCCTAAAGCATAGCCTCCTCTGTCGTCCGTTTGACTCTACATGGACCATATTTTACTCAATGAACATCATGCTGTATTGAAGAAGACTTGAAACTAAAGATTGAGACCATAAACTCATGTTCACAATGTTTACTGAGGGAATAAATCAAGAGAGAAGTAGAGTCATTTTAGACTAGACTTCTATACAACCAGAAGAGTCGCCCCCTAATGGCCATTAGAGAGAATGCAGCTTTAAAGCACTTCTGCATTGGCTTCACTTTGCAGAACCAGAGGTTGTCGCCCGGTTTCCTCACAGTGTCTGGATATGACACTTTCTCATTTTGCATTTATTGCTGTGACATGACTAATACCTGCAGGTGATTAGCAAGCTCATGAAAACAAGAATGCACTTTGAAAAGGATGGAGAGCTCCCCTCTATGTTTTTCATCCGTATATCTCGTCTCTCCGTCGCCTACTTGTGTATGTCTGTGTCTACTCGTGATCTATGGCCTCATTTGCCGTGTTTTTCAGTGTCCAGCCAAATTCATGACAGATGAGAGCATAACAGAAAGACAGAGGCAGAGAGAGCGGGAGAAAGGAAGGAAATTGGACGGGGGGAGGAAAAAAAACCAAATAATGAAAGTGAACAAAAGAGGAAAGTTGTGTGTTTGATATCCTGGAAACACCTGTGTGTATGTAAGTTCATGCTGTAGCTCGTCTATCCACAGAGCTGCATGTTGTGCACGTGGCAAGCAGCCTTGTTTTCATTCAATTCGTATCCACATGTTGAGGTTCTTCTGTTAATTCCCACGTGTAGATCTTTGTATACCACAAATAGCATGACCGCGTTGCTGGTTGTGTGTGCGTCCTAAAACTCAGCTGGCTGGCAGAAGAAGCCATCCGTCAGCCTATTGTGTAGTAATAGCGCCTCGTATTCTCCCCCATATTACACCGAATGGACAATTACAGCCGGGCCTATAGCCGCGACTAGCTGGCACCGTACGGGCCCCATATGTGGAAAGAAACATCAGTCGCAATTACATTTGTGTTTCTTTCTCATCCATCCTCCCCCTGCCTCCCTCACCCCCCCCACCCCCCACCCCCACCCACTTCCTCCCACCCCTCCTCCCCCTTCTCATCTGCCACGAGGCGAATTAAGAGCCTCTCTATCGTGACCCAAATGAGAGAGCTCTTATTTATTTGCAATAAACTCTCCCCCATTATCTCCCCCGCTTCCCCCTCTTCGATCCACTCTGGAAACATGGCGACAAAAAAAAGAAATATAAAAGAGCTTCTGAATCCCTCTGGAAGATTATTTGGTCTACAAACGCCGTCGGTTATTATTAGTTTGAAGACTTAAATGAATGGTTAAAATGGACATTTTGCCACCGTGGTCCTCAGTCCTTCTATCTTCCTCCACCTCATCTCTCCTCCCCGCGTCCCTCCACTGTCCACAGATGGATGTGTTTCCCTCTGCAGCAGCAAACAGGCCGGGAATGAAAATGCCATATTTAATATAAAAAAAGGTGGTCCTCTCTTACTTACTGTCACACACACACACACACACACACACCTGCTCCCCAGCCACCTCAGTAAGACAAAGAGTCTTTGGCTGAGCATCTCCCGTTTCCCGTCCCATTATCTGTTTTCTAAAACTCAATAATTGAACTCTTCCATTGGAATACATCATCCGCCCTACTACCACAAAGCCCCATTGAATAGACTTCTCTCCCTGGCTATTGTGCTTGAGCGTGACATGTATTTTTTCTTCTTTTTTTCTCTACTCCCCTCCCTCTATCAGATATGCTGTATTACTAGCATGGTATTTGTCCAGGCGCGAGTAATGACTGCAATTTGCTGCTATTCAGTGTCCCGTAAGAGGCCTGTGCCTGGTAATGGTAGCATTATAATAGGTATCAGACACAGGTTACTATCATCATGCTATGAATCTGCCATAGGCCATTGTGTCCTACTGTACGGCGGAGTGACACAGAAGCAGGAGGTGCACAATGTGAGGATGAAATGGGGGGATAACAGGCGTCTGGTTCAGAGATGTGCTGTTATGAAAGCTGTCTATGGGTAAACCTTTATAAGTAATGTCACATGAGGAGCATATACATCCCTACAACAAAAGGCAAAAAGAAGTATTACACAATTTACACAAATTGCACAGCCAGAAAATCCTCTAGAAAGTTTGTAATTTTCCTGTATTGTAGTGCGTTCTGATAAAAAAAATGCTTGCTGCACACGTAGACGAGGCCGGTTCTAGGCACGGGCGAAGACGGGCCAATGGCTGTGACTGGCGCTGATGTTCCAGAGCTATGGGACCAGTGACTGGGAGAGAGTAGTTAGGTGTGGAGTGTATCACAAGAGAATGAAAGGGCGAGGAAAGATGCCTCCCAGAATGCTCTGCTAGCTATCTACAGACTGCGTGGGCTAAAGGGCACAAGAAGACTTATCGTCCTACATGTTAACTGTCCTAAAGAACTCTCATATTAACATCAGTCATTTGTGATCAACCAACATCTCTTACTGCCCCTTCCTCCCCCCATTCAAAGCAGTTCTAGAACCCACGTGAGTGTCAGGACCCCCCAGTCTTCTCATTCTTCCTGCTGATGCCTCACTTTTGTCTTTTAAGAAGCTCGGTTTTTCCTTTCCGCGGCTTAGAAAAAACGTAGCTCTGGGTTCTTTACCCTGTTGGTGGTGCATCCCCCCCCCCCCCCCCCCCCCACACACACACACACACACACACACACACACACAGCAGCTTTTAGGCATCATGCTGTTGTTTGAAAGTGACTTTCACGCAATACGAAGTCAATGGCGAGGGATGAATTGTTTTCCCCTCCGGTGTGGGGGCGGGACTTAAATGCGCGCCGTCTCTGTGGTTGTAGAGATGTTTCAGTCTGAGCAGACTTGAGCTGCACTAGTGTACTAACCCGGCTGTAGGAGTCACCTGATGGAAGCGCATCATCTGAAGTACACAGCGACGTGAAAACCAACACACACATGTGTGTCCGATTAATCATGCAGCAGTTGTTCAGGCAAAGGACATGAAAAGAGCCTGATCTGCTGTTTGAAGGTTGAGAAGTTTAAAAAAAAAAAAAAGCAGAAAAAGGGGGAAGAGTTTCCTCTTTGAAGGCTTCTACACTGCTGCGCCTGCAGCTGCCATTAGAATTCACCCTCACCACCTTCCTGCTCACCCGGTGTGCCCCCTGCCTCTGCAGTGTTATTGATGTCGTACTTCACCTGACTGAGGCAGCTGGTGGTGCGTGCGTGCGTGTGCATGTCTTGGGTGGTCAGCGATGTCTTTAAGTATTTAACAACTGCCCCGGAAAACTTGTCTCAGACTCTTAATTTGGTCTAAAATTGTGAATCGCTGCTGTGTGTGTGTGTGTGTGTGTTTGTGTGTGTTTGCCTGAGGCGGTTTTATGTCTGCCAATCCGTCTGTCACCAGCAAAACCGCTTCTGGCAAGTTGAGATAAAACACATGGATGCTGATACACTGGTGATTCTGGAGATTTAAGAGAGCGTGCCCAAGTGTGCGCAGGTATGATTAAAGCTTTTCAATATTGCCCGCTTTATGGATAATTGCCCGACGAGTGTTCTACAACCTGGGTGAAATTCGGGGTAACTCTCCCTGATAATCGTGCAGACAGATGGCGGATGGTGAAAGTGCATGCAGCGGCAGAACACGTGTCTTGTTTAATGACGAGTGCAAAGACAACTATCTGTGGGAATGAATTTGTGGAGTGATGACTCCTCTCAGCCTCCCCTCCCTTATGTTCGTGTCGTGTTGCGGTTGGAAGTTTAAGAGGCAGGTAAATTTGGACGGCGCTGTTTGATGTCCTTGTTAATACCCAAGTTCTCCCATTTCCCCGAAGACATCATTAAAGTTTCATCTTATCTTAGTCATGCAGACACTCAGATGGCAGCCGGTAGAGGTGTAGCAGACAAAAGGAGTCACCCTCGATGCTTATCTCCATGCTGTTGTGGACAATAGAATATTCTTCGCAAGGGAGTCACTGATATTAAGCAAACTTAGTCCTTTTATGTTCTGCTATGATTCTTATGTTCTAGTGCAGAAATGTGTCAACCATCTGTACGTTGCAGTGGGAAAAACAACAGAAAAAGTTATTGAAGATGAAGTATTACCTTTGATCAATTTATGACAGCTGGACGGTAACATGAAGAACATATTGTTGTTGTTCATTTACAAAGTTTGAAGGGATATCCGAGGTAGAAATGTGTGATAGTGAATTCTAAGCAAGACAAAACAGGTCCGTCGCTTCATCAAAAGGCCTTAAAGGGACACTGCATTTATTTTTAATTTTATCATCGACTCCAAAAAACGCTGGATCATACACTTTCCATAATGCAACTTTGTCTTTAATTTATGTAACAGGGTTAATGCTTTCAGACTCCGTTCCTCTCATTCGTAACACAGGCTGTTAAGAGGCTACAGCCATGCTAGCAGCTCGGTGAGGCTTTGAGCTAAATGCTAGCATCAACATGCTAATATGCTCACAGTGATGGTGCTAGCATATGTAAGCTTATAAAAAAAACGTTTACCGTGTTCTTATTTCAACATGTTAGCATGCTAACATTAGCACTAAACACAAAGCACAGCTGAATATGAATGGAATGCCATTCGTTTTGGTCTTAAACCAAAGTATTGGACACATGTTGATTTTGACCTGATGATGGCGCTAAATGTAATGTTATGGGATCATAAAGTTCTTAAAATTCATCATGAGGGAGGACAGGAAAGTCTCCACCAAAGGTAATGTCAATCCATCCGACAGTGGTCGAGACATTTCACTCAAAACCACACATGTGGACCTCGTGGTGGCTCTAGAGGAAAAGTCACTAAATTGATGAGTCTGCCTCTTTTGGGAATGTCTGCACAAAACAGACGGCAACCCATCCAACAGCTATGTAGAGTCAGAATAACCCTGATGACATCCCGATGAGTAGTGCTCCTCATGACTGAGTGAACAGAGCTTCATGTGTAACATTCATAGTGCCCCTTTAATTAGTGGCTCTCTTCTTTCCATTGTAATCTGTTACGATTCACTTCAATTCATTTGTACGCAAGAAGGAAAAATAGGTGGTTGAGGAAAAAAAATTCTTTGACATGTGACAATGGAAAATTATCAATACACATCCCAAGAAAAACATTAAGATAACACATATTATTATGTAATATTATAAGTATATAATTTAGCAGAAGGCCCAGTCTGTTTTCCAGATACTTCAGATTCATTTTAGCGGACAAGAGCCGTTTACTTTTTCTAGATTATGTTTAGTATCTCTTGAACGTAGCTGCTTGCTGGCATCAGTGCTCCCTGGTCCACTGGAGAACTGTGGGCAGTACTCAGTACATCACAAAGAGATGTTTGTCACAGGGTGTAATCTGAACCCGTGTGTGTGTTTACATGTGTTTGAACCTCTGCCCCCCCCTCCCTCCTCCCCTCTAGCTAGCTTCGTATGCAGCGGCGTGGAGCTATAAGCAGCACGTCCAGAGCTGTTTATCTCTGATAGTCACAGTGGGCTTGTTCCCTTTAATCTCATGTTCCAGGCGCAGGACACCTCCGGTAGATCCCGCGTTCACCAGACCTATACGGTTTAAGCTGTTTTGAAGGCGGTGTGCACAGCGGCGCTGGTGTGCAATATTAACCAGACAGGTGTGTGTGTGTGTGTGTGTGTGTGTGTGTTATATTTCCAGGTCACCCGTGTACCGGTGGAGAGCTGTGAGCAGTACAGCTCCTGTGGAGCCTGCCTGGGATCAGGGGACCCTCACTGTGGCTGGTGTGTGCTCCATAACGTGTGAGTACATACACACTGTTCACTGTGTTGTAATTTCCATGGTTACATTAAATACGTGCTTCGCAGTTTATGATAATCAGTTACGGCGACGGGACAGAATTATGGAGATTCTATCAATTCCATTTTGCTTTTGCGCCGGCAACGGCCGCTGTCCGTCCGTCCGTCCGTCTGTCCATTCACGTGACCGCGATGTCTCAGGAACACCTGGAGGAAAATGGCATCAAATTGGGCACAGACGTCCACTTGGACTCAAGGATGATCTGATTATACGTATTAAAAATGATGGAAGAAGAGCATAAAAGGAGAGCTCGAGAGAGGAGTTCAAACCTTGCCTATATCTTCACCCTCACTGCTCGAAGTGGTCGTGCTCGATCAGAAAGTTGTGGTGGGAGGGGCTTCAAATGCTGCTCGATAATCTGACGAGCACACGGTTCGAGTCGCCCTGACCCCTTTTCACTCCAAGCAGCGTTGAGTCGGCCAATTCAAGTCTCCTCAGGGTTCTTTTTCTGGTCAGTAAATTGCCTTCCATTAACCTGCTCTGCTAATTCTGTCTGAGACACTTGTGTCAATGAATTGACCATTTTTAGCAAATTACAGTTATATAAAACGGCTAGATTTAGTGGGCAAGGTTCTGCTCCATCAGGGACGTCTCAGAGAATCAGACGCAACGGAAACACACTGTACGGTGCGACCCGTTCTCATTTTCAACTGGCCACACATGGACGCTTGGTCAGGAGTCCTTCGCGTCACTTTTTAACACGCTGACTACACTTTGACATAACCTAGGTTTCAGCAAAAGAACTACTTGGTTAGGTTTAAGTAAACAAATGTGTTTTGGGTTATAATAAGTGGTTATTACGTTGGACATGACGTTCAGAAACTTACATAATAAACTTTCTTGGGCTCAGTATCGTTTCAAATCGTTTAAACATTACGAGTACCAATTCCAGCACCATTAAAGAGATTCAAATACCAAAAAAAGTCCGATGATACCTTTAAAGTTATCGCGTACCAATACCCGGCCCTGGTACTGGTCGACTTTTGGTTTCACACGCCACACAAATAGCAGTCTCCTGTGTTTCTTGACCCAACTTGAGAAGTGTCAGGTCCTAAAGGCCACCACGTACACCTGCGTTTTAAATAATTGGACGCTAGCAGTCAGCTGATGAATGAGCCGCCGATGGCGACGCATGAATGAGCAGCCGGTGTCAATCAGCTAATGCGAGCTTGACTTCAGTGCTCTGCCTGAGCAGTGGCCCATTTGTTTCTCACTCTGCGTTGACTGTTTCTATCTGCCATAATGACAGACAGCCTTTGAATTATTCATAAGTCTTCTGTAATAAACACAGACTCTGTGTGAAACCCAGCCTCCTGGAGCTGTTCAATAGATACTTTGGTTCAAACAACCTTGAATGTTAACTTTGTGAGTAAGGATTTTTGTTTCCCCCCCCCCCCCAAGTGAGAAGCGGCTAACGTCCAGATAACTTTACCCATGATGCAAAGCAAGGTGTTTCTAACCTAAACAGTCAGTAAATAGGATCAATGTGGATTTGATAAACAAAAAAGATCAGAATGAAATCGAGATGTATGTCGTCCTCCTCCAGATGTTCGAGGAAGGATCGCTGCGAACGAGCAGAGGAGCCTCAGCGTTTCACCACCAGAGTGGAGCAGTGCGTCCGACTCTCCGTCCAACCCGACACCGTCTCCGTCACCATGTCGGAAGTGCAGGTACAGTGTGTTGGCGTATGTGTGTGTGTGTGTGTGTGTGTGTGTGTGTGTTGTTTGTGTGACGGGGGATAAGTGGAGGAGAGAAAGATGGACGGGACAAAGTGAGCAAGATAAATGTGAAACTAGAGCCAATATAGCTTGTTCTTGAGTCATTCCTGGCAATCTGTCCGTCAGTTTGAGGTTGAGCTGAAAAGTCACATCTGAGCCGATGTTTCTGTGTTGCTTACTGCTTACTGTAGATTGATTTAAATTTCACATTTCTCCTTTCTTTCCTTCTCCTAGTTGTCACTTCAGACGCAGAATGTTCCCAGTCTGTCTGCCGGAGTGAACTGCTCCTTCGAGGACTATGTAGAGACAGAAGGACGCATCTATGGTGGACGGATCTTCTGTCTGTCCCCTTCTACAAAAGCCGTGTCCCCCATCACACGAGACCAAGGTAAGAAGAAGAATATCCCAACAAAACCAAAATACAGAAATTCCAAGATCTCTGACTTGAACTTTCTCAACTTTTATTTCTTGTCAAGTTTTATTTCATAATGCCACTTTTCATAATGTTACAGAGATTGGTGTTGTTAGCAGTCACCAACCCCTTGATTTTCAGAAAATCATGTAAACCCTGTCTCTTTAAAGCTAGCACACGCTAGCCAGTTAGCTCCTGTTAGCTAAACCAACAACAATGTCAAAGTTATTTTGAATGAACCAATTGAAGGCCACAGCTGTAATTAATCACAGCACAGACACAGTAACGGAACCTTGTTTAACATTTAGCCTTACCTAGCCTGTTAGCTTGTTAGCCGGCTAGGTAGGTAGCCTATGTGGCCTTGATAAGCTAGATAAATGAAAATGACAACCTTGAGAAGTTCTGTGTGTGTGTGTGTGTGTTAATTTAACACACACACTATTGTGCTATTGTGCTAAATTACAATAGAATTACTATTATGTTGTTGCGCGAGATAACAGGTGCTAACTAGCTAAGTCTGGTTGTAAATAAGAAACGGCTGATTCATAGAACTTACTGCACAAAATAAACCCATAAATGTAGATGGGCTGTTGAAAGACAACCGCTGATAATATGGTGTTGTGTGGCTCTACGTAGGTGACCAACGTGTTATAAAGTTGTATCTGAAGTCGAAGGAGACGGGGAAGAAGTTTGCCAGCGTGGACTTTGTCTTCTACAACTGCAGCGTCCACCAATCGTAAGTGTTTTCTTTCAAACGGTGTGAATGGAGTGGAATTAGAAGTGGGATGAAAGGAGTGAGAAAGATCTTCTCAGCATTTCTGCGACACCCAGCAAACAGACTGCAGGCCGGTGGAAAGCATTGATCAATAGAAGGGTGACTGTGGTTCTCTCCCAAAAGCAATAATGCTAAAATATTGGCCTGCAAATAACTCCTATAATGGGGAACTGAGAGAACGGCATGCGACCTTTGCTAATTCATTATTCAATGTATTCAAGCTTTTTACAAATCAATTAGTTAATTAAATCTCAAGCAATAAAGGGACTACCGGTGAGTGAAATAATAAATCGATTCCTAACCATGCAAGACCCAGAAGGGCGGCCAAGCTTGGGAGGCTAAAACATGTCAGTCGTGTTTCTTGAAATTAATTGTCCCTAATTTTAGTATAGGAATACCGATTGGCTTTTCAGCACAGCAGATTTAGTTTCTTTTTTAGTTTTTTTTTTATATGCATGGCTGAATTTGTTGCTTAACGAAGAAAAGCAGGGAAGGAGAGAGACTGGAGAGACTACGTTTTTTAAAGAGACTGCTCTAATTTGGTGTCGATATTGTTTTTTTACTTGAGTTGATGCAATATTATTTGCAGTTGTTAGAGCTGAACAATTAATTGTTTTCTCTCAAAACTGCAATTTGTAAGATTGCAATGTTCACAGTGTGAAACCTTGAAGAGCTGTAGAGGTGATCGTTGTTTTCGTCGTTGACTGTTGTTGGCTCCAAGGACAACACACAGCTGTAGCTAATAGCTAATTAACGTTAATTAGGTGAAGGGGACCGGCTGTTGTCAGTACAATGTTATCTGCTCTCTGTGTGCTGGTGCTGTACAGTTAATACTCCTCAGAAGAGGCTTTTTTTCTTCTTTTTAAGAAACTTTATTGCGTTATTTTGATGTTTAAAGAGTTGTGAGTCTATCAGAGAAACGTTAGCAGCTAGCTTGACAGTGTTGAAGTGCAAGTGACAGACTGTGGTCTGAATCTGTGTTTTAGCTTAACACCTTTAAACTTTGAAGCACTTGAGGAGTCAGGGCTTTAAAGCGGTCTTTCCTTCGAGACATCTTTGCTTTTTCTGTTACGCTAACGTTAGCTTCAGCTCAGCTAGATGTTGCTAAATGCTATCACATGCTAATTTACATGTACGATGTATGATGTAGTTACTCAACAAATTGCATACAGTGTGCAACGTTTCATTTTCATTAAAACATAACTGACTATATTTTTAGCTATACTTACTTCTCAAGTTACTATTTACTCAATATGCATCCAAAGCTAGGCTACCTGTAATACACAAACCTTTCATAGAACGCGTTGTAAACCCTCGTAAATACAACAGTCAGGTGATAATAGAGACACATTTAATGAGTATTGGCAAATGTTTTTAAGAGAAAGGGGCTGATACGCCCAAAAAGTCACTAATTTCTGGCTCGATGCCGAACAAGTAAGTAGTTCAAAGCGTATCTCATTTAATGATGTAGACAACAGAATGCAGGCCTGGACTTTAAATGGCAATAAAAGTCATAGAAACATTTTGTCAAAAGTGGTTTGGTCTTCAAACGATTTTCAGTTGAACTTACACAAAGAGGGAAGGGGCGGAGAAGAGCGAGAAGCGGAGCAGCTGGGAGATGGGCCTGATAATGAATGAAGAATGTGTTCTTAATTGACCTGCCTTGTTAAATAAAGGTTAAATGAAAATAAATACAATGTCATTCCCTAAATGACTCTTGGCTGCTGCTCTGAAGTCGCTGAGATTCACTGTTACACACTCACTCACTCTCTCCAGTCTCCTCCACCTGGCACACACTCTCATCTCTCATTTAGGTATCTGCACTTTGTGTCGATACACCTGAAATGAAAATGCATCCGCTGCATACTCAAAAGTGGATTTCTCTTACTCTTGCCAAGCGTAGATTGATGACAGCGTTACTTCCTCCCCTAATGTTTACATCATTTAAAATATCCTAAAATGAGAATCCATTTAGGGCTTTTTTTTTTTCCCCCGTTTTTCTTTCTTTCCTTCTTTCTTTGGAGACGAGATGAAGAGTCAAAATATTAGGAAAACAGCCAAACAGCACTCTGTCTCTCAAATGTCCTGTGTGTGTTCATATGGTTTCCTATGTGCATTTTTTTCAATGCATCTAATGAACCATGAAGATTTAAAAGTAGCCCAACAATGCATTAAATCCACTGTATGGACAAGGAACTGACTTCAGACTCTGGTTCCTCTGTTAAGAACACTTCCCGAGCCAAAACACTGCAAAGACTTTATCACTCAAAACTACGAATTATGTCCATGACCTTCAATTCATGAATCACCAGCGTTACAAGCGACTTGTAATAAGCAGTGTGAAGTGCACTTGTCCTGCTTTGGTTCCCTTTCATGCCACCATCCTTCCCTCTAGACCCCCCGGCCCTCTTTTCCTCTGCTGCCTTCCCACCTTCCTCTTGTCTGCCTGTTACGTTCTCCTCTCCCATCCCTCTCTCTTCGCCCGTCTCTCCCCCCCCTCGACCCCGGCTCCTCTTAGCCCTTTCCATCCCCCACCGCCTCCCTTTTTCTTGCCCCTCTCTTGTTCATCAAGCCCATTTATTGCCTGCTCTCCGCTCCTGGCCCTGAATATATCTGCATAGTAATAGGCCGTTAATTAGCTCTAGCCGGGGTGCCTCTGTGTGGAGATCGCCATAATGGAGTGGGCTTGGAGAGAGAGAGAGCTCACCTGGGCCACTTGTCAGGGCCTCCAGGCCTTGTGCAGTGGCTTTGATTCATTTTGTGAACGTGTGTGTATGTGTGTGTATGTGTGTGTGTGTGTGTGTGTGTGTGTGTGTGTGTGTGTGTGTGTGTGTGTGTGTGTGTGTAGTATTCTGTTTGTTCCCTGTGAGCTAGAGAGCGCACAGGATGTGTCAAAGTAAATGCACCGTAGTGGATATTTATGCATATTTTTGTGGATGCACGAAGTGTTTTTCTCATTTGTGTGCGTAAGCGTGTGTGTGTGTGTGTGTGTGTGTGTGTGTGTGTGTGTGTGTGTGTGTGTGCGTGCGTGTGCGTGTGTGTTTATGCTCTGCTCCCCTGATTAACCAGCCCACCTAGCCCTCCTCTCACTCCTGCATAAACAGGCGGGCTGCTGTTTAAGCCTTTGATGTTGGCTCCGCTGGCCCCCACAGGACTCTGCAGGACTGTAAGACTACAGTGCAGTTATCGCCGCAGCAGCTGTAACGTAAACTCACATATTATACACCCCCCCCCACCCCCCCGCGCTGTCACCTTTCACTCCGGAATCTTTGACTCCGCCCTGCAGGAAGCCGTGGTGCGCAGTGGGCCGGCGGCGTTCAGCCACAGATAATGGAGTTCTCCTCGTGGGCGGGTGAAAGTGCAGCACGGTATCGACACTGATACACAAGCAGAGTAGCCCGCAGGCAAGCGCTGGCGGGTGGGAGGGGGAGGGGGCTCTTGCGCAACTTCACACGACCCCCGCTCGACCTGCTCAAAGGCGGATGCAGCACCTGCATCACCAGCCTCACGCGCTCTCACGCAAACAGGTGCACGCAGTCAGAAGGAGCACACACAGCAAATACAGCTGCAAGCTAGTTACATACTGTGTTAGAAATTAGCATTTAAAAAAAAAAAAATTGAGGTTTGGAATAGTTTAATTGAGCATGCAGGAGGAGGAATAATGCATCTTTAAAGAGAGACAAATGGGAGCTGGAGGGGAAGAGCGGATCAAGGAAGAAAAGTGGCGCTGGAGCTGGTGAAAAGACGAGCGACAAGGAGGCATGAAGAGGGAGAGAGAGAGAGAGAGAGAGAGAGAGACGTAAAGCAGAGGATTGTGTCCATTGTGTCAGGAATAATGCGTCCCACTCAGCTAAAAGGTTAGCGCCGCAGCCTCGGGCCACCGTGACCATTACAATATGAAAGGGCTCCGAAATCTATGCGGTGACGAGAGGCACTTATGGGAGGGGACCGGCCCACGCTCGGGCCCCCAGGCAGGGCTCTCACTTCCAGGCAGGCCGTTCAGAGACCCATACCTACGTTTTATATATATATATATAAATATATATAAATATATATATATATAAATATATATATATATATATATATATATATATATATATATATATATATATAAATATATATATATAAATATATATATATTTATATATATATATATATATAAATATATATATATTTATATGCTGGCAGCTTTTGGGATTATCTTGTCGGAAACAGTTCAAGGGTCAACTTTTCTGTGTTCACATGACAATTGGTTTGATTTTTGTGGCAAAAGTTGTGTTGGTTTCAATTGTTCAATACGTGTGACCGGCTTTAATTAAACTGGGGGTTGAGACTTACTGCTGTTGGATGGCGTAACAAGATGCAATCATAATGTATAATGACTCTGAGTCCCCAGTTGAGTGTCTTAACTTCTCATTTGGTTCCTGTTCTGTATAACTTAACGACGTATGCCTCATTTTATGGCCGCTCACTGTGGAGCTTTATTGGACAAAACACAAAGAGGGCTATTTATAGATCACACAGCACAGCCGGTCTCATAACACCAAGAACAACTTTATTTATGTGGCGCCTTTTAAAAAAAAAAAAAACAACAGAGTTTACAAAGTGCCAGCTCAGTAGATAACTACTGGATACTTCATTTGGATCGGCACTTTGCCGAGCGTTTAGATCCTTCCTCATTAGGAATACAATTGCAGCTCTGCCCGTGACTCCATCCACATTGACCAGAACGGAACGAGCGCCGTCACGCACCGTTTGTGCTCGCGGGCCATCGCTCACGTAGCAGCAGCTTTGTTCCATCGATCCGGCCGCGCCAGAAACAAAAGCTCGGAGAGGAGGAAAAGGCGTTTGACCCGGCTCTGTTGCAAAGGCCTTGTTAAATAGCAGTGGGGGGGGGGGGGGGGGGGTATTGACGACATTGCAGCAACGCAGCCACTTACCCGAGCCTGCCGTCCAGGCATTGACAGCTCAACCGTGGGACAGGTCTCCACTGCCCAGGTGACCCAGAGGAACGCTACCATGTCGACACTGGCGACGGCTTGCTTGCATGTGTGTGTGTGTGTGTGTGTGTGTGTGTGTGTGTGTGTGTGTGTGTGTGTGTGTGTGTGTGTGTGTACAGACACACACACACACACACGGCTGTGAATGTGTGGGCACACGTCCCTGCAACAAGAAATCGATGAACCCCGGGGTTAATAGTGAGGAGGAACTGGCTCACCAGCTCTACTAACAAACAGCAGACTGTTAGCATAACCTCAGTCCGCCTCGCTCCCCACGGAAATCCACCGGCATTGATTATGAACCTCCCACTGCAGTTCAGTGGAGTCTCAGCAGCTTATCGCTCAGCTATGTGAAGCCGCTGACACCCTGCCTCTCCAACGCAGGCTATTTAGGAGTTAACCCTCTGAAATCTGAATAAACCCGGGGACAGAGGGACAAAGACACAACGCGGATTAGACTGAAATCCAATTTAAAGTCTTTCTGGAGGCAGGGTGGCATTGTGGGCTGAGCATTGTCCTTCAGTTTAGAGGACCAGCCCCCACCCCTCCCCCCCCCTCCCCCTCCCCCCGTGATGGCTCATTAATGTGGTGCTTTTGCTCTAGACTTGTCAGAGAACACTTGTCTGTCAAACAGCGAAGGCGATTTGTTTTTCTTTTGACTTTGCTGTTAAAAAGGTTCCAAGTTAACCCCGTTTAGCAGCCGATTAGAACAGGACAGTGCTTGTTAACTGGACACTGGATCACTGGTGTGTTGTGTTTGTCACTAGCTAGAGTTTACTATGAACCCGAATGCAAACTTAACGTTAAAAAGAGACTTCTTGTAGCTTTAAAACTGAGTCTGACTGCCTGACTTCATCGCTCTTTAGACTGCGACACCGGTCCCGGCTCACCAGTACGTGGATTACATTCAGACTGATCATGTGGGTTCTGTACACTTTATAGTGGATTACTTTTTGTTGCTGTTCTGACAGCATGTACAGTTAAATGTACCATAAACAAAAGATCTCAATTCATGGCTTTAACATTAACAATAAAGACATACTTGGTCATTTGCTTATAACAAATGGATTTTTTTAAAGGTGCTTCTAGGTGTATTTTGTTTTGGCTTTTTAACAGAGTCCAGCTAGCTGTTTTTTCTTCCTACCCAGAGTCTTTATGCTAAGCTAAGCTACGCTAACACCCTGCTGGCTGTATAGCTTCGTCTTCCGTTTACAGCCACGAGAGTCGTATCGAGCTCGTCTAACTCTCGGCGAGAAAGAGAAGATTTTCCAAAAATGACACAGCAAAGACCTGAAGTAGAATTTAGCATTAGCCGATATTAACATGGAGCGCAGTCGGCAGTGCGAAGCAACATTTGCACATGAAATGTGTCGAGCGGCAGCCGGACGATGGGCGAAGGAGCGTGTGTGGGTTGAGTTGTAGGAGGCCTGCTTGAGCACAGACAGTGACAGCACACAGAGGACGTAGCGTGTAATTAGAGCTCGCTGTTCTGGAGCCAGTGAAGTGAAATTTAGCTCAGGAGTGAAAGAGAATGGACGAGCTTCTGAAAACAGACTTCTGTCAGTCTCTGTAATTATTGATTATTTCACTTTTAACTTCGTCGTCACCAAATAAAAAAAACAAACACATTTTGTGAAAACATTCACAGCCCGACATCAAGTTGTTTTCTCTGCTAGCAAAGACTTTGAACGAAAATGAATTAAGTCACGCTCCCACAGAACAAATTCAGAAAAGAATGCATGTGTACGATTGCTAAAATTAATTAATTTCATCACGAAAACGAAGCTTTGTTAAATTGAATCACTATTGAGTAACTGTTGACTTAACTTCCAATAGTAATTGTTGAGCAAAATCCGAACCTTTTGTGTTTTTGTACAAACATCCCATGCATTCCTTTTTTTTTTTTTTTTTTTTCTCCGGTAGCCATGATAGCCTTGTTTTTGTGTGGTAATCCATGTTGCATATATTCCTTTTGCTCGACTCTGAAGACTCTGAAGACGGGGGAAAAAAAAAAAAACAAGTGTTATATAAAAACGGGCTTATCTTGGTCTGCCAGCTTAGTTCCCTGTAAGCCTCCAAGCATGGAGAATAAGAAGAGAGAAGTGGATCGCTGAGGATTCTCTCCTGGTCTCTCTCTCTCTCGGCCTCGCTGACAGCCGGAATAAAGTCTTGAGGCCACGGCGGCGACACTCGGCGCTCCAACGCCATTCCTGCAGATTTGGCCGCAACCATTTGATGTCGCGCGAACGCGCCGATGCATGTCCACGCCGCGTCTGTCAGTGTGTGATATGAGCTCAGCTCGTACTAGCAGGCTTCTATCAGCGCGTGTTTTTAATGCTAAACATAAGGAGCTATTTAGAAATTGTGAATGGAAAACATCCAAAGTAGTGAAAAGTGTTCACAAGAAATATTCTTGATCATGATCTTTCATTGTGTCCTAAATGTTGTCTTTTGTTTTAATTTGTTCTCAGGCACTCAATATGGTTATTAAAGAATAATAATGTCCAATACATTTTTTATTCCAGAGTACCTGTTAATCCTACTGGCAAAACGGAATGATTTCTGTTGATTCTTTTACAGCCCGACGATTTTAAATATGAGGAAATTGTGTTTTTTTTGGTTCACATAAACACATAACAGATATGGATTCCTTAGATGATTTTTGATTTAAAAATATATATATATTTTTGTTACCAAGACCCACACTGAGTGGGACATTCGACAGTTGAAAGATGAACTTGTCAGTGTCTCTTGTGGTGACGCCGTTTCAGCTCTAGCAGCGACACGCTTTAGCCAACGCGGCTCACCGAACAAAGAAAAAAGGAAGCGGAAAGTGGAGGACTGGAAATAACATTTAAGCAGATTTTCTTTTGGTGACTGTTCCTTTAACAAGAATCATTAACCCTCATTGCTTTCTCTCACGTTCTCACCCGCTCCAGGTGTCTGTCCTGCGTCAACGGGAACTTCCCCTGCCACTGGTGCAAATATCGCCACATGTGCACGCAGGACGCCAGCGACTGCTCCTTCCAGGAGGGACGAGTCAACACCTCAGAGGTGAGGCTGCACGCAAACACACACGAGCGCCAACGCGCTCGCACAAACGCTCCACGCCCAGAGACTGAGACGCGCCGACATACGAAGCAACGCGCGATTACACGCACACGAGCACGGAACTGTGCCAAGGGTGCAGCTGGGACCTGCGCACCATCTGAGTGTGTGTGTGTGTGTGTGTGTGTGTGTGTGTGTGTGTGTGTGTGTGTGTGTGTGTGTGTGTGTGTGTGTGTGTGTGTGTGTGTGTGTGTGTGTGTGTGTGTGTGAATGAGTGCTGCTGTGCGTGGCCCAGCGGCAGCTGTTTTACTCCAAGCAGCGCTGGATTTATTCGCTTATAAACAGGTCGGGGTGAATGAGTATGCAAATGGAGGCACATGCCAACGTCCCCAATGTTTCATCTGCACGAAAAAAAAAAAGCTCATCTGTCCAGGAGCCGAGTCACTTACGATTGTCACCGTCTCTCACGCAAACGCAGAAACTCCCGCCGACAAACACAAGTGAACTTCTGTGTCTTCATGAAGTCGCACTTTAACACCTGACTACCTTCCCCTCAGCTTTGCCTCTATTCCAGGCAGAATAAACTCAAACTCAAGCTGTCAGTTCTCCCTCTCTCTCCTTCTGGGTAGGGAGGCGCACATATGTTTATATGTAGATGTATATGTGTTTGTATTTTTTAGAATGTCCCTCTGGTTGTATGGCTATTTGGATGGATAATTTGGCATATAAAAAAGACAGATATTATTCAATATAATACCATATGACCATTGCCTTTAAGGCTCCATTCACCACCTTTTTATGTGGATGTCCAATCAGTGTTAGTAAATGTAGTCCAGTGACCCAGTACGTTTCTCAGATCGTGCAACAGTGACAGAGACAGCTGAGTTCTGTTGGTGGAAGTGTCTAGAAATGCCTACATATCTAGGCAGGGCCTACATGTTCCAGGGTGCATTGCGCCCGAGCTTCCGACGCCTTGAGGGTCCCCTTCAGCCATATCCTCTTGCGCGGCTAATGCAGCCTCGGCTTCGGCCGTATACTCTGCCTCAAATAAATACGAATGTATCCTCGTCCGTAACATCCTCTGCGCTCATATTTGTGGGACGCCATTTTCATTGTCAGAAACGTAGCTAGTTTGCAACGCAAGCAGAGAGCCGGTCGTTCTTTCCCGCATCCGACTTCGTCACTGGGGCAGCAATCTCAGGGCACTGTGTGTGTGTGTGTGTGTGTGTGTGTGTGTGTGTGTGTGTGTGTGTGTGTGTGTGTGTGTGTGTGTGTGTGTGTGTGTGTGAGAGAGAGAGAGAGGCTAACATCCATCCTCATCTTGTTTGGAGAACCACACCAATTCAGCTTTTTTTTTTGTTTTTTCCTATTTTGCCTTCTGATGTACTCTATTCTTTTTTTGGTGCAGGCGTCGCCATGGTTACCAAGACATTATAAATGTCAGGGGGGGTGTTTTGCTGAATTTTGATCGACACACACACACACACTCACACACACACACACTCGCACACATGCCAGTGCCATCACCACATCCTTACACAGACTATTGTTCTCAACACCGCAGCGGGTGCAGAGGCTCTCGTGACGGATGCTGGTGGTGTGTGTGTGATGTCATCACATAGGTGTAACATTGTGAAGCAATGCATATGCGCTCTTGAGCCAACAGCGGTGGTTTTGTCATTGCACATTTATCTCCTCATAGCCTCGGTTTTGTTCCAATTTGCCAGTTCGTAGCCCCTGCCGAAAGCAATATCGCCCATCTCCGCCGCCTGAAAAAGTTCCCCCCCGTGTCATTAGCAGTAGGTTGCCACAGTGATTGAATTCACACTAGACTGGTTATCTTCCCAGAGGCATTTGTCATATTTCTTCACTTCATATCTGATACAAACCCGAAGCATCTGTGAATCCATACCACATCACCAAAAAAAATACACTTTTCTTCATTCAGTGTGTAAAAGTGAAAAAAACCCAACTAATGCATGGTTTGTTTTTTTCCCCCCCTCTTGAAGTGAATTTAATCCTTTGATGTCACTTCCTGGATATGTAAATATGTATATAAATCAGCTGTGTTGTGACAGCGGATAAACAGAGAGGCACATTAGGGGCGACCAGGCAGAAAATTGCCAGACTCGGAGAAACACTTGAGAAGGCCATGAACGGAAATGTGTATGAACTCGAACAAAAGACAGAAACAAACACCGGGACAAACAAACACGGAGACAAACAAATTCGCTCCGCTCCGACGAATCCCAGCGTTGGGCCGGTGGAGCCGACTGGGCCGACGCGCGGCCCGCGGGATGGTTCAAATGACTTCATCCGGATTCAGGGAAATGGGGAAAAAATAAGACAATAACAAAATAGCAACAGAAATAGTAATAGAAAAAGAAAAGAGGTTTGTTTGCATTCATTTTCCTGCAGAGACCCAAAATGGCTGCCAAGTAACAACCCCAGATGGGGGGCTTTGACCGGAAGTGACTGCTACAACTTCATTAGTCCTCACCTGAGCTGCTGGTTATTCCTCCACATGTTGTTGACATAACTATGAGAAGATCCCCCCCCCCCCCCCTTCTCACTGGGTTTGCACAGTGGAGGTCGTGATGCTGAGGAGCTCAGGAACACACAACGGCGTCGTCTGGCACAATTTGTTTTGCCCACAATGCAATTTCATCTGGCGAAACCCGCCCGCCTGTCAGGTTCGTGCGAGCGCACGCGACTGGTAGAATGCTTTGCGACGTGAATGATGTATTCCCACTGTGTCCCGCGCGAGTGTTTGTTTCGCTCTGATGTGTTCATCGAGACTTGAGTGAAGTCACCCGAGTCCGTCAGAAGAAGTGCACATTACGAGCCGCCGCTTGTTCCGCATCTGCCGTTCTGAAACAGTTTATTTAACTATCGAGGCGCTGACCTTTTCAATATGTGAAGCTGCAACTCATCAGCTGTGACTCTTCTTTTTTTTTCCTCTGCTCCCTTACCTAATTTCCTTCTTTCCTTACCTCCTTTCCTCCTCTTCTCAGTCCTCCTCCCTTTTCCTTCCCCCTTTTTCCCCCATTCATCCCTTATCTCGTGTTCCTCCCCTTCCTCCTCCCCTCTTCCCAGAAGCCTGACCTCCTTACGCTCAGTGCAGTACAGTAGGTCCATGATGCATTGCTGCTGCACAGGGGATTGAACCGCCGGCTTTGCAGCCTAGCCTCATTGATAATCATTAGCAGGCAGCGTTGGGCTCCGGATGAACAGAAGGTGAATATAGATATGGGGGATCGGTGTTAGCCTTTCGCGCCGCTAATTAGCGGATGAATCACCGTGATGGGTGAGTTGCTTGGATAGCCGTATCTTTCTGTCAAGTCACCGCGCTGCTGCAGGAACGCACGTGTGCACACCTTCGCCAGCCCCGCCGTCTCCCGTCTGATCCCTAACCCAGTGAGCTCTCTCCTCTTGTTCGCCCACTCCCTCATTCCTTCAACAAGTCAATTAGCCGGAGCCTGACAACCCTCTCTTTTTGTCTCTCAGCTAAGGGTGTCACAGTTACATCTGTCTTTCCGTCGCCGCCGGATCACAGGCTGCTACGCGGCTCCGAGTTGCCCGGCTCCGGGGCTCCGGGGCCGGGCCTGGCACGGAGCGAGCTTCCCCTCTCCCTCTGGGTCTCTCTGGCTGAGAGGGAAGGGAAGGGGGGGGAAGGGGGGGGAAGGGGGGCAGGGCTGCCTGCCTCTGATCGACACAGCTGTGTATGTGAGTTAGTGTGTGTTTGTGCGCACACGTGTCTGTGTGTGTGTGTGTGTGTGTGTGTGTGTGTGTGTGTGTGTGTGTGTGTGTGTGTGTGTGTGTGTGTGTGTTAATTATTCAAAGTGTATTAAAGCTTAAAGATGCATCTCCAGATGCCTCTCTGATCGCTGGCGTGTTTAATGGAGAGAGACAGATGAGATGAGAAGGGAGAGGTGGGAGCATCCCCAGCAAAACACAAGGGGAGGAGTGTGGCTGTGGCCTAGTTGTTAAGAGGAGAGGCAAGCTCGCTAATACGACCAGGGGCCTCATTTATGAAACTACAGCATGTGCAACACTGCACTTAAAAGAAAAGATAAAATGCCGTCTGCTATCAAGAGTGAAAGTTGCTTCAGAATAACCCAAAAGCTTAAGTTTAATAAACAGAATGTAAATGAAGAGATCCCTGGCTTGATGCCAGGGTTGTTAACTGTTTTCTCGCTCCAGAGCAAGGTCAG
The DNA here is from genome assembly GCF_023349555.1 of Cebidichthys violaceus. Taxonomy (NCBI): domain Eukaryota; kingdom Metazoa; phylum Chordata; class Actinopteri; order Perciformes; family Stichaeidae; genus Cebidichthys; species Cebidichthys violaceus. The sequence continues at coordinate 18,802,334 of NW_027176816.1, forward strand.
AGGTCACCATACAATGCCGCTAATTAAGCTCGTGTCTAGGAGCTCATTTTTAATTGTCTCATTATTCTAGAAAGGCGGCGGATCGGACTCCGCGTTTGTCCAAATGGCCAATTTGTCAACCAGGTTCACATTAATTGAACATGTTTCAGTCGCCGCACTCAAATGAGACTTGGGAGGATAAATACATTTTTAAAAAGTGCGACAGTAGAGATGCTAGAAGGCGGGGGATGCAGGAGGACTGAGGAAGGCGACTGAAGAAGGAAAAAGGGAGGAAGATGAAGGCCGATAAGGAGGAGAGGAAGACATATCAGAGTTGGATGGAGCGACATTACCAGAAGGAGAGCGAGCGAGCGAATGAAAGGAGGAGTGGGAGGAGGACTCTGGAGGTGCTTAACCATTCAGCAGATGAAAGGACACTCGAGGGGTCGTGACACCGCCTGTGCCTCGCATCTACTCAGCGATTCCATGTCATTTGGTTCACGCTATCTGCCCTACTTTTCCCGTCTTCGCTGGAAGCTCGGCAGCCGTTTCATCGGCGTGTTTTGTCTCAGTGTTGCAGAACGTTTGTCTGCCGAGCGTGAATAGGAAATATTCAAATGTCACCGACGGTTAAGTCTGAGCCCCGTTTCGTTCATACATCCTCGGTCGCTGCTTTACTCCTGCTTCACATACACAGCAGGGTAGATTTCACGCCGCTCCTGAAGCATCAAGTGAGCACGACTCGCACCTCTGGCGCGTTTCTCGGTCGTTTCTCGCCCGACCCCACTTCTCCCTCGCGCTAAAGGCTTAATAAACTTCACACCGCCATCCCCGCTCCTCCGAAAGGCACACGAGTAATCATATGTGGGAAATTAGTTTTGAAAGAGTTCTGATGGTGCTCTCTGTCTCAGTGGATACATTAAATGGCCATCAGACTGTTGAATGGTGCGCTGAGGCAGAGGGACGGGGGAATTAACTCGGGTATCGCTGCTCTTCACTGCATTGTTCTACGCTAACAGGCTGGAATAACCATAATATGCGAAGCGGAGGACGGAATCTTGATTATTTGAACCCTAAATGCATTCATTGAAGACCGAATGTGTCGGAAAAAAGGTTCTTTTTAAAGGGGACCTCCACCAATATTACTCCACAGATGTCACATGCGGTTCAACTGACCAGTCGCATGCAGCTGCCTGCATCAATCCTAAATGGCTGAAACACCCTTTTAGTATTAATTACGGTATAGTCCTGCTTGATTCTACCCGTATAGAAGCGCATTAATGCACTTCTGACCTCGATACTGAGGTTCAAATACATGCTTCTCGGTATATGATGTGTTCCACGGTGTAAAGGCTGTTGAAACGTTGTTACACATTATTCAGTTTCATTCTAACCGTGGTTATGTAACGCTGGGTCTTGATGACACATTTGGTTTCCGGCATTTCAGATAAAAAAAAAAGATATTGCCAAAACAAAATTGTAAAGAAATGGCAAAGTAGTGACCTAAATCTGAAAATGTCTGAAGACCCGACAAAGCATTTGGGCTTTGATAACACAATGCCACGGACAAATTTCAATCTAAATTCAAAACGTATTCAGGTTCGGTACCTGGAAAGATCAAACGTGTCTAAAAGGAAGGAAAGCTTTTGAACACAGTCTTGGTTTTTTGGAGAGGTAGTCGCACCCGAGGGCCACTCCAGCTCAACCAGTTCAAAGCGGAGTAATTGTGACCGCATCATTCAGGCAACACGTGATCGGATAGGTGGAAGGACAGATGGTGAATCAAAATGACTGACTTGTCCAGGTTGAGTCATTTTCGAGTGCGTGATTCATGCGACACAGGTGAAGACGGGGAGCACGACCGTCGTCCCACGTAAGCCCGTCATCAAGCCTGAATCTCTGTTCAAGTGCAGAAAGTGAAAGGTACCAGCAGCCGTTTCTTAGATTCCCCGTGTACGTCGCCGTACTTCCATTTTCCGCCGTGTTCTCAGTTCGGCTTTGTGGTTTGAAAAGTCGAGCGGCGGTGTGAATTCCTTTGAGCTCCTGACAGTATCGCTCCCCGTGAGACGCAAAGCAGAGGAGCGACAAGTCGCTTTTGATTTAAAATGATGAGGATAAAAACAATCGAGTTTCGCTCAAGTTTTCTAAAGTAGGTAAAATTGTTGTGACTTCCGATCGAGCTGTAATGAAGTCACGGCGTTGTTTGTGCTCATGCATTTATTTAAGTGTCAGAATCTCAAGTTCACAACAGCGTGAACTCTCCTTCTGTGTTTTATCTTCACCGCATCTTCCGCCTCGCTCCGTATCCCCCGTAGTAACCGGCTGAGAGGAGTGGGTGGACAAAGGCTTCTAACGCAGTTCAAAGTGTCTTTTATCGAACAGAAAGAGCTCCTAGTCTGCTGCGATGGGGGGGGGGGGTTTGCCTGCCTGCCCTCCTTCCACCTGAGACTACGACGGAGGAACTCGGGTCATTTGTGCAAAACAGATGAAACGACGTTCTCCCGTTGCAATGGAGCACAGGGGGGGGGAGAGGATGAGTCACGAATCCAGAATAAAACATGAAACGGGTCTCGCAGAGAGAAGCGATCGCTTTCAAAAGTTTTCTCGGCCCCGGTGAATTTGCACGCTTGACACCGCGACGTCTTTTGTTGTGAAGTCGGCCGCGTTGTGTCTTTCTTTTCCGACCTAGGACCTTTGGGACCAAGAAGCTCATTATTTTGTCCCAAGACTAGCGGAGGTAGTTGGAGGCAGATAACGGGGGAGTCGGTGCATTTGTCATCGGCTTCTTTCCACTGACCTTGAAAGGGTGGCTGATTCTGGGGTGGGTCACAGAAAGCTCTTATTACTCACTGGGTCACGGTCTAAACTGGGTTGCGAGCCTGTTTTCGGGTTCCCACATGACACGGAGCACTGTGTCATTTTCCCGCCTCGCAAGATGAAACAAAATTCATCAAGTTTTGATCCTGCGGGCTGTAAAGAAATAAAAAGAGGACACGGGACCGAGGCCGTCCTGAAGAGCTTCTCGTTATCTCTACTGGATCTTCTGTGTCACCCTCGGGAACACACACACACACACACACACACACACACACACACACACACACGCAAACGGATGTGTGTGTTTCTAGAGGCTCCTATCGATCCACCAGCTGATGCTTATCGGCTACATCCTCCTCTTTGACCATCCAGACCAGATAGCATCCAGATAGACACACAATCACACTTGGCCATCAGAGATAGCGCACGGGGCAATGCTGTTCTAATGGAGACATGTGGGAAGAAGAGCTCCAGAGAGGCACAGCAGCGGAGCTCCTTTCCCATCAGGCACGCTATCTTTTCCGTTGCTTGACCGCTTACTAGGCGCACATGGCTCAGTATTATAAAATGTATTATTATCTGCGTTTTGGTGGCAGGTGATTGGGCTTTGTCGAAGCTCCGATCTTTCTTCCGGACCACTGCGCAGTTTTCGGACGCATCAGGCGACCCACTGACACAGTTAGCGACTGGCTGGTGAACAAAGTGAAGCATTTAGCAGCTAAAGAGACGGATGTGTCCCTCAGGAGTCGGCAAGGACCACGGAAAAACTGGACAGTTGGCCATCAATTTAACAGCGTGATGGTATGATGGACTTGTTTTCATCGCCCCCACGCGGCCGACGGGGTGAGCTATCGCAGGTTCAAAGACGACACCGACCCTAGAAAGTCAACGGCGGCGCAGCAGCATTCCTCTCACGGAGCTGCTCGGCGCTATTCTCCGCTCCCGGCGCTTTGACACTAAAGCCAAGGTCACGGCGCACGACTTACAAAGCCGTCGGAGCGCTGTTCTGTTCACGCTGCGCAACTTGCTGACTCCTAATCTTGAGTCTTGAAGTCACCCGGAGAAATCACAGTTGGGGTCTCCAAACTACGTTTATGAACGACATGATTCCCTGATCGTTTTTCTGAATCGTTTGATTGATAAAATCCACAAAAATCTATTTATAGTAGATCAATATCTGGACATGAGAACCTTTGATTCGGTTATAGCCTTCGTCATAGGGCTGAAGAGCGCCGCTCATGTTCCTACTAATACACAATCCACATATCAGACATTATCATCCTGCAGCAGCGAGGCCCACTAGAGTATCGTAGCCGTGCTGATGGATATCAGTTTTGCGTCTGGCATTCTTTTGACCTCTTCACTTTTTTTATTTCATTTTAGTTTTTTGCAGCATTCAGTGCATATGCACAGCCACGAGGGAGGGCGTCGTATTGTGCAGCGTGTGCTCCGGGTATTGCAGAAATAGCTGGAGTTCATGATGCATCGGTTGATAAAGCTCCCTCCGCTTTGACCCGCCTTGTTGTTGTTGTTGTTGTTGTTTTTTTTTAATACGGGGGTTATACGTGACAGACAGGGAGAGATAAAGAAAAGAGTCGTTAATGCGGAGGGAGATAAATACTCTCAGATGGAAAGACGTGTCTGAATGGGCGGAAAATGTTTGAGGAGATCCATACAGATACAGCCTTATGGCCTGTCTGTGTGTTGATTGATGGAGGGATCTACTGGGATTACCTGCATGACCCACTGCCCGTTATTGTGGTATCCTCTGCTGTGTGTGTGTGTGTGTGTGTGTGTGTGTGTGTGTGTGTGTGTGTGTGTGTGTGTGTGTGTGTGTGTTACTCTCTGTTAGATTTATTCTCTAAGGGCATAAGTATATTAGCGTCTAGAACCGAGACATTGCTCAACAGATGACTCTTCCTCTGTCTCTCCTGGGAGATGTGGTCATCATATCAGGTCCTTTTCTTTCTTCCTCTGTGTGTGTGTGTGTGTGTGTGTGTGTGTGTGTGTGTGTGTGTCACAGCCCTGGTCGGTGGGGGTCTTTCCCCCTCCGTTCTGAAATGGTCCATTGGACTGTAACGCTAATCCGCGGGGACCCTCTATGTGTTCACTCGCACACATAGACAAACACACACACACACGGGGCTCCCTTCATCCATCACACTCGGAGTCTGTCGGCGCCGAGGCGAGGCGGCCTCACGGGTGACGGCCGGCAGCCAATCGGGGCCCTTCGCCTCGTCTCTGACATCACCGTAGTTGTGATGTCTCCATCCTGATAGAAAGTAATTAGAAGCGAGGGGAGAGGAAAGTAAACGGAGATATGATGTCAGAGCTACTTCTATATTAAATGTATTTTTTCATCTCATACTTGGTAGTTTTTCTTTTTCCTTTCATAAACAGTGTTGCCAAAAGCACCAGGACATTTCAAGTTCCTGAACATCACACTCCCAACTCCACGTCGCGTTCCAGCAGCCGACGAAGAGCGGTGAATTGTGAGGAAAAGTGAGGAAAAGTGAGGCTGTGGGGGAAGAGTTGAAAAGTGCATATGAAAATGCAGCAGAGCGTCCTATAGCCGCGGGCGTCATCCCAGCTAAATAAACAGCAGAGCAGGTAGAGGGGCAGAGGGCGGGAGGGAGGATCAGATGAAAGAGGTGAGGGGGGGGGGGGAGCGTCGAAGAACAGACCAGAGCGAGGTGCGGTGTCTGTGGTTGAGTTGTAGGAAATGAACATGACCTCGGATACAACTGTTCCATCCAAAGCCTTGTGCTTTTCATTGTGCAGCAGTTTATAGATTGACATCAGCCGAAGGTAACAAGATCCGACATCCGTGAGTCTCCGTATCCCCAACCCTGCACTTCCGTAAAGTAATGAAAAAAACCACATGATGCACTTGCTTCATACCGAACGGTTATTAAAGGGGGAAAAACTCACTTTACTGATTTGAATCAAAAGCTAAGCGTTACTGTTCAAGTGTCTGTCACAAATCTGCCCCTATTCACTGTGCAGGTCGCTACATTGACTCTAATTGTATGCAGTATAGCACCCTCACAAATTCTACAATGCGAAAAAAAGTAGGAAAGAGGTGAAGTGGTCACACAAAGCTAATAAAAGTATCGTTGTAAAGCGCACACCGGTTTCCTTTTTCGGTTTCGCAGCTAGATGAAATCAACGATGCGTTATTGGTATGTTATTCCACAGCCTCATTTTTTTATACAAGTACTCTTCATCGTGGTTTAAGTAAACGATTTGATAGTATTTTTTAGTAATTAAATGCATGTCCCATATATAGACCGGTTGAGTTCAGTGATTGAAAAGCCCGGGCTACTAAATTTAGTTTTACGGTACGTTGTGAACCCTGGAACCGTTCTACCACCTTCTACCACCGAATCTCCAATGTTTCCTCTGTGTACGACATGCTGTAGGCCTTTACTCACAGCAGGTGAAGTGATCGATACAGAGTAACCTGTGAAAAGAGATGCCCAACAACATCGCCCTCGAGATCTCAGTGTGCATATTTGCACATAGCGTACTTTTATCCCAGTTTTCTTGTTCAAAATGGCCACCATATAACTAAACACATTGGGAATATTTCAATCGGCTCCAAAAAAAAACCCAGTAGCCTAGGGGCTCCGGCACTGACCTGGAGATTTTATCATGGGAGTATGGCAGACGGACTCCTTACCTTCCCACCTTTGATCACAGTGTCTGTGTGTTTGGCCCCAAGGCTACTGTAAAACATTCCACGGGCTAAGGCTGCACTAGCTCACCGCGCAGAGCCAGAGGGCAAGATTTAGCTTCGGCTCGGTGTGTGAGGATAGCGTTGTGCATTTCAGAGCTAGATGTATCATAATTTGTGTGCGTGTGTGTCTGTATTGCTCGTCTGGGAAATATTTAAAATATATATATATATATATATATATATATATATATATATATATATATATATAATGTCTCCCATGTTGCAGAGCTCCGTCCCTGCCTCGCTCTGTTGGGAACTTGACCTCCTCGACTCTCATCCCCCACTTTAATAAACGAGTGTATGGCTCCCAAGACCTCGCCTCGTCTCCTCCCCTCCTTCCCTCTCCCTTCACCTCTCCTCACCCTTCTTCTGTTATCCGTGTTTATCTCTGCTCGTCCCCGCGTTGCACCGCAGTAAATTTATACCTCAACGAGGCATTTGTGTAGATGGTGTGTGTTCCGGCAGCAGCAGCAGCAGCAGCAGCAGCAGCTACTGCAGCTGCTGGGGGGAACTTCCAGCGGTCAGAACTGGTTAACTCTCAACCCCGGATAAAATAAAGGTAAAAAAAAACGAAACAAAAAAAACAAGGCGACAATGAAAGAGGAAGAGATAAAGAGAACGTTAAAAAAAGATCAAGTGAGAGCAAGAAAGAAAGAGGAGCGAAGGCGAAGGGATTAGAGGAATCCCCCAGGTAAAAGAGATTGTTGTGTCTCATTGTGTAGAACTGCGCCGCTATCTGATGCAGACTCGGCTCTGACACCTGTCACCACTCCTAATGAAACAGCTCCCACAATCCTCTGCTCCCGCATCTTTTGTCGACTCTTTCCCTCCCTCTGCGTGCATGCGTGTGTGTCCCACTCCTTTCCCTTCATGTGTTTGCGCGACTCTTTGTACTGTATATATATATATATATTTATATATATATTTATATATGCCTTCGTATGTGTGTTGTGCGTGTTATCGTGTTCCTCGGAGAAATGTGACGCTGTGCTTTTTACCCCGACACTGATGCATCAGAGAGAGAGAGAGAGAGAGAGAGAGAGAGAGAGAGAGAGAGAGAGAGAGAGAGAGAGAGAGAGAGAGAGAGAGAGAGAGAGAGAGTGACAGGATTTCCATGCCACAATTGGAGCAGAGGCTTGAACCCTAACCCTCCAACATTAACAACGACTAGCTACTTCACACACACACACACACACACACACACACACACACACACACACACACACACGCACACACTTTCCCTTTGCCTTCCTGGGCTTCTTTAGTCCTGTTTTCCATTTTATTAGAGGCTAGAAGCAGTTCATTAGCGGCCTGTCGCCATCTGTGAATACTTTAAACTTTAACAGTCAGCCTCACTAATTGACAATCTGCTTCACTGGGCTTCACTGGCATTGATTTGATCTCTTCTCTGTCTCTCTTCTCCTCAGTTCTTTCCTCCTCCTCCTCCTCCTCCTCCTCCTCCTCCTCTTACACAGCCACATTCACATCATGTAAAAAATATGAGCTGCCAACTGGGGGAAAAACCTGTTCATCCCGGCCTCCTACTGATCATTACAAGTAGCAGCTTTCACATTACCCAGCAGTGGTCATAAAGTGGACCGAGACAGTTGGCAGACATCTACTTCAAAAAACAGTTTAGTTAGTTTATGGATAGTTTTAAAGGTGTATTCATATTTTCCACACTTTCTTTTTGGCCACTTGGAGGCAGCAGCAGAATGACCCATTGTTAATGAGTATTAATACAGCAGCAAACACCTATTTGCCATGTAAAGATATAATGGCCGCCGCTCTGCATTGCGCTCGTAAAGCCGCTGATGAAGCCGCCGTCTTCTCCCTCAGGTGCTGTTTGCACCGTTGGCACAGTTAGCTGCTAGCCACCGGCTCGGCCGTCTCCATGTTGAGAGCCATGTGGATTCAATTGCTTCGCTCTTTGAATTCTGTATCCATTATTAATGACATAACGGGATGAATGTGTTACATGCCACCTCAGTGCGCGCCGCAAATATATTGGATCATAGAGGAAAAACACCAGTGTGTTTGATTTGTCCACCTGTCACCTACCCGTCAACGCTACCTGGCCGAGGTGTGTCTCCTGGTTCCATTATGTCCAAATCTATCTATCTCTCTCTCTCTCTCTCTCTCGCTCCCCCCCCCACGTCTTCTCCGCCGTTCCCAGGCCCAATCTGCAAGTCATTACCGATGCTCCATTAGACAGCACCTCAGCACAGAGCAAACTCGTATTGAGATCACCCTGCAGATCATGAGGGCTGCTGCTGCTGCTGCTGCGGCGGCGGCTTGACTTTAGGTATTCACTCCTGATTAAATAGAATGCAGTTCCCACTGATTTATCATCGGCGATATAAACGTTTCGCTATCCTAATAGGAAAATTATAGTTCGCTTAATGGCGCTTAAAGTGGAAGACGTCTTCATTTATATATTCTAGTTCGGTATGTGTATGGCCTGTATGATTGTTTAGAGCATCTCCAGAGGAATACCAAACACGCATTAGTGGATGCGACTTGTTAAGTGGTAATTACAGCCTTTATCATATTGCAAAGGCTCTTTTGATCCACTTACACTGTAGAAAATGTCTTAACTAGTCACCGACTTATTATAAATGAGCAAACAGTAACTTTTGCAACTTGGAACAATGAATAAATCTTCTTTTGGAAGCATCAATGCCACACACGGACATGTTTATTGAACCAGTTGAAAACCCGAATACATATTAATCCGAGAGCATGAGCAGCGATGTAGCGCGGATTCCATCTGACAACTCCCCAACTTTTGTTTTACTTCGGGGTCTGGGAAAAACCCTCGGAGATTTCAATTACGTCCCTTCAATTAATATGGTGCGAAAGCTGCCGTTTCTCTCCAAAGTTTCATTGATTGAAGAGCAGCAGGAAGCCGCTGAATGGAAGCGCTGACCCCTCGCTCATCTCCCTCACTAATCCGTCAGACTGGAGCTGTTTCACAGTGCGCCGTGGTGAGAATTAACGCCGTCCGTGTTCCTCAGAGACGACGCCTCGGGCTCTCGTTTTTGTCCACGCGGAAAGAATTACAATATCCTTTAGTGCATTCATTTAGGCAGCGACAAAAAAAAAAAAAACACCCCTAATATCCATAACAGCCTCAATAATGCCGGGACGGGTTTTTATTCCAAAATGTCGTGTACTCGGTTTTTTTTTGACAAGTAACTACCTCATTCAATATTCAGCGGTTCATAAATAGGACAAGAGTTGATCCTCGAGAGTGTTGATAATTTGGAGGTTTTAGGCTGCCTCACTCATCAAACGCGCTCCTCCACGAGAACAAAAGGACGCTGGAATGCGTCTAGAAGTACGTGGTTGGAAAGATAAGGATTCAAAGGTGATTGTGCACATAAGGAGTTCTGCAATGCCATTTCTAACACGCAAAACAAACTGTCAATTAAAAATAAATAGACATTCTGCATCCCACTTCGGTTTTCTCTTATCCCAGACACGTCTCAATCCCTTTATTCGTATGTCTCTCATCTCCAGGAGTGTCCTCAGATCCTGCCCTCCACCCAGATCTACATGCCCGCCGGAGTCTTGAGGCCGATCACGCTGCTGGCCCAGAACCTGCCCCAGCCGCAGTCCGGACAGAGGAACTACGAGTGCATCTTCCACATCCAGGGCAGCACGCACAGCGTCCCGGCTCTGAGGTTCAACAGCACCAGCATACAGTGTCAGAAGACAACGGTAAGGCTAAAGAAAAGAAAAGCGCTCGACACGTGCGGGTTTAGGCGCTGGCTCAGTGTCTCAGTGCACCGACCGACCGCAGCAAAGTTTAATCTGTCAGCTTTCGAGACGAGCGGTGATGGACCGCTGCGGCGAAGACTTGAAACTGAGGCGCACGGCCACGGCGAGCGATTGTCGCCAAGCCACTCTCTTTTCACCCCTTCCTCTTTAAGCCCTCCGTCAAGCTGTCACCGCTAATAGGGAGCGACCATTTCAGCAATGTTAATTTCCTCGGCTCCAATCAGGGCGTGAGGCAGAGGGAAAGGCAATTTAACGACGGCCAATTATGACTTACTTAACAAGACGTATGATTAAGAGCCGCAGCGGCGCTCTTTGCTCACGACGATAAGTCCGACCGGCGAGTCCTCGGGCTCGGGGCTCGGGGCGCGGCGATGATTCGTTGGTTTTGAACTCGACCCAGTCAACGAGAAAGAACGAGTCGGTCTGATGTCAGACTTTGACACGTAAAGTAGTTCTGGGGAACATTATCCAAGTTGATTTTCCAGATCGTAATGATGGCTCCAACAGCTCTTTTGTGTTTTTGGAAAGGTAATTTGTGCATATTCAGTCAGTTGTGATCCTGTAATTGCTCCATGTAGCGAGAGTTCTTTTGAGATTTCTGACTTTTGTCAGATGTGTCCTCAGTGACCCGACTGCTTGAAAGTTTATTGAGTACAGGGTGAGCTGCTAAAACAAACAACAGCAAAAAAAACAGCGAGTTGAACTAATTGCGCACACAATACTTTTGGAGTTCTAGCTTTATTGACTTTCTCCATTTACCTTCAGCACGGTGAGATCCTTTCTGAGAATAAGTCCAGACGTCCATCACTGACATTCAAACACTAGTGCTTCTAAAAAACATATGGTGTAGATAAACCACATATCGCTAAAATACCACAGTATGTTAGCTGTTTTGTTCGATCTCCGTTGCATTTTTAAGTTCTGAAAGCCTCCCGCAAACTGTATCGATACACACACACACACACACACACACACACACACACACACACACACACACACACATACACATCCGTTCATTCCTTCATTCCCCCGTGGACTTGAATGTTTTGTAAAACCCCAGTGTTCTCTCTGCAGGAGGCAGGAAAAACGGTAAATAAACGGGCCTCGACAACAACTTTGCTGCGGCTTACGAAGCTAGTCATGGTCGGGGGGGGGGAGTTTGTGAGCACGAGCAGATCCGGCGCAAAGCGGTGCTGTGAACGAGTGAGCCTCCCGCCTCCCCCCTCCCCTCCCCTCCCCCCCGTCAGGTGGGACTGTGATAGGATCCAATTAAGGGAGCTGTAGATAAAATGATGATGAATTGCAGCACCGTGGTAGACTGACAGAAACACACACACACACACACACACACACACACACACACACACACACAAACATGCCTGGCAAACCACTAAAACGAAAAAGAAGGAAGCAAAAAAAGACAAAGAAAGAGAAAGAGCCAAAGAGAGGGGGTGAGGGAATTAGGAGCAGACAATGCAACAAAGGGTGTGATGGAGGAAGTAGAAAGAGGGGGGAGAGAGAATGGGAAGAATGAAGAGAGGCAGAGGGGAGGAAGGAAAGGCTAAGCTCAGCAGGCAGACTTGGGGGGAAACAAACAAACGGAGGGAGGGAGGGAGGGAGGGAGAACGCGGACTGTAAAAGATGTGCATGTTTGAGAAAGTGACGCTGAAAGAAAAAGGAAATCATGATCCGTGCAAAAGTGAAACTGCTGAGATTAACTAGAACCGCAGAGGGCGGAAGGACAGTTGGGACAACGGGGACGTTTTTCAGATATGCCTATTTGGTGGCACAATGCAGAAGTTAGCAGAGAGGCACCCAACAACCGCTGTACCATGTGTGACAACACAGCTAAAAAAGAGAGTTTGACTTCTGCCAGCGGGACATTATTGTCGCATGGTGCTGCGGTTTGAGTGCAGATCGATCCGAAAAAAAATCTACATTGTGTGACCTACTCAGCTTTGACAAAAGATGAAGGCTGACTTGAAGTTCAGTGTGACGGATTACACGAATCGAGCAAGTTCCAAGACGGCTGTGTTGAATTTTACACCAGACAGAAAAGAGGCACCCCACCAGTTTCACTCTGTAAAGGTGGAAGAATCTCAGTTTAAAACATTCAAAACATGAACCGACGCGATCAACAGAATGTGAAGAGGTTTGCAGCGTTGGCGTTATGTCAAAGACTTCCATGTATTCAGTTGTAGAGATATCTTACTGAAATGAGCATGCTAGCCAGCTAGCCCTACAGACTGCATCCTCACATCAACGGCTGGTGTGATATCCCACGATACGTTACTTTGACGAAAGCCTGCATCACGTGTCAGTTTGTGCTCGGTACATGCATGGCGGTCTTTTCAAAAGAAACTTGCCTCTCCGCAGGAAAAAGTAAGGCAACAAAACCAACCTTAGGCCGTTGCTGAGGTCCAACCCAATGGGTCCAACCCAAAACAACGAGCTGAAAGATGCTAAAATGCTCCATAGAGCGGAGAGAGCTGCAGTTCAAAGCCTTCCCTTTACGAGTAACTGGGTTCTTATCGGTAACAATAAGCGTGTTTTCAGCTAAATGAAAGAGTTAACGCAGAGGATTAACACACACTATGATTGAGGGCCTGTGTACTTGCTACCATTGTAGTCAGTATTCTCAGTAGGGATGTGTGTGTGTATATGTATCACAGCTGGCTGTGACTGGGACAGTAGAGTGTAATAAATCACAGATAAAATTAGCCGGCAGTAGATGTACGCTCATCCATTCCCTCTTACTGTCTCTTTGTGCATTATTTAGCCCCTCGACAAACACTCAAACATTGAACTTGCACACTGGCGTACACCGGGGACCCACGGCATGCTTGGGCGCACACTGGGATGCTCACAGGAGAACGCACGCCGATAGGATGCCTGCGAGCAGAGTGGCTACCTACTAGTTCGTACACACACACACACACACACACACACACACACACACACATTCTCCCCAGGGGTTTGGAGGCACAACGTGAAGCAGACATATGGAGATTCTCCACATGATCTTCTTCCTAATCATGTGGAGCAGACGGAGACTGTAGCATCAGCAACAACCAGCAACCTGCTTTACATGATTTATTACACTGACACACGTAGGCTATCAAGCACTGTGTGTGTGTGTGTGTGTGTGTGTGTGTGTGTGTGTGTGTGTGTGTGTGTGTGTGTGTGTGTGTGTGTGTGTGTGTGTGTGTGAACTTCCCACTGTAAGTCCGTGCTTCTGGCACCGGTTTTTGAGCAGCGCAGTCCACTGTGTGGAGGACGACACAGTGTGCGTTTGCGTGTTCACAGTCCACAAATTGGTCCAGACTTTGGTCGAGTCGAGACTTTCCCCCAAACTTCTCAAATATTTTACATATTGCAGTAATAACAGTGTAACACAGGTACAGCACACGCCTACAAAATACCTTTATATACCATGAATGTCTCTATTTCCATCATGCGTTAAAATACGTTATAATCCGCTTATAGCACTGAATACTTATGTGTGTCAGCACTCCGAACTATCCACAATGCTTTATATCATATATTATATCATATATAATCTGAACACATGAAGTATTTTAAAGTCACTTATGGGTCAAGTATCATGATTGCTCACTGTTATTTAGCAAGGATCACATTATAATTCCTATTGTTGTAAAACATAATCTTTATATAATGAATTATAATACATATGAAAAAAGTGAAACAATTTCAGTGAGTGATGAGTAATTACAAAGTATTATTATACTTGACCTTAGAAGTCAATATAAATTGCTTCATAAAGTGTTATGGTTCTTTTTGAAAAGCTTGATTGGATACTTATGAGTGCTCATAATTATAATTACACAGCGCTATAAGCAGATGATTTGAAGTATGTGTTTTTCTGCTCCGTTGTTATCGGTATACTACAGGCTACACTTAGTTAAGGTGTGGGGAAGATCATTTTGATTCATTCCTGAAAATATCAATGCGCACTGCGCGCTTCCAGTCGGCACCGACTTATTCGAACATTAAAATGAGACAACGGGCTTCCTCTAACCCTAACCTGAGCACTTTGAATTTGCCAAACATAACAATTAAACAAATGCGGTACGTCTGCGGTGAACACTTTGCAGATATGCTCGATACGAAGGTCTCCTGGCGACATCAGTAAAAAAAAAAAAATGCAATCAGGGCATAAAAACGTTTCATGCAAAACTGCATTTGCTAATGCTAATCAGTGCGCCGAGTAAGCGCCTCACTCTCATGCACACGCTCTATTATCATCCTATCACAACAAATCAGTCAGAACATAGAGCAAAAGAGCACACACTCACAGCTGAGGAAGAAAGAGAGAGAAGAGCAGAGGAGAGCAACTAAAACAAAGTGAATTTAAAGTCATTTACATGTTGTTAAGCGTTGGGCAGGTTTCTCCAAATTTGGCACAAACGTCCACCTTGTGACCTCACAACACAAGTTTTTTGGCCACACCTCAATAATTCATATGGTAATCACGACAAGTTTTGGGACAAACATGGATGTAAAGTGCAACATGGCTGTGAGCTGAGGACACAAACAGCAGGGCAGCAACTCTAGTTTAATTAGTTGAACCTTAAACACATGCAAAATAGTTTGAACTGAATGGAATTGAACTGAACTTGTGTGTGTGTGTGTGTGTGTGTGTGTGTGTGTGTGTGTGTGTGTGTGTGTGTGTGTGTGTGTGTGTGTGTGTGAGCAAGTGTACTTTTAACACACACTCCGGTATCCTTCAACATGACTAATTACATGTGGGTGACCTGCACACACATATGTGCACCTTTTCTTTTTCTACCTCCTCCCCCTCCTCACCAGCCAGCTGCTCTGTTTTGTTAACATCGGCAGTTTTCAGTCCGTCAGACGCGCTCTCTCTCACACACACACACACACACACACACACACACACACACACACACACACACACACGGGGGCCATATCTATTCATACAATCCATGGGGACACGCGATCCATGGAGACGATTCATGTTGCGAGAGAATAAACGAGTGCGGGAGCAGATAACGAATGAACCCGAGCCAGGCTGGTGTGTTACTGTAATGAGGCCAGGGACGGCTTTGTGCTCACCTTGTAGTTTTTTTTACACCTCCTCC
The DNA here is from genome assembly GCF_023349555.1 of Cebidichthys violaceus. Classification (NCBI taxonomy): domain Eukaryota; kingdom Metazoa; phylum Chordata; class Actinopteri; order Perciformes; family Stichaeidae; genus Cebidichthys; species Cebidichthys violaceus. Next base: position 18,817,775 of record NW_027176816.1, read on the forward strand.
CCTCCCTCTCCCCATGTCACCTCGTCTCCCTCTCTCCCTTTGCCCCCCCCCCCCCCCTTTGTCCCTGCACCTCTCTCCTCCCTCATCGCGTCCTTGTTTAATCTCTTCTTCCTCCCCCTGTGCTCTCCTCTTTTCTCTCCCTCTTTCTGTCTCCCCTCTTTTCCTCTCATTGCCTCTCCTCTCTTTCCCCTCCTCTAGTCTCCTCTCCCTCTTTCCCTAACTTCCTCTCCTCTCACCTCCCTTCACTTACCTGCTCTCTAGCTGTCCTCCACTTGCATCCACACAACTTTTCTCTACCGTATCCTCCCCTCTTTCCTCCTACCCTTCCCTCTACCTAACTTCCTCTCCTCTCCTCTCTCTTCCCTAGGGGGGGGGGGGCTTCACTATGAGTTGGCGCAGGTAGATTAATTACATGCAGCGACATGGAGGAGCTGGCCAGAGGCTTCAGTAATGAGTCTGATTACTCATCTCCAGCAGCTCTGGGCGCTCAGGGGAGGGAAGTCAGGACGGCGGGCCAGCAGAGAGGCCGCTCAGCAGGGGGGGGGGGCAACTTTTACCCACAGGGTTCCACCAATACAGAGTTTTTAACAGCAATGGTGCCGCTGCTTTTAGTTCAGAGCTCCGCGAGGAGTCAGCGACATGCCGATAGACAATAGCCGTTCAATGAGAAGAAAGGTTTCCCCAAGAGAGAGAGTGTCTTAAATACCTTATCTCACGTGTGTTCATAGCTGTGACCGATCAAGGTGCAGGACTAAAACCCAAACATCTCCACCAGCACACCGGTACGAACGCCTACCGGTGGAAGAAAGTCCCGCGGTGGCTAAAGAGATATACCCGAGAGCGGGGGCGGCCCAGGGACAAAAGAAAACATAATTAGATGCAGGAAATGTGGGGAAACATGAGCATGGATAATAAATCACGCAAACAAAAGACAGCAACAGTTTCTCATTAAGCCGAGAAAAAAAAGAAAAGAAGGGGATTTAAGGTGTAAAGTGTCGGTTGCTTTCAGCCCGAGAGTCAAAGCAACAGTGAGCTGAAACCGGAACGGATTCGTAGAATTGTCTTTTTGTTTTTTCGGGTCAGACATTTGACACAATCTTCGGAAATAAATGCTCATTAGTTGCAGTTGGATGACAGTCAGTCAGTGCATTGGTTGAACCCTATGGAGCTCCAGAGATACAGGAAGTACAGTACATCATAATCACGCTGCACTTTCACACACACGGCCAGAGAACTTCTGGAAGTAGAAATGTTAAGAAAGCACAGCATGTGTGATAAATACACCTTGTTTCCAGTTTTAAAACATGCTTTTTAATGTCTTTTTAGCGATCAGTTTGCTGCATTAAATGCATTAAAACACTTTTGTTTCAGCATACCCACTTCTCAATTCAAAGTGTCTCAGCCTGAGTTCGTCCTCACTTGATATTCAAACACAGATCCTTCAACGTGTTGCCATTTGGTAAAGACGGCTTCAAGCCGAGCTAATGGCTTCAGCACTGTCCCATAATTAGATGTACTTTGGTGCCACACTTCATGTTTTCAAAAGGTGACTGTCTAACCGACACTTCCTTCCATCAAAAAAACCCTGCAAAGCACACTTCCATAGAGAAGACGCATCGTCCGTGTTAACCGAACCCCGAAGTCGTGGCAAAGTGACGCCGGGTGCCATCCGTACGTCTAAATCTCATTAGAGAAGAATTTTTCAAATTTCAGAGGTCAGAGTAGAGTAATAACTGACGAGGCCAGTGTGATGCGTTATTAAAGTGTCGGCTTAAAGAGACGCTCAACTGAACGCTCCCCCGATGTGGCTTTAATACTGTCTAGATGGCTGTAGATGTGGGGCCACAATGTTTGAGGGATCCGTCGAAATGCATGGAATTCCCTACGGACAGACAGCAAACGATGAATCCAATGACCTCTCTTTGACCTTTACTCTAGCGCCCCCATGAGGTTGACATTTCTGGATTGATTGCCTTAAAAGTGTGTGTGCGCACTTACACACTTTCCCCGTTTGGATAAGTTATTATAACTTTGTTGATTATGCAGACTTTACATCAAACACCATCATGAGGTTAAAAACGAATGTCATTCCCATCAGCCTCAGCTGTACCTTGTTTGCATTTTCGTGCTAATTGGGAAATGTTATTGTCATTGTGAGCATGTTAGTTTGGCTATAGACTTAGTCTTGTTAACTTATGTCTCCTTTTTTCACGACTAAAACAAGATCAAACTTTGCACGTTCCATGTCACACTTCAGCGTTGTCTTGTGTTCCCTCCTGAAGCCTCTCCTCTCCTGAGTCCCTTTCGGTGTGTCCTCCTTATTTTCCAGTATCAAACCGGCCCTAAAACTCGTCTTTTAACTCCAAAGTGTCCAGTCCCCCCAATGGGGGGGGGAGCGAGTCGGTGGGCGATTGCTCAGCGTGACCGGGTGTCACGGTGTGGTTTTGGGTTGGCGCTTCAAACCATGTGACGGCATGAATAAAGCATGATGTGGCGAGCAGCGGGGTGGGCGGGGGACTGACGGGAGAACAAGCTCACCCAGTGTCTCGGTGACGGCAAACAAGTCAGAACCCTTAAAGTTTAATGGGGGCCACGCCGCAGAGAGACGAGTGTGTGTGTGTGTGTGTGTGTGTGTGTGTGTGTGTGTGTGTGTGTGGAGGTCCTGTGGTTTCACTGGGGCTGGGAGCTGCCGCACACAGGCCTTTAAACAGTGGGGCGTAATGGTGATGCTAATAAAGTCAGCAGCCTACCTCATGTGTGATGGATCAGGGTCACGCTGCACTAGTGGGGAGGGAATAAGCCCGTTCAGCTTTTCCTTTGTGGCAAAACAGTGTTTTGGTTGAATCCCCCCCATTCTGCTGACCTCCCAGAATGCTGTGGTTCCAATGTGCTCCTCTCAGCTTCTGAACGGTCTCAGTAGAGATCCAGACATTCCTTCCTCTGTGGCCGCTTACAATGTCTCCTCTTTTTCTTTTGCCCCACTTTGTTTGCGCTCTTTTCTTTCTTCTGTTGGCCCCTTTATTTCACGGCCTTCTCCTCGAGGCTTGAACTGAAACCATTACTGATCTGAAATAACAGCGCCTCTTTGCTTTGATAACGGTTAACATCTATATCAGTAGCGTATCTGCTTTGCTGGCAACCCGTGCGGCTCATTATTTTTTAACGGGGCCCACCCTTTTAGACCATCAGCAGCGGCTTCACAGAATCCATGTCTGCAAATCTGTGTTACAGCCTTGCAAAAGAAGCGATAAAGGTTATTGCTTCTGCCATAAAGGTTTTGGTGGTTTCACGCTTCTTCTTCTTTTTCTTTTTTTTCTTACCTGAAGGCCACCGTAGTTCTCCCAGGAGGGCTGAGCGGAATATTTGTCTGAAATTTGCAATGTTGCCGCTATTTGCCAGCGTTAAATTCTACACATTAACTTGTGTGTGGGAATACAACAACAGCCCGACTTTATCTCCACACATAAGAACATCCTCAGGTATGAATATGGTATTCACACTCTGAAATGTTTGGTATTTGAGTCATGGTAATGAATCAGGGAAGAGTGGAAGGAAAGTTTTGACCGCATTACAAGTGTGTGTGTGTGTGTGTGTGTGTGTGTGTGTGTGTGTGTGTGTGTGTGTGCGTGCGTGTGCACGTGTGCACGTGTGCGTGTGCGTGCGCGTCTCAGGCCCCATTGCCCATATGGGATGGTCGAGTCCCGTCTATCAAATCCAGTGTGTCAGGGAGCAAATTGGAAATGCCAATTTCACTTTACGCTGCTCCGCATCTTATCTCTCGCTCACCCTCATCCCACCACTTAGCTCATGCGTAAATGAATAAGGTCCTCTCACACGTCTCCCACTGTCTGATTCCCCTCCGCTTTCACCTCTCTGACCGCTTCTCCTCCTCCTCCTCCTCCTCCTCTTCCTCTTCTTCCTCCTATCTCATCTTCTCTCCCTCCACCTCCTCTCCTCCCTTCCCCCCCGTCCCCGTCTCCCTTCGCCCATGCCCGTTCAGCTGTAACCCATCTGTTATTTCTCTGCGTCTATTTCCTTGTTGTGTGCTCGTCTGCGATGAGCAAGCCGGTGGCGAGTCACTTTGCGAATGATGCGACGCCTCGCGCAATTCCCAGCGTGCATCGGATCCATTATCAGTTATGGTTTCCTCACTCCGACTCTCTGTTTCTCTGTGTGTCTCAGTACGACTACGAGGGCGGTGACATCAGTGACCTGCCGGTCGACCTGTCCGTGGTGTGGAACGGAAACTTTGTGATCGACAACCCGTTCAACATTCAAGGTAGAGCCTCTCTCTCTCTCTCTCTCTCTCTCTCTCTCTCTCTCTCTCTCTCTCTCTCTCTGTCTCTCTCTCTCTCTCACTCTCTTGCTCTCTCACTCTCTCTCTCTCACTCTCTCTCTCTGTCTCTCTCTCTTACTCTCTCTCTGTCTCTCTCTCTCTCTTTCTCACTCTTGGTCTCTCACTCTCTCTCTCACTCTCTTGGTCTCTCACTCACTCTCTTACTCTCTCACTCTCTCTCTGTCTCTCTCTCTTTCTCACTCTCTTTCTCTCTCTCTCGCTCACTCTCTTGCTCTTTCACTCTCTCTCTCTTTCTCACTCTCTTGCTCTCTCACTTTCACTCTCTCTCTCTCTCTCTGTCTCTCTCTCTGTCTCTCTCACTGTCTCTCCCTCTCTCTCTCTCACTGTCATTTTGGTTCAGAAAAAAAATTATAATTTGTATTGACCCCGCATGTTTATCTGTATGTAATGATTTTCTGCAAAGCAACAACGGCTTGTGAAGTGTCCCCCCCCCCCCATCAGAAATCTGTAATTTCATTTTTGACAGCCATCAGGGAGAAAGGTGAAAGTGTACCATCCGTTTGAAGAAACCCGAACACAATTCTTCTTGTCTCGGGGATAAAAGAGAGGCAGAGGGAGTGATTGATGGACGGCGATGATAACAAACAAACATCCAACGAGGAAATTAATAGGGATGGATGTTAGAGGGGAAGATAAACAAATGGCGAAACCAATTGGCAGAAGAAGGGAAGAACGCTGGATGACAGGTTGATAAATGCAGCATGTAATGCAGAGGGTGGGGGGGGGATTTTGAATAAAGGGATTGATAAAGAAGAGCAGAAAGCGACACGGAAGGATGGCATTTATTATTTTTAATCGCTATTTGTGCATGAAGTGGAAAACAATTACCAATTGTAAATTCTTTATCAAGTGTAATATATTGGGTGGTGGAGGCTAATGGTTTTAGACGTCCCATTGCACAAGATAATGTGAGCCTTGCTCTCGAGTGTGTCGTACAGTGTTTCTGCTCGGGATTTGCAAGTCTGGAGTCTGATTAACTAAACCCTTCCTACTGTATTCTCTTCTGGTTTCCTTCCTGTTCCGTTCACCGTTTTAATCTCTCTTTGTGTTCCATGTGACCTCGTTTTGATGAATGTCAGACGTGCAGTTCTTTCTTTTTTCTTTTTTTTTTGCAGATTGCTTGGAAATTAGTCGCTTATCGGTCACGGCCCAATTCTCCTCCCTGTGTTATTTTGTTTGAAATGTGCTCCTTTTTAATATTTCCAGTCTGTCCGTGCTGAAAGATCCCATCTGGGGATTAAAGTCCTGAGTTCAGCTCGCGCTGACGAACGTTGCAGCGGCCACGACAAAACAAATAATCACATTTATGTGCAATCAAGTAGATGGACCGTCGTTTTCAACTGCATGGTTAATGACTTTCCCCTAATCAGAAAAGCACTCGACTGATCGATACAGGCCTGTATTTATATGGATCAGTACTATATTAGCATCTGTTGTGTGAGTCAAATAATTCTGTACATTACGTTTTAGCCAGAAACATTTATCAAATAAATATATATATTATATACTCCCGTTAATACTTTGAAAAAGTGTTCCGCTCAATATGTCCAAACTAAGTAGCACTTAGTCTTTTGAGGTGCCTTCATAATAAAGTGTCACGACTTCATGAGGTTCAATTATTGAGGGCGCCTTCATTCTTTATTCTCGGTTCGGTTCCTTAACGCCGATGTAACGTCAAACAACCGGACAGAGATCGTTTGGGTTCCCAGTCCGCTCCCAAGGAAACTGCAGCAACTACTTGTTGCTGTCAACTTGTCTTCTTCCTGCTCACCATCACCCACACCGTCCAATGAAGCAGTTACCTGTCGGTCCATACGACTTTGTGATTGCTCCTCTTCTGAGCACATAAAAGCTAAAGACCTAAAAGGCGATAATGTATCATTTTAAGTCGCGTTAGCAGCGTGGCTACATAGATGTCGACTCTTTAACTAAGACTAAAATATCTCACAAACTATTTTGCTGGTTGCCTTGGAAGTTTGTACAGACATTCATGTTCCCCAGAGGATGAATCCTAATGACTTTGATGACTTTCCCCTGACTTGTAGCGCCATCGTTAGTCCAATACTTTCGCTCATGTCCAAAGTCCTGCATTACCATCGGCCTCAGCTGTACTCGACTGCAACACATCAGCACTGTTAAGCCCCCTGACAACTGTCCGGCGCGGACGAGCCGACATTCTCAAAGCTCCTCCAAGTTTTTTCACTTTTCTCCGACGAGCCACGTCTGAGTGCTTAGAAAATGTTGGATATGAACGGACAGGCGTAAACCTGCCGCAAGGAACCCCTGAGAGAGCAAGTTCACATTATTGTTTCTCCAAATCCTCAAATTTCCTCCCAGCTCACTGTTGATATTTTGGAAATAAACACAGTTCACAGTTGAGTTAAAAACCCTGAGCCGGTGAGGAATTTAGGGGATTTTGGTGCACTCTTCCTAACTATGAAGAGTTATTTTTGTTTTCACATCTCAAAGATCACAGCGTTAAACCTGCACTAAGGATGCATCTTGGCAGTGCAGATGCTTGTATCTGGATATATTAGAATTAAACTAAATGAAGGGCTTTTGAGATGTTGTTTTCTTTGACTGCAGAGTTAGCCGGCAAACTCTTGAAACAGAGCGAGTGCTTTGTATGCGACAGCAGTGGTGTTGAGAGTTTGGGAGTGTGAAATCCAATGATCTTAGAGGCGCCGTGTGTGAACTTGACAAGTATGTTCCTGTTGTTCAGACTATGAGCAAGCAATGCTCGCTGAATCTGTGCGGGCAGCACCCAAAGCCAAAGACCGACTCAGACTGAAGTTTGAATCAACAACCCTATCAAACCCCCCCTTAGATATATTATGAGCCTCACAGAATACCTATTAGGATTGACTTCAATACGATGCTTAGTGTTAAAAAAAAACACACACACGTTATAAAACCATCCTCACTCATACAAATCTCATAAAGACCTTCTCCTCCTTTTTTTTTTCTCCTCTTCATCCCCTATTAATCCCTCTCGGCTCCATCCCCGTCTTTCTCTCTCCGAGTCGGAGCCGCATTATCCGTCTGAGGCGGAGCCGCCCCGGCGCTGGCCCCGGCTTTGCCCCGGTGTAAAGTGGAGATGTTAATGTTAATTAAATCATTCATTTGGTTCAGATTAATTAGCGCCGCAGCTACTTTTAAGCTGAGCCGTGGCTAATCAGATTAGGCCCGAGCGGAGGGCCGAGGCGGGCAGATGGATACGTGAGAAGCTGGCTTTGAAGTCCGGCCGCCTTCTGTCTGCCGATGAGGAGGAGGAGGAGGAGGAGGAGGAGGAGGAGATTCCTCCATGCTCTGTTTCTTTTTTTTCTTTTTTTTTTTGCTGTTTGTGTTTCCACCTCAGTTCATTTCAAATCTGTTTAACAGGTGTGACAGCAAAGAAACCTGCCTGCAGGCTTTGGCATTATAGTATCAACTGAGATTCTAATGATAGAGCTTAACAGATGTACAAATGGTACCAACAAACACCTGTCCATTTACCTGTACTCTCTCTCTCTCTCTCTCTCTCTCTCTCTCTCTCTCTCTCTCTCGCTCTCTCTCTCTCTCCATGTGACTTTCTCTCCTCTATTTGTTTTGACTTGTCACACGGATTCTTCAGGTCTCGTTTCTCTCTCTCTCTCTCTCTCTCTCTCTCTCTCTCTCTCTCTCTCTCAGGCTCTAATCTGTTTCTCTGATTCTCTCGGCCTCGCGGGGCCTCGCCATCTTTAAATTCATAACAATTCGTGTTGCTGTTTTGTTAACAAGCGCAGCTAAAATGTACCCCCCCCCCCCCCCCGCCTTTCATCTCCCCCTCGTCTCTCTTCTCAGGTGTTTGAGTTTTGAATATTTATTTATCTAGTAATGTATTCATTTTTTTTTTTTTTTACTTTTAATGACTTTTTACACTCCACAGAGTTGAGGGAATATATATATTTTTTCACACAACAAATTATCAATTCCCTATTGGCGTTAGAAGACATTACCTGTCGAATTAATTTCTGTAATATCCCTCTAGGTTGCTTGTTCATTTTTTCTCCGTCTGTTTATCTGTTATTTTCTCACCGTCACAGCCTCGTAGTGGTAATGATCATACTGTAGGTTATACATTCATCCATGCTGTTCCTCCTCTCTCTCTCTCTCTCTCTCTCTCTCTCTCTCTCTCTCTCTCTCTCTCTCTCTGTCTCAATTTCTTTCAAATTAACAGTTTACAGAACTTTCTGTTCATCAAACAAATAATTCTCAAGCAGTATGCGAAAGGCAGAGTTTCCAAAACAAAGCAACTAGTTCATGCATTTACATCACACGACTTAATAAACGATGTAGCCTACTCCAGCCTGCTGTAGAAAAATGGAAGAAATATCTGTTTTGAAACATGATACAGGTTTTCTGTGCAGTTAGATGAATAATATGTGCAACTTTAGGCTACTTGCAGTTGTTTGACATTTTGGGAAATATTGTTATGCACTCTTTTCTGAGGGTCAAATGAGGAGATCTCTGTCTTATCTATATGCTTAATATGACGATACAACCAGTTAGTTCTCTGTAGCTTAGCATAAAGACTGGAAATGGGAAAACAGCTAGCCTGACTCTACCAGCACCTCTAGAGCTCCCACGGCACTTGAGTTAGCCTCCGCTACGCTAGCTTTCGATTTAAACGTATTTTCTTATCGAGGGACTCTTTCATAGCTCTTTCTGAAAAGCTAAAACATGAAATAATGATAAAATAAACTCTCTTTGAGCAGAACTCCAGCGGGGTGACTTTACTTTTCCTCTGCAATATACCTTTGTGTCCTAATGCAGGCTTGCTGCTAACTGAAAACGTTTTTTCTAAATTAGCTGGGTTAGCTAGCTAGTTAGCCATGTTCACTAGCTGTTTTTCGCAAGCTGGTAAGCTAGCACGCTAATTTTCCAACATCATGCCATGGCCATACAAAAATGAATGTCACAGCCATTTGTGTGCATTCATGTATTGATCTGAACATCTTATTTTGCAAGTTTAGATAAAGTGAGCTATGACAAAGTGCTGTCAGTGAAATGTTTGTACGATTACAACTCCAGTCACATCAAATGTGTCTCACTCCCACTCTCCCTGTCTCTCCGGCCAGCACACCTGTACAAGTGCAGAGCGTTGCGGGACAGCTGTGGCATGTGCCTGAAGGCCGACCCCAGGTTTGAATGCGGTTGGTGCGTCCAGGACAGGAAGTGCTCCCTCAGGCAGGAGTGCAACGGTGGAGGAAATTTCCACCTCCCGCTGCAGCTGGCGGAAGGCGGAGGGTGGATGCACGCCACCTCTGGAAACAGCCGCTGCACCCACCCCAAGATCACTAAGGTAGGTGGTGCGTCCGTGTTTCTTGGTGCGACTACATACATAGATTCCACAAGAACACCACATATTGGACAGGCTGTGAGCTTTTGTATTTGAGAGGATGCTAATGTACATTTAGGCTACTTTCAAGTGCTTTTTCTACTGCTTAATGAGCAGACTAAGAGAGACTGCTGGCTTCTTTTCAGACAGAGAACGTGCTCCAAATCACAGAAGAGTTCAACTTTGTAAAGGAGATCACATGATCTTTTATGAGTCAATGATCAAAACACAGAGTTTGATGCTACATCGGCAGAAACCAGAATGGGCTGTGGCCTGTTTTTTGACCATATGTTTACTACTATTATACAACATCAACAAACACAATAACTTCTTGTCACTGCTTTAGTTGTTGCCTAGTGTCCAATCAGTTTGGTAGTGATAGGAGGTTCTAGTGGATCTGTCATTTGCAGAAAAAACTGTATTTTCTCAGAGTTTATTTTGGGGTCTCGGTGGCTTGCTAATTGTTCAGAATTTGAATGACTATCTATGAGACATTTTTTTAAATGTAACCATTTCAAAATACAAACACTCAAAATTTGGTTTGTATGGCGTCCATGCACCTTTAATCGAGACAGTTTTACTCTTCAAATCCACCATCGGTAGAAAATAAATTAAAGAACATCCGACAGCCACAGTCGGCAACAACCAAAAGAAACTCCCCTCATCAAAACTTCCCCCAAATGTTACAGTTCTAACATCCCCTGCAAAGAAAAGCAACAGGACTTCTCTGAGCACCTCTTCATAGTCTGGTCAACTGGTGATGGATGCAAAGTCACCTGCGGAGATCCAACGCTGCTAGACCTTGATAGGCCGTTGCGTCAGCTCTCTTTGCCGAAGCCCCCGTGGTCACGAAAGCCCTACGCGTCCTGAGCCGAGGACGAGAAGCTCCATTTTAATGCGCCGCTATTAAGACACACACTTGTTGGGACCTTGTGCCTGCCCTTGGCACAGACATGGTATTATTACTCACTGTTACATCACACTGGTACTCCACAGAGAGAGAGAGAAGCACGTAGAGGTTTGTTTGGTTTGATTCTCTCTTGAACCGTCTCTTCGGTTGCTTCATCTCTGCGTGTCGCTGTCTCTCTGTGCATCGATGCGTTCGGAAGCCTCAAAGGGTCGAAATCCGGCATTTGGTCAGATGTGTTTTAGAATCATTCTGTTTTGTTTCTTTCCTTTCCCTGGTTTCTGGATCTTTTTCCTACCCGCCTTTCTTTCTGCCGTGACTTTCAGTGGGTATTAGTCACAGACGTAAGAAAAAACAGCGCTTCTCAGAAACGTCATTGTCTAACAAAAGGCAATGGAAACTAATCTATTTCATATCCGTAACAGCTACAAAAGCTATGAATAGGATGAGATATTTAAGCTTGATTTCAACTCAAATGAGCATTTAATGAATGAGATGATTATCTTGATACCAGTGGTGTAATCTGTGTCACTTAAGGACATTCCCCACTTGGTTTTATCTGTTCTCATTTGTTTTAAGAGCAATTAGTCTCATTAAAGACTGTCTACTTGTACACATATTAGCTGAATATCTTAAGAAGTAGACTTTTTCATGTAAATCTTTTGACTATATATTTTTCTCTTGATAGAAGTCAAATCATTAATGTAAGGTCACATCATTGTTTCAGATCAAACTGTTGAGTCATGGTATCTCACTCTGGGGCTGGTAATGCCACACATGTTTTGTAACGTTAAAGCCTTTGCGGCTGCCAGTGCAGCGCCTGTTCGGAGCGGGCCGATTGACCCGACCCCTACAAGTTCTGCTTGCAGCGTTCTTGGGAACCGCTCATTGCTCGTTCCCTCCAGAGGCGAAGAGAAGTTTGGTTGTAGCGTCGGCGTCCATCAGCAAAAAAGGTCAAAGAGCTGAAGCCACGCCGCTTGACTCAGTCCACAGAGCCCTCGAAGCCCCGCCCCCCGCTGCTGCACAGAGCGCTATCGCTTGTTTATTCAAAGTGTATCGATATTGAATGTGTCCGGTGTTCGAACTGCACATACAGTTGTGGTCAAAAGTTTACATACACTTGTAAAGAACATAATGTCATGGCTCTCTTGAGTTTCCCCGTTATTTCTACAACTCAGATTTTTCTCTGATAGAGTGATTGGAACAGATACTTCTTTGTCACAAAAAACATTCATGAAGTTTGGTTCTTTCATGACTTTATTATGGGTTAACAGAAAAAGTGATCAAATCTGCTGGGTCAAAAATATACATACAGCAGTGCTAATATTTGGTTACATGTCCGTTGGCCATTTTCACTTCAATTAGGCACTTTTGGTATCCATCCACAAGCTTCTGGCAAGCTTCTCGTTGAATCTTTGACCACTCCTCTTGACAGAATTGGTGCAGTTCAGTTAAATTTGATGGCTTTCTGACATGGACTTGTTTCTTCAGCATTGTCCACATGTTCTCAATGGGATTTAAGTCAGGACTTTGGGAAGGCCATTCTAAAACCCTAATTCTAGCCTGATTTAGCCATTCCATTACCACTTTTGATGTGTGTTTGGGGTCATTGTCCTGTTGGAACACCCAACTGCGCCCAAGACCCAACCTTCGGGCTGATGATTTTAGGTTATCTTGAAGAATTTGAAGGTAATCCTCCTTCTTCATTATCCCATTTACTCTCTGTAAAGCACCAGTTCCATTGGCAGCAAAACAGCCCCACAGCATAATACTACCACCACCGTGCTTGACGGTAGGCATGGTGTTCTTGGGGTTAAAGGCCTCACCTTTTCTCCTCCAAACATATTGCTGGGCATTGTGGCCAAACAGCTTGATTTTTGTTTCGTCTGACCACAGAACTTTCCTCCAGAAGGTCTTATCTTTGTCCATGTGATCAGCAGCAAACTTCAGTCGAGCCTTAAGGTGCCGCTTTTGGAGCAAGGGCTTCCTTCTTGCACGGCAGCCTCTCAGTCCATGGAGATGCAAAACACGCTTGACTGTGGACACTGACACCTGTGTTCCAGCAGCTTCTAATTCTTGGCAGATCTGCTTTTTGGTGGTTCTCGGTTGACTCTTCACCCTCCTGACCAATTTTCTCTCAGCAGCGGGTGACAGCTTGCGTTTTCTTCCTGATCGTGGCAGTGACAAAACAGTGCCATGCACTTTATACTTACAAACAATTGTTTGCACTGTTGTTTTGGGACCTGCAGCTGCTTTGAAATGGCTCCAAGTGACTTTCCTGACTTGTTCAAGTCAATGATTTGCTTTTTCAGATCCATGCTGAGCTCCTTTGACTTTCCCATTGTAGCGTTTGTGGGCGTTTGTATCCAATGAGCCCTATTTAAATGGCCTCAGAGAAGTCACCAGTTGTAGTCACTCATAATCACTCACAAGAAGTTAAGAGGCCATGCTATGAAGCTCATTTCATTGACACAACTTTCTAAGTCACCAAAATTGCTAATTCATGTTGCTGTATGTATATTTTTGACCCAGCAGATTTTGTCACTTTTTCTGTTAACCCATAATAAAGTCATGAAAGAACCAAACTTCATGAATGTTTTTTGTGACAAAGAAGTATCTGTTCCAATCACTCTATCAGAGAAAAATCAGAGTTGTAGAAATAACTGGAAACTCAAGAGAGCCATGACATTATGTTCTTTACAAGTGTATGTAAACTTTTGACCACAACTGTACCTTTAACACTGCAGATGGTTGGGTCCCCAGCGATACATCCACAGTGTGAAGTAGATAGATTAAACAGTACTTGAGACATGCGAAGGACGTTATTAAGTGGTGGTGCTAAACGCTGTTTGGTGTCTTAACAGTGGTTGTGTACAGCGACATATTGACCGCCCATGTGAATATGCGTGTTCGTGAATCAAACATGCATTCACAGATTGAAATTTAAAAAATGGTATCTGCATTTATGAAGAAAGGCGAGGGCTGTGCATGAGTCTGCGTACACAAGGGCACGAGAAGGAGAAGGGAGAGTAAGAGGGATGTGTTTTTATATTGTGATAATAGCACAAGTAGAGCGAGACTGGGAGTAATAAATGTCTGAAGAGTTATGGTGGAAAGACACCTTGATATCAATAGCAGATGTCTATATTCTCTTGATTCATGGATTCATTTTTTTTGCCCTGTTTAGTTTATATTACCTTCCAGGACACTTTTATTTGTGTTTTTCATAGCAGATCAGCCATTATGAGGACGGATGCAGCACATGAGCTTTTCATTTAACAGGCGTTCTGTTGACCCGAACGGGCTTGTGAAGGAAATGAAAGGAACACCGACGACAGTTATTTTAAACCACCCGATGCTGGTTGTGTGATAACGTGACGCTTACATTTCTTCATCAGAACTCATTATGTGAACAGACTATGAAATGGGAACACAACTGGTTCACCTGTTCTCTCCCTAATGTTTGTTTGTCTGGACCTTTGTGCTGATGCTCACCACATATCCATTGACCATTCAGCGTTGAAGTCTTGGATTGTGAATCCCTCAAGTGACCCATCAGCTCGTCCACCATCCCTCCAGAGATGACCTCCGGTCGGTCTTGATTCTTCTTAATCCTCTACAGCTGAGGAGACTGGGTGCATGTTTTTGCTGTCCCTATTTTGTAATCGTTAAAAAGTCTTAGAAGGCCAAGAATTGTTTGCTAATTCCTCACAATGGTCGATCCTATTGAAAGCAAGAAGCACCTTTTAATAACGTCATATTCTCCACACACCTAAAATCTAATTTTGAGAAAATGTAGTAACATTCCCACATTTTACAAATATTGAAACATCTTAACTGTAGATTATTCATTTGTTTGAGGCAGTGTCTCAACAAAGAAAAAAAGGCCCACTGCAAATTCAATTTTCCGCACTCCCCGTTTGATGGAACCATTCCCACAGAATTCCCAAATGGTTTTCTGACCACATGGACAACTTTCCCAGTTTGTAGCAGCTGCTGCCTTCCCATGGCTCATGTGCTGTTGGTTACCGCTCAGACCACAGCAAGGTTACCATGTTTCAGCACACACACACACACACACACACACACACACACACACACACACACACACACACACACACACACGTGTGTACAGGCTAGATGACAGACTACTGGGAAACCACTGCTCTAATGTTGATGATCTGATGTGGCCATCATGTGGTTAGGGCTGCAATATTAAGGCCACACCGCCACATAGCGACGCCGCATTGCTTTACCTCCAGTGGATTCCTGGTCAGTGGTATCCATTGTTTTATTTATGGATACCTCCAAAGCACAGCCTCCCATAGACTACACTGATGTGAAGCTTCTTCTCCAGGTCTGAGTTGTCTCAAAATTGGAAAACGGGTGAAGGGAAATCCTTTTTGCATCGACAACACGCTTTCTCAATTTGGACCACGGTCCTCTGCAAAATTGCTTAGCTTACGCCAACTGTTCTGGCTAATGTAGCCGTAACACTGACAAAACAGCTAAGCAGGAATGCAACGTGAGGCGGAGCGGTGATTTATTGGCAATTCAGTCTGACCGTCGGCCTGTTAGCTGACCTGCTCCAGGTTGCGGTGGTTAGCGGCTAGTAGCTGGCAGAGCTAGCTAGCGTTAGTGGTCCGCGTGTCAGTTCAGGCCTAGATCAGTTCGGCTGCTCGCGAGGAACAACTCAGACCGCTTTCCTTTTGAATCACATCCCGAGTCTTGTCAGTTAGGGTTTGAACGTGGTTGCGTCGTATCGGATCGCTATCCTACCAAAACCGCCTGAGGTCCGTTTCCAGCTTTCAGGGCGTCTGTACTTTACATTCTTCAGAGACCGGTGGTTATGCGCTCGAATGCGGTGGTGCTGTGTCAAATCACTCCAACATGAGTCTGGAGTTGCTTTGAGGTCCCATTTCCACACTGTGGCGTCTGCCTGCATGCCCACAGGCTCAGTGAGCACTGGTTATCTTGTTATGTGTTGCCATACTTTGATACTTCCAAGAGTTTCTGAGGTCCCAAACGAAACCCCGCTCTCAGATATCACAGAAATAATATAAATGGCACGCAACCAATAACTAGGAGGTGTAGTGGTCTGGCTCCACGTTCTGTACCACAGCGATCATGTTTCAGATACATAGCTAGACATCAAAATGTGGCTTATTAGAGGCAATGTTATTGCTTACTTAAGTCTGCTTCGTGAAGTATGCGAGGCCTCTGCCTTTGGTTGACTTACAGTTTCTCAGCCAGGTTGCATCCAGCTCCTTTTTGTTTTCTTCTCAGGGCTTCCCCCTCGTGATCCCACCTGCCGGATGCATGTGGAGGCACAATATATGCCCCCAGCTGTATTGACAGCTGGTCGATAGGAAGACTTGTTCAGATGGGTAACAGATTCAGTGAATGTGGTATCACTATTCTGGGCATTACATGTCAACTACACCGTTTACAATTCGAGGATAGCTTTCATATCAACTAACCTTGCGCGTCAGCTGGATTCTCTCGATATCGCGAGATTCACCCGTGTCCGGACAACCAGCATCTGGACCAATCAGGGTCCCATGAGGAGCTACTGGCAACTACGTGAGTGGCTTAGGTGTGTGTGTGTGACTCGATACGGAGTGTTTGTTCTGAACCACGTTGGCGGCTCCTAAAAAGGTTCGCCTAAAGGCAGTTCTGTCTTCATTGAAAGAAGAGCAAAGGCTGTTCTCAGTGGAAACGATTATTTCACTCTTCTCCCGACTGGCTTCAGCAAAGACTTTGATTGACAGATGTTCTTTCCAATAACCGACTCTTCAGTGTTTTTTGAAAGGGCCTGCCTTGTCACAAACATTTTCCAATGAAGTCTTCTCTGGAAGAAACCATCTGGCGCGTCAGGTTACCAAGTTAAATTAAATGCGCTCCCTTCAAAACTGTTATTTAAAGTATGATACGGATGTACCCCCCCCCCCCCCCCCTCCCCAGATGATGATGATGGTAGTAATCCTTTTTAACAGCTCTCCTCTTTCTCTGTTGCCGGTCCGTCTCTGGCTCTGCCAGTGTTTATGTCCCAGGGCTTGGTGGCTAGCTGATATTGTGTTTTGTGGTATCATAGCTCGATTCTTCCAAAACCATCTGAAAGCCCCATTTCCCCACCCTGACATCTGTTGTCCATATCGTACCCTAGAGCTTGATGGCTACTTCGCTCTGGTCAGTGTTTACCAGCTATTGTGTTTGTGGAACCGATGGCTGAGGCTCTGCTGGCGCCTGAGGTTCCATCGTGAGTCAGGTTCCAAATAGTGGGCAGCATTATCGCAGGCCAGTTCTCCCTCTTGGGTTCTTAGTTCAGTTCACTACAGCGACGATGTTGCTTTACCGATTATTTGGAAGGTATTCATTTTCATATATTCAGACATTACCAGGATTATTATATTTTCCGGTTCTACCTCGTTCTCTTAAACACATTACGCCTGATATTGCCTGTTGGTCTGTCTTTGTGTATTTAAAGTGTGTACTTAGCATGATGCTGCCAGAGGTATTAGGTTTTTGCTGAGAGCTTCCAAAATGTGCTTTGCCTGGCAGTTTGCCATACGATTATCATTTATAAGAATCATTTGGTATTTGATCTGTTACATTTGAAAAGATTAAGCATCCATGTGTAGTTGCTTATGTGATCATAGCAGATTAGATCATTCTGATAGCGTACGTTTTTGTGTGTAGAAATACGAGACGGTTAAAACCTCTTATCATGCTTCTATGGGGAGTGGGAGATAATCAATGTTTTATGTCGTTCACTGGCTTTCAGGCAAAGCTTTTCATTTGTAAATTTATATTTAAACTTTAAAATTTTCATCACTTTCCATTTTTGTTACTTACATTTTCCTCTATCATTCCCCATTGTCATTTTCACACTAATCGCTCACGTTTAAGCTTTCAATTTGATCATTTTCACTACCATTTTTCTACTTCCCATTTTTCCATTTTTTTTTCCCATTTTTTTTTATTTTTGCTAATAATTGTATTTCTGTGGAAAAGGATACTCCATATGTTCGGCAGTGCAGTAGACTAAGGGTTGCATATGCAAACTCCGGACCATCTGGTTACCTTTTTTTGTGGAGAGAGTCAATGCATGTTCTTCCATTTATGAGTGACTACGGATGAAGAGCCCTTGAGCAAGGCGTTTAACCTCCAGCTGCTCCAGTGGTGCTGTTCATTGGGCAACAGTATGGCTGTTGGTTTTGAATCTCAGCTGACTTTCTCTGCGTACAAGTTTTGAGTTAAATCTCGTGTGTCTGGCAAGACAAATTGTTCATTCCCCAAACTAGTCCACACTGTAGAAATCCCCATTTGTCAAGGTCCGTTGTTTGGTGCTGTCTGTGGTGTCATAATAACTCTATGCCTCCATACTGTCGGCGCCTTAGTTTGCATTTCCACCCTGCGCCGTCTGCTCAGCCAAGCACCGCAGGAGAACGGGGCAATGGACAGATTACACATAATTACCTTGTGATGCTTGTTAGGGATTAGGTGTGTGTGTGCGTGGCCGAGCCGTAGTGTGTGTGTGTGTGTGTGTGTGTGTGTGTGTGTGTGTGTGTGTGTGTGTGTTCGTGACAGCCGCCGTCCATCAGTCACCACATTTGTTTTGTCACACCACACCTGTCCGCGTTACGCGCCATAATCTGGCTAGATAAATCACATTATGGTTCGGCGGCCCGACTGAGCGTTACACCACCGCAGCCCCGCCGACGGAGCCAAGCCGGCGTAATAAGTTTCAATTAAACCGCCAAGATGATGCCTTCGGTTGGTCCCTGTTTTGGGATCGGGTTTTTTTTTTTTGTTTCACCCTCTCTTTATCTCATTTTCAGTGTTTTTCAAAGCCAAGAGGGTGATTTTTCTTCATTAAAACTTAAATAACCCGATATGGGCATTTCTGTATGGCCTGTGTGTGTGTGTGTGTGTGTGTGTGTGTGTGTGTGTTGTATTTTTGTTTCATCCTTCTGTGTTTGTTTGGGGGGGTGTCTGAGCCTTGTCATGTTCAGGGACCACTTTCAGACTGGTTGAATGGGTCAGCGTACGCAACTGTGGATACATGTTGTGTCTTTAATGTGTGTGCGTTTATGCATGTGTGAAAATATAACATATCGTCTCTTTTTCCTTTTTTTAAACTGGGAACTAAATCTCCTTCCTCCGTCCTCTCGTCGGTCCAGTTGTTCCCGGAGACGGGGCCTCGCCAAGGCGGAACCAGGGTGACCATCCTGGGGGAGAACCTGGGTCTGCAGTTCAGAGACATCCAGATGGGGGTGAGGCTGGGCAAGGTACCCTGCGTGCCTATCGAGGAGGAGTACGTGAGCGCAGAGAGGTAAGTTAAGGAACACGTCAATGTGCAGTGGAAGTTCAACACTGTGTATTTTTAGCTAGCTAGCTAACCGTGTCATCATTCGCGGTGCCAAATCATTAGAGGCAGATTTACCCATTTATGTTACCCATACTGACGGCTTCTTTCCGGCGACAGTATACTCCTTCTTAACACATTTTTACAGTGCAGTGCTGTGTTCACAGGAGCAACAGCAGCCGCTGCTGGAACCTCCCATACCGCGACACAGCCAATATGGCTGCCGTCGTGGGTGAGAAGTGGCCAGCGGTCCACACTCAAACTTTTTGACAGTAGTGAGTACGCCATCCGAGTGATCACCGCGCACTGCGTTGCGCTATACTTATGCACTCAAACGTAATACTCAAACATACACAGAAAGACACAAAATGTGAAAATGGCAGAGACGCACGGATGGATACATTGACCGACACACACGGGCAGCAATTGTCTGCTCACACACACACATGCTCACTGATCTGAGGACACACACACACACACACACACACACACACACACACACACACACACACAAGGCAGCAGCAACCAGCACCTCTCTCATCCTGACCAATCGAGCGACAGAAAACACCAGACCAGAGCACGTTTGTGTGTCGCTGCACATGCAGCCTCATTCAGCAGCTGAAAAGATAGTGATATTAGTGTTTTGTGTGTGTGTGTGTGTGTGTGTGTGTGAATTCAATCTGGTGTTCCCCTCCATTACTCCCTACATATGCTCTTTCCTTTATTTTTCTCATCCTGACATTTACTCCTCTGCAGGGTCCTACATGGCTGAGGAATTGAGTTCACGCAGATCAAACAATCTCTCTGTAGTGCAGTTAGTTGGGAAGCGATGCATGTTGAGATAGAGGGCATCTCTAGTCAAATATTACACACCCATCAGTTATTTTACACATTATTCCTGTCGTCCATGCACCACTTCAAACATGTCTCGGATTTCCTTTTCTTTTTTATAGCTTCCCCTCCTTCCTACTCATCATCTTTCAGTCAACCGTCCTGAAAAACAGACATTTGTGGTTTTTTTTGCAAACCTCTTGGTTAACACATACTGCATGTATGGACTGAAGCGGCATTTGAGAAGATGTCAGAGATTGTGTGGTTAACTTCCTCTTCCCTGCAGTGCTATTTATCAGTCTGTAATGTGTTGGCGTCTGCCTTCTCGCCAATGTAACGGACGACAATCGGCTCGTGGCGCCAGAAAAATGCATTTGGAAAAACTCAACAGCGACGTCTCTTGTCATAAAATCATGACCCAGTTACTCAAGATAATCCACAGACCTCGTTGTGAGCAGTTTCACGCAGGAACTATTTACTTTCTACCAAACTACAACCGGCAACCGTATCACCGCACACAGAAGGAGAAGGGTACATCTACTGGTGGACAAGAGGCTCCTGCTCGTAACGGCAGGAGATGTAAACGTTTACGGCGTCCTCTTCGGCCGAGCTCAGCTGATCCAGCGGTCACGAGCGCCAGCCTCTCGTTCTTGATTATATGCGCACTTCCTTCCGTGCAGGCCTGTGGTTCGGTAGAAAGGCAGACTGATTGATCAATAGCGCTACAGGTAAACATATGTATTTTTGATATATTGCGTACTGTCTCTTTAAAACCTTCCCTTTCTACTCCTCACCCACAGAATAGTGTGTCTGCTGAACGACGCCACCAGCTACAGGGTCCAAGAAGCTCAGGTTGAGGTGTGTGTGAGGGACTGCGTCAACGACTACAGAGCCCTGTCTCCCAGGCCATTCACCTTTGTGGTAAGCACCATGCAAAGCGTCTATAAGCTATTCTATTCATTTGAATTATTTGCCGAAGAATAACGAGCGTCCTCCTCTCTCCTCCAGACTCCGTTCTTCAGCCGCATCCAGCCGTCTCAGGGGCCCATTTCGGGGGGCACCCGGGTCACCATCGAGGGAAGCTACCTGAACGCGGGCAGCTACGTGTCCGTCAGCGTAGGACCGCAGCCCTGCTACTTCAAAAAGTAAGGCACAATTGGGTTCTCGTTTTAGAATCTGAATTAAATTTTAATTATCCTCGTGGGGAAATTGGAAACATCACAACAGAGGAGAATATAATTTAGATAAGAATAAGACAAAAACAGAGTACTTAAGATAGTAAAACAAATTCATAATTATGACTCAAGGTATTGTAGAGAATACGGGAAATTAATGGATCAAGGAAATACGTGCATACATAAACGCGCTCTGTTATTACATGCACATGTGAGCATGTAATCAGGGTGTTGAAGTGTGTGTGCACTTCTTGCTGCTTGCAGACACACAACACGTCTTTGTCTTCCCTCACACAGGCTCTCTCTCTAATCTAGTGCATGAAAACCATCCAAAGTGTCACCACAGCTGCATGCTTGTCAAACGCACGGATTAGCCTCTCATAGCTGATCTCTATTGGAGCGGCTACATGCTAGCTTTGACGTCGCAGCGCTCGCTCCTGTGCCGCAGCCTCCTTCACAGTAATCCAACCGATTCCACTTCACCAAAACTGTCCACTCAACGCAACCCCGTCTTCATCCGTCACACCCTCACGGCGCGACTGTGAGGGTGGCGTCTTGTGAAGGTGGCTGTGTTCTTTGTGAATGGGGTTGCTATGGTTACAGGCCAAGGGACTTTGAGAGGGTGGATATTGTAGGTTCTCTCTCACTTTTCCTCTCTCTCTCTCTCTCCCTCTCTGTGTGACTGCCATGGCACATAGAGGCACAAAAGCATGTGCGCCAATACATTAAAGTGTGCACACGCACATACACATCACACACATGCACACACACACACACACACACACACACACACACACACACACACACACACACACACACACACACACATGCATCGCTTCTGAGAAGTCATGGCCCAGAAAAGCAGCCACCACTCAACTGTGCTAAATACATATTAGATAGTGCAGCTACGGGGACTGCAATTGAAAATGTTATTTTGCCTATGGGACACACACACACACACACACACACACGCTTTCCATCCCTCCCCCAGTGTTTGTGACTGGTGCCGTTGATCCATGTCAGTGCACCAATCATACAATCATAGCAGGTATTAACTTCACATGACGTGTTTCTACATCCTTCTCTTCCAACACTAAACGCATCACATTTGTTTTAATAAGAAATACATATTGTAGAGGGTTGTATGAGGGTTATACCACTCATAATATAGGTTTATTGTTCTGTCACGTCGTTTGGAAATGTGGACACAAACTACAAAAATGTCGTCGCACAAGTGACATAATTATATTATTATAAAGCTTAACTTTTAACTTCATTGCAGGTTCTTTATGGTTTTATCAAAGAAAAAACAAATTGGCACTGGATATATATATATATATATATATATATATATATATATATATATATATATATATATATATATATATATATATAACACAGCCTTTCTCTACATACATACATCATTTGCAAATGATATATACATATACTATTTAGATCAAGAGAGAGAGAGAGAGAGAGAGAGACACATCACATGACATGCAGCAAAGGTCCCCGGCTGGACAGTACAATTCACACAGAGACATTGTTGCTTATGGCTCACACCGCTGCAATCAAACGCTCCAAATGCGATGAGACAACTGTGATTGTCGTGATCCAGCAGGTCAGGAGAGTGCGGCCGTTGCAGGGCTTGCTTGGACTGAAGTGCATTGGTCGCAAGTGGGATTATCTAATGGAATTTGCAGGTTACATTGTGATTTTAAGAGAATAGAGACTAATTGGCTTCCCAGGCTGTGACCCTGGTAATTACAAAATCATTCAGCAAGTCATTAAATATGTCAACGCTTCAGCCCGGACCTCAGCATTTAGGGAGCGTCCTGGCACTGATCATTGCCTCTTTATTATTATAATTCCCTTTTTAAAGTGACAGCTTCTTTGATGAGGGCTTCTCTCTGTTGTTCTCTCGGGTTGATTTGTGAATTTGTTTCTCTCTCCAAAATAAAATCACTTCACAGTTAATCTCTCCACAATCTTGTATGTATTTGTCTCACTATTTGATCAAAATTTCCCGTGAGACAGCAGGACCTCAATATCGTTCAGATATCGGCTCACACCGGTTTCTGTGCAACAAGGCTTTGCGCAGGTATAGCATTTCGCTGAGTTGATTTTGGCTGCTGTCTGTCACATTGATTATTGCATCGCCTTCCTCCAACTTGTCCTTTTTGTTCCGTCCATCCAGGAGGAACGCCCATGAGATAGTGTGCGTTACACCGGCCGGCTTAGCAGCGGGCAGTGCATCAGTCTTCGTGGACATCGACGACGCTGAGCTCCAAAACCCCGAGGTCAAGTTTAACTACACCGACGACCCCACAGTGCTGAGGATCGAACCTGACTGGAGCATTGCCAGGTAGGCGGTTGTGTTGTGTTATCTTTTACTACGCTGGATGACGTGGTTTTATTCATTTGTTGTATTCAGTCCATTTATGTTCACATTGCACGTTTGTAGCCCAACTAAGGCTTCCAGACAAACCGGCACTCAGTGTCTTTTTTTGGCTACATTAGCGTCTCACTAAACAGCAGGGTATTTGAAAAGTTCTAGCAACAAATGGCTGTTGTTACTGAAATACATCCAAGCAGCTTTGTCCCTGAAGGGAGCTCAATAAATGCCTCAAACCAAAAATGTTTTTTTTTTGGAGGTGGATGTTCTGAAAGCCTAGTGGCTTGAGGAAATCCGAGCCTGGACCTTGACTGTTTTTTTTTTTAACGCCACTGCTTGTGATGCAGCAGCATTAGCAGGACAAAATGTACGGAGGCGTTCTCGAAGCAGCCTGAGCAGACTGAAATGCTGGACGAGTGTGGATAGCGGCAAATTGACAGTGCCTCTGGATATTTTTCATCTGGCTCAAGCGAGACATTTTTAGTGGAGGAAATCATCAGAGGTAGCTTGCATGATCCCCCCCCCCCAAAAAAAAAAAAAAAAAATTGGGAAATACTAACTTGTCAGATCATACAGCCGCTTGATTGTTTGAATGTGATCGGTGATTGAAGAGGCGGCTAATACTGATGAGCTGCGTGAGACTTAAGTTCTCTGCCTGAACTAGTGCATGTCTCAGTTTGATACTCGGCACTAACTGTACTGTATAACTCAAGCTGAATAAATAAAAACCCTCCATCGCTCAGCATTGAACACGAGGAGGACACACACACACACACATGCAAAGACTTTTATTAGAAAGTAAATTTACTGGCAGGGATGGTCTTTATGATGCACACTTGGGTTCCTTGTGACCTTAGCCCTTACCTCAGTGGCTTTTCAGAAGCCCCCATTCGGCCTGGGTTTTATTTCATTAGTTGTTTAGTTTGGTTGATTTTAATCCTGCTTAATTATGACAATGATTTTGATCCCTCTGGGGCACATATGTGTTTGATTTTCCTCCCACTACCTCTGTATTTTTACCATCCCAAATACCCACTGATCTTTGCTACCCAGCCTGTTGGTTCTCCTTTTAATATTCGTGTCCTGTCCATAGACAGCATTTAAGAAGTAGAGGTAGTGACTGTGTCCTCCATTGGTTTGAGGACCAATGGGTAGCGTCACAGTGAGTTTTTCTTTTGGCAGAGGTTGCCGCCTGGTCCTGTCTGGATTTTGGATCTTAAAGTGAATCTCTGGGAGCTGGACGCCTGCTGGTGACGAAGGTCAAGAGATTCCAGCAGAATGTTGTCGTCGATTAAACCCACCTCCTGTGATTTGGCAGTGCCTAACATGCTGCCCAGATTAATGAGTTCACAGTATTATGTTGCCCACCTGTTTAAATAGGCCTATTCCGTCTAGCATATGTCAGAACACCTGCTGTACGCTTTTCCGTTCTGTATTCTCGCTGATATCCTGCATCTTCCTAATTTAAAGCAAGATATTAAAACAGGCAGCTATCTTGCTCTGTTTCCCCTCAGTTACCTTCTTTACACCTGCTTTTTTCCTTTCCTTCTCTGTTGTTGTCTGTCTGCGTTCTTCCCCATGGTGACTCATCACTAGATGGTGGCAGATAGATGCAGAGCTTGTTAGAGAAGAGGGTTGATGAATCCAGCTTTGCTCCTTTTGCCCAGTAGGACCCGCCGAGAAGCAGCTGAGGCCCAATCACTGCACCGCACACCCACCGCGAGGGTGTTTTTGTGCGTCTGTCTGTGTGTGTGTGTGTGTGTGTGTGTGTGTGTGTGTGTGTGTGTGTGTGTGTGTGTGTGTGTGTGTGTTGTGGCGCTCAAAACTGGGGCTCTACTTCAGGAAGCTCACTCAGGGGTGATGACCCTGCATAAAAAGAAACGACACATGCACGCACACATCCCACTGATTCCCAGAGTCCCTGGTGTTTGGCCCCTGATCCCTGCTCCATCTGGCTGAGAACGGCACAAAACAACACAACACACACACACAAGCAGCGACAACCCTGTGTGTGCCGCTTCCAGCTCGTGGAAGCTTTCATTTAGCTGACTCGTTTCAGCCATTGCCCTCCGTCACAGTGTCACACGTTAGCTCAGGTGGAAAGTATAACGAACCAGTGAGATGTGGTATCAAATCCGTTCATATCTGCCTCATTGTCTGCCTTTGTCCCAATACGTGCACGCCTGCGTAGCATTATCATTGTGCTCGGTTGATGACAGCAAGAGTGGATGAAAGACAGTGAGAAGCAGGGGGGGGGGGGGTAGAGAGCATTATCATTGTGCTTGGCTGATGATATTCCATTTAGGGAGAAGACTGAGCACTTCAAAAATAAATCAATGAGGAGTGCTCATCTGGGACGCCAGGGAAAGGTATTTGGGCAGCAGCAGAGGTTAGAGAAGCAATTTTGGACTTAAATTTTCAAATCTCCTCCCAAACCGGCTGCATGAATAAAGCACCTATTATTGGGTTTGCCACTCCTTCAGTAAGTAAATCAACTTTATTTGTCACACATGTACACAGCACACCACACACCAGGAAATGTAGCCTCCACATTTAACCCACCCTGGTATTAAGAGCCATGGGCAGCTACTACATGGAGGGGGGGGGGGGTCTGGCGCCTTGCTCGAGGGCACCTTGGCAGTGCACAAGAGGTGAAATGGCACCTCTCCAGATACCAGTCCACACGTGACCCACCACCCTCCGGTTCCAGAAGCAAGTTCCCACAGACTGAGCTATCACAGTCCCCAAATAGCCCTACCACTCCAGTGCAGTTGCGTAATGGTAACCATTCAACCGGTTGCACTGCGTAGTCTTAGGAAAGGTGACGAGGGACTGCTAGCAGGGATAGTTGGTGAATTAATGTAGTTGGAAGACTTCTGACTAACATGCTAGCAAGCTGGGAACATGTTAACACTATAGTCAGTCACAGTAGTTCTCTATTTTCTCTGCACTGTGCCGTTTACTGCCTCCTGGTATTTTGTTTCCAGGTCTCCAAGTCTCCACTAAAGAGTTATTGAAGTGGGTAAAAAACTCAGTCATGCTAGCTAGCTTTCTAACTGTTAATTTACTAGCTTCAGTTAGCAAGCTTGTTAGCGTGGTCGCCAATGGGTCGTTTAGTTCACGCTGTTAATTCAAAACATGAAGCGGGTGCATTATCATTGATGATTTTCCATTTAGAAAGAAAACTGAGCACTTAAAACATAAGTCAAATGCGGAGTGCTCATCTGGGGCACAAAGGAAAGATATTTTGGCAGCAGCAGAGGTTAGAGAAGCAATTTTGGACCTACATTTTAAAATCTCTGAAAGCGGCTTGATGAATAAAGCAGATAAGTGTTGGGTTGTCTAAATATAGGTGTTCGGGCAACCAGCAGGCAGCTCTCACAATATTCTGAAAGTGCAGATTTACTTAAACATAGTATTTATTTGATTACAAGCATAAAGGCCAAACCAGAATGTCACAATTAATCATCCGCACGTCCTCGCAATGTGAAATGGCACAATGTAGATGGAGAGCTAACTACTGACATGCTATCAAGCCAGGAACGTGCTAGCCAGGAACGTGCTAGCACTAGTCAGTCACAATAGTCCTCTCAACTTTTCTCTGTAATGTGCCATTTATTTCGGCATGATTTTACATCATGTCATTCATTAAAGAGTTATTGAAGTCGGGGAAGAACTCTTTATGCTACCTAGCCTGTTACTGTTAATTAACTGCCATCAGTTAGCAAACGTGTTAGCTTGGTCGCTAATGGGTTGTTTAGTTCACTGTTTATTCAAATCATACACCATTTGTACTCCCTTTTGGATCCTCCGACTCTCCAACAGCATTGTTTGGACGGTTTGCTATTTGTTAACAGTGTAAATTAGTTTTTCATTTATCTTAGCCACTATTATCTTTTTTTATTTCTGTTTTAATCTTACTCCTTTTGATGAAATCAGAGTTGGTTTTCAGTGTTACGGTAAACTTGCAGGGAAGTTTTTAAACATCCTATTTTTTTAAATATTTTTTTCATATGACATGATTCAGTCAGTAGGAAAGGGATAAGACCCAAGAGAAGGTAAGGAAAGCAGAGAGAGAGGACAGGGGTGGCCGACTGAGAGAAATACTAACATTGGTTGGATTTCCCCAGCTGTCCCTGAGAGTTCATCCTGATTGTCTTGTTGTCGGTTCCCTGAAGCATGTACCTGAGCTAAAGAGACTCACTTAGACAAAGAGAGGAGCAACGGGGACAGGGGGACTCAGCACAAATATACATCAAGCGGAGGAGGAGAGGGGAGGAGGAGAAAGGAGGCAGAGGACGGGCGGCATTATACAGTAAGTGCAGTCTGCCCAGTCCCATGATGCATTTGCGGCACAAACATTATTAAAAATCAGTTCATTTGAATGTGGCCTCAGCTCCATTGCTCCTTTGTTAATCTGCCGCCTTCATCTCTCTTATGAAGAGCACAGTGTTATAATGCTAATGTATGAGCAACCACAGTTTACAGTACTAAACATACAGCTATTGAAGCATTGCTTATGCAACAATATGGGCCTGATTAGAAATAAGTGTATATATATATATATATACATATATATGAGAAAGGTCCAGGTGTACATTCCCTTGCTGTGATACATCAGAAATCTAATTTGCTTTCAAAGTGGAACGTAAAAAAAAGTAATTTTGTTGTTCAAGTTGTACAATATTACAACTTATACTTTAACTAGACTCTGCGTAACAGAATAGACTTTGTAGTAAATTAATTTCAGCACACCATGGCAGTGTTGCATGGCACTTAGCCATAGCGAATTGAAGTGTCTCATTTCTTAATCTGAATTTGGCTCTTGAAGATAACAGCTATAGTAGAAGTGACAAGAATACAGTTTCACAAAAAAGGGAATTTGAATAGCAAGTAGAAGCAGAGAAATACTGCGACACCTACGTCAGCTGTCAAAATCCCCGTCAACGACTTGATATCCCCAGTAACAGCTACCGTCACGTCTTACACATGATGCTGCTATCCAAAGAAATCTACGATAAATGGCACCCAATCGCACATGCCAGTATTGGGGAACCTGCCAAAAGAAAAAAGACAAAGTCTCGCTAAGAAGAATAGCCAGACTTGAGTCCTTTTGTCTGCCACCAACAATGCCAGAGATGGTACGTCTGTCTTTGTTACTTTCCCCCTGTCCCTCCCTATCGTTACCATTTGCTGTTATTGTAAGTCTTCCTGGATTAGAGTGAGAGATGATTGTCTCGCGTTAGCCGGCCAGACTCTCCATCCAAGATATTAAGAGGCTTTGTCTCCGCTTCGTATCACCATATCACTTACTCTGCTGTCGGTGCTTTTACACAAAGTCCTTCTGGATAAGTGTCGGATTAATGTCGACAATGAAAAGACACCTGCGTTTTGCAGAAATCAATGGTAACACATGGTAACTCACTAGGAGGAATGTGCGTCGTTATCCTGCGGTGGAGGGCTGGAGACGGTACTCTCTTATCTGCCAGCCGAGCCGGGGACGGAGGCTCGTCCAATGCCTCCCTCAATGCTATAACATAACCTATTCGTCACTGTGTCCGCGTGTGTGACCTTTATAATGGCTTGTAAACATGTCACCTGGATCAGTTACCTGATCCTCCAGGGAGACCTAGAGCTTCCCTTGAATTATCAATGACTCTGACTACCACAGGGAAGTCCTGCCTCTCTTTTCAGGGAGGTAGTACGATGTGTCCCATCGTAAGCTTGACTGGTGTAGGGATAGAAGTGGTTGTCAGCTCCAGCCATCACCTCATAATCCCCCCATTTAGAAGCAGTGGGTCACCGGTGGAGTCACCACTCATCACGTAGAAGTGGTGAAAATACTCCAGATGCTTGTGTCAAATGGAAGAAAGGCCAAGAGACACTTCATGAGGCAGGTCCATCGCTTACACATGGAGGCAATACGGGCAGACTTGCAGGATTTACTCAAAGCCATCCACGTGGTCGTGACTACTGAAAGCATGGGGATAAAGAACAGGGAGGACGTTTTATAGGTCCGCAGAGGACGACACAGTGAAAGGCATCAGTCCACAAAATAGTTCATTGTCATGGCAGTGACAACGGGCCATTCCCTACCTCGGCAGCACCCCAATGCACAGAGCGGACATCGCTGAAGACACCCAAGAAACAGAGGAAGTCGATCTTTAAAACACTTGTCTCTAAGAGCTCTGAGCAGAGAATTAGATGCGTTTTGCTCCACGTCCACATCCAGCCTGCTAGAAGCCTAGATGTCAGAGCCGTGGGTGTTTGAACTTCAAACTCCACCAAGGCCCAAAATACCCGTTCAGTGTTTTCAAAAAAATGCTTAAGTGTCAAATGGGCCTTAGGGGAGCTGCATATTGTTTATGACTTTCTTTTAATATACACGGTTTTATTTCATCCTTATTATTTCAGACGGCAGTATATCCTTCTTCAGGCAGTGAGAAACCTGCAGAGACACACGATAGTTCAGTTCAGGCACTTTATTGGCCCCAGATGGGAAACCTGAATTGCACTGAGGTGCACAAGATCAAAAATACTGCAAAACAAAGAGATACAAAAAAATGTTACCTGTACATACAATATACAGAATACAATACTGCAACATAATAATCTCTAAAATCATACATTGCATGTGCAAATTAAGCAGAGTTTTTGCACAGATGACTAAGGAGTTTTTTCTCCTATCGTTCTTAAACCGGGTTAGTATGAATCTTGAGGAAATATGGAATCTTACAAATTACATTTCTCAGAGGGCATCGATAGTCGAGGTAGCAGTGAACGTCTCCTTGCATAAACCAGAGTAGGGTACTCAGAGGTTGCAGCTGCCACTGTAAAACAAGGTGAGACGTCTTTCATGAAAACCCCATGAATCCAATTTAAGTGTTGCAGTAAAAAAGGAACGACTAACTCCGTTGTCTTTACAAGTGGCAAGAGTCCTCCTCTAGTAAAGACTCCCCTGAACTCTGTGATCATGGCATCCCACTGAAGGGTACCTAAACTATTCCCAAAACTCTAAAAAAGAGACTTGACTAGTAGAATTTGCAAAAAACAATCAGGCGTTGATTCAAATCAACAAGCATAAAAAGTCTTTTCCGTTTCAGTGTGAGTCTGCCCTCACTCGCTGCTCACCAACAAAATCAAACCCGGGGGCTTCAGCCGAGTTCAGTCCATTGACCTTCACCGGCTCACGGCAAGCACATGCTTACTGTGGATGGAGTTGTGATTAAAGTATGTAGAGTGTCTCTGTGGATCTTTCCCCCTCACTCAGTTCCTCACTCCTCGCTCACTGCCTCTTTCTCTTCCTCTTTCGCTCACACCTTTGCTCCAGCGTGTCCTCATTCTCTCCTTGTTTTCTCTGTAAACTACATTATATAGTGTTAATCCCTGAGCCCTACCTGATGCCCAGAGCTCTTCACTATACACTTGGAGTCCAACTTTCTTTTTAAAGATGAACTTTTTATTATTAGCCACACACTTGGTCTTGGTTTACTGTAATACAGAAAAAGTCAGCATTGACTTAGAGTACAATACCTTGCCTCTCTCCGATCTTAACCAAAGTGCTGTTGTTGCCTAAACCCAACCACAGTCCACAGTCCTAACCACAGCCTCTTTCTGCCACAGTGCTGCTTTGGCTGCCACCAATCACAGATGTGTTTCTTCTTCTCTTGCTCTCTTCTTGCGGCGTAGCGGTGGGACTCTGCTGACGGTGAGCGGGACCAACCTCGCAACCATCCGAGAACCAAAGATCAGGGCCAAGTATGGGCAGGCGGAATCCTTTCATGTGAGTATTGATGCGAATGACACACACACACACACACACACACACACACACACACACACACACACAAAGACATAGTAATGTTCGACGGCGGCAAAGGCAGGAACACATTCTGGCAAATATAAATTCACAAACACGCCCTGGCAGTATACACAGTATACATTATTCATCTTTACACATACAGTACATACATCAACCGGCCAATTTATTCAGACATACCTCTCTGCATACAGGAGAATATCTGCAGACAACTGCTTCTACAGTGAAGGCGGCAGACAGTTTGTCTCTGCGTGTTGCTCACGTCTGCTCTCTCTGCAGCTACTGCCTCAGACATCTAACGCTACCTCAGGCCACACAGTTTTTCAAATGTCAACGCACCACATGAGTGTTTGTGTCACACACAAAAACAACACATGAGAGACTGAGAGAGAGAGAGAGAGAGAGAGAGAGAGAGAGAGAGAGAGAGAGAGAGAGAGAGAGAGAGAGAGAGAAAGAGAGAGAGAGAGACAGAGAGAGAGAGAGAGAGAGAAAGAGAGAGAGAGAGAGAGACAGAGAGAGAGAGAGAGAGAGAGAGAGAGAGGGAGAGGAGAGTGTTTCGGGGAATGATGATGAGAGATAAAAAAAAAATCTGTGCAAAACCCGAGGTCCCATTTGGAAAAGTTGAAGAGTTCCACCAGTTCTATATAGATTCACAAAGCACTTTGGTGATTGTCGCTGTGAGTTGAAGCTCTTCAGTTGTCAAGGTTAAGAACTGAACTTCAAACAACGCTGCGGCAATTCAACTTGCAGATGAAGCTGCCGCTTATTGAGGCAAACAGCCTACACGATGCAACCCACACAGCCCTGACTCAAAGCGCCGCTCTGCACTTAAAGGACCGCGCTGATGCTTTTTTAATGTCGTCGCCCATTTACTACAAAACAAGAATACTGACATCTTTCCAACGCAGACCATGGTCTCCAGAAAAGCCGATCTTATTCATCCGATGACTTGCTTCAGATAGACAATCCATCACAATTAACATCAAGTCACAAGTTACGTTGTCAGAAACAATAAGCAACTTTGTTGATATTTACGTCTGTCTTAGTGTTGACATAGACGTACAAACGGGCGTTTGGGTGAAGAGAGATGAAGTAATATCTTTTCATTCACTGAGCTTATTCAGGATTACACACACACACACACACACAGAGGGAGATCTGCTTTCTCTGCTCAGGTAGACGTTACTCCACTGTGTCTCCACTCAGGAAACACTTGTTTGCTGCTATATTAATGCTCTGAATCCCGTATCAATAAAGCAGGTATTCAGAAGCGTGTGTGCAAAAACACATGGTGACTGTGTGAATTAGTAAATTATCTAAAATGTGCAAAAAACAAAAGAGAGTCCTGTAAATTGTAGCAAACATGACCATGACATCATGTGTATATATATATATATATATATATATATATATATATATATATTCTCATCATAAATAATGATGTAAAACAAGTAAAGGCACAGAGCACATTGCTCATTAATAACAGTTGATCATAAATGTGCAACTAATTTACATTTCCAGTAGGTATAATAGCATCACTGTTTCTCAGGGCGTTGACTTAAATAAAGGATGGGTTATTATACCCGACAGATCTTTTTTTAAATGGAATCATAGCCTGCAGGAACTTATGCTCAGTATTCAAATGGTGGCCGAGCAACCTGTTTTATGCAAGGCATTCTCTTGCAAAATAGATATTTAACTAGATTATAATAAAAAGAAATGCATTCCGATTTGTGTTCACGTTCAGTGTAGATATAGTTGCATGTAAACGCGACTCAAGCAATTGTCTTTTCCCCCCTCCTGGTCTATAGTAGATCTGACAACAAGCGTCCTTTCTCTGGCTTTCAGAACTGCACGGTGTACAGCAACTCCGTCATGGTGTGCCTGGCTCCGTCGGTGGCCGACTCGGAGCTGGGCTTTTCCGAGACCGGCACGGGGCCGGATGAGATCGGGTTCTACATGGACAACGTGAACGCCCTGGTGGTGGTCAACGAGACGTTCAGCTACTATCCCGACCCCGTGTTTGAACCGCTCAGCGCCTCTGGGATCCTGGAGCTCAAGCCCACGTCGCCGCTCATTCTCAAGGTCAGAAAAAAGAAAAGTGTTTGTCTGTGACGCTGAAAAGACTCAAGCGCAGTCCCTTTAGAAAGCTCATGCTGTGAATAAGGCCCCTTACACAACATTGTCACATTTGCTTGGTGTTGGTGGTGCTGGCTGAGGAACTTCCCCAAATACCAATAAAGAGCAGCACAGAGCCGCTAACGTTACCCTTCAATCCGCTGGTATCCAAAACCGGCTTCTACGGTGGACGTGCTACTCGTGAACTGGTTTAGTATAAAAGATCCAAAAGTGTTCTCCTCGCGCTGCTCCTGTCCGTGCAGCCGTCCTCTCTGAAAGTATGTCTGAGGCTTAGCTGTGCTGGGAATTGATGAATCGATCCCGCTGTCCGTGGTGCTGAAGTAGCAGACAGACGTCTCTCACATCAGAGCAGGTAAACGTGCTGCTGAATCCACTCCTCACACTTATGTCCTTCTACTTCCTCAGACTTTTGTCGCTCTTTATCCTACCTGGCTCACGGTTACATACGAGATTTATTTCCCGGGTTACCGTGGATAAGTGGAGAGCAGGGCCGCCTTTCAATCAGAGGGTCGATCGGTGGTTCGATACCCGGCTCCAGCTAGCCTCATGTCAATGTGTCCTTGAGCAAGACACTTAACCCCAAAATGTCTCCCGTAGCTGCGTCTACGGTAGATAGATACTGAATTATAAGTCGCTTTGGATAAAAGCGTCTGCTAAATGACTGTAATGTAATGTAATACACAAATTACAGTGCTTTACTTTTTCGTAGTTAAAGCTACGGACAGTGTACGAGAACAACCTAAGCAACCAAACAGATTCTTAATATTTTATTTAAACCCAGGTCTCATGGAGTGGTGCTAGATGTTTACTCTCCCAAGGTCTTTCTACTTGCAGCTTGACTACAAGAGTCTCAAAGATATTGAACTTATCTTGTATCAATAACGGCAAAGCGCACAAACACACGCTCACTGGCATTTTTAATCTCACACGAAGGAAGAAAATCTCAAATGTGTTCACACTCGGAGGGAGGTGGGGGATCTTAGGAATATATAATTGAATGCAAACATCCACACCTTCCAAGGCCACTTTCTTTCCTCCAGTAACCAACAGCACCTTCTCTGACTGACGTCCTCCTCTGCAGCCTGGAGCCCTCCTAAATAACCATTTCAATTTGAGTAATTCATTGCTAGAGCTGGAGAAGCAGTGCAGAAGCACACGGGCCCACGGTCCACCACATTTGGATTGCATTGGCTTTTCATTTTCATTAACGGTCATCGGACACAAATGCGTGGAATTGATTGGCGATCCCTGAGTCGTGCGCATGTGTCCATGTCCCAAACTCTCGGGGAGGAGTTAGAGCGGCTATCGCTGAGGCGAAATTAACCGAAATAACCGGCGAATCGGTGTCTGCAAATAACTTAAGTGGGCGAAAATACTGTGTCCTAACTGCTGACAATGTGCACCGTGAAACACATTCACCTCGTCTTTCACGAGGCCACACTTTGTACAACAAAGGGACAACATAACAATCCATTTCTTTCAGATCAGTGTCACATCCGGCGCGTAGCGTTTGCATTGAATTCCAGCGCTGCGGTGCTTTTTATCTCCTGCTAGAATTCGCCTTGACTATCTCTCATGTTATCACAGGGGGAGAGTGTGTGTGTGTGTGTGTGTGTGTGTGTGTGTGTGTGTGTGTGTGTGTGTGTGTGTGTGTTACGCCGTTCATTTGCGCGACGAGATTGAAAGCAGCATAACCGTCGTAATTTATTCCTTAAATGATAATTTATTAGCAAAGAGCCTCTCGGTAATTGCCAAATCTCCTGCTTGGCTTGTTGGTGGAACTGCCTACCCATTGGAAGCGCTGATGAGATGGACTAAAATGCAATTTGGCGGGGTGTGGGGGGGGGGGGGGGGGATGTTTCTCGGAGATTTGTGCGCTGCGCTCGACACGCAATTAATTTCTCATCTGAAGTGTCGGGTGTGTTTCTCCCGAGGTGTGTTAGCGAGAGAGAGAGAGAGAAACATTTATCTGGTCTTGGTGTTTGGTGAGTGCCTTCCTGTGTGTGTTTTTGAGAGCCTGTCCCCCGCATGATGCTTCTTGCCTGTAGAGTGTGTGTGTGTGTGTGTGTGTGTGTGTGTGAGGCAACAGCTCTGTGTGTGGCTTCAACTTGAGTGCTTGTGTTGCTTGAAATCTATGTGTGTGTAAGTGTTAGTAGCAAAGGATGCTCTGTGTGTGTGTGTGTGTGTGTGTGTGTGTGTGTGTGTGTGTGTGTGTGTGTGTGTGTGTGTGTGTGTGTGTGTGTGTGTGTGTGTGTGTGTGTGTGTGTGTGAGAGAGAGAGACGGAATGGGATGCATGTTTACAGGGCTGCAGAGCGGGGCTGGGTGGCGGCCTGCAGAGACGATGGGATTGGAAAACGGAGTCTGTCTCTGCGTCCCACTGCTAAGCCAGCGGGAGACGCGGCAGCTATCTCCTCTCTCTCTCTCCCTCTGTCTCCGTCTATCTCGCTCGCTCCGCCGGGCTCTGTTCTCCGCTCAATCCCATTTTCTTTCTCACTTCAGAGCGCGTTCCTTTCATCTTTTTCTAACCTCTCCCATAATCTTTTCTCTGCTCTCTCCACCCCTCCCGCCTCTGCATCTCCTGATGTTTTCTTGCCACGTTTTCCTATCTGTCTTGTTTTCTTTGTATTCATCTTTCCCCCTGTTGCTTTTTTGTTGTTGTTTTTCTTGCTGTTGCTCAAGTCCCCCCCCCCCCCCCCCCTCTAACTGCCTCCCCTCCATCACAGACAAAAGTGTGTGTCAAATTGGAACTAGCGGACTTGATATTGAAATGAAAAACAGGAACAGAAATTGACAAATGTTAGAATTTACACACCTCGGGGTTCAGACTCTACGCGTGGAATTCAGTTCAGTGGACAGAAGACAAAACCGTATGACAGTTTGTGTGCCTCCCAACTGCCTCTATATGCATGTGGTGCTCTTCATCTTCCTGTTTCACTTTCCTTCACCAGTTTTGGGCTCCAGATTCATCCGAATTGCTTTAAAATGGAATACACAATGGGAACGTTTGCTCCTTAACTCACTCATTAAACAGCAATCAGATGCAAGCATTGGTCCTATAAACAAGTAACGTGTGTGTGTGTGTGTGTGTGTGTGTGTGTGTGTGTGTGTGTGTGTGTATCCAAAGCCTGATAGTCCTCTGTACCATAGAGCTCCATTGTTTGCATGAAAACGTATGCGTGAATGAGGCGGGTGCCCCTTCCTCACCACCTCTCTCTCTCCCCCTCTGTGTGTGTTTAGGGTCGTAACCTGATCCCGGCGGCTCCGGGGAACAGTCGCCTCAACTACACGGTGCTGATCGGCGAGACTCCCTGCGTCCTCACGCTGTCGGAGAGCCAGCTGCTGTGCGAATGGCCCAACCTCACCGGACAGCACAAAGTCACGGTCAGATCACGACTCTGCTGTCCTCTCTCTCTCTCTTCTTCTCTCTCTCTCTCTCTTTTTGGATGCATTGAATGGATTATCTGAAAAAGAACTCGTTGCGTTTTATCGGCTGAGACCTTCATGGTAGACTTCTTTCTTTTCTTTTCTTTTTTTTATCTTTCTTAGTCATTAAATAACTGGGTCAGGATTCAGTTTGCCCGATTTCATCAAAAAGCAGTTTAAAAAGGACCAAAAAAAGACCACCTGTTCTACGCGGCCCATCCACACTGACCCAGTAATTCATGTCTATGAATATGAAAACGCTCTCTGACGCTATAAGCCCGTACCGTCACTCTAACCTTGTTGCTGAGTTATGTGAATAACCTCCCGACAGGTCCTGGACGCGCTCCGTTGAGCACGCACACCAAGGCTGCTGCTAAATATTTAACGCTTAATTAACATGTTGATCTTCATTGGCCTTCAGTCGGCCCGCTGCTGAAAAAATACGGCTGTGGAAGCTTTCCAGGAGGCGGGGCTCCGGCCGTACATGTTTGACTGCACCATTCACGGCACGAAACGCAGATCTGCAGACTTTGCACCACTTCACTGCAGTTAATGTCGAGTTGAAGCCATTAAGAAACACACAGGGAAATGAAACACTTACTCACATAATGGGTTCAACATGACCACAGCGAACCTCAAGAAGTGTCTGCAGATTGAAGACCGCGTTTCTTCCCATCCACTGAAGCGTATCCGCAGCGTCAGCAGTTCCTCGCCGCAAGGTGCTGCTGCTTTTTTGGGCCGTCTCCACATTTTTCATTTTTCATTAGCTTCCCTTTTACTTTGATGGCGTAGCTATTTAAAAGTGCGCAAAATATAAAGCGCCTAACCCCTCAGTGAATCGAAGAGGCCGATCCACCGCCCACGCTCGACTCCAATCGCATCATTTCGCTGATCGCTCGTTCTATAAAATGACGGTTAACAGCGGGAGATGCTCTCCACGGTTTCCCAGAGCCCGCGATGACTTCCATCAACAGTCCAAAGACATTCAGTTTGTGATGAATAGATGATCGGACTTGTTGTCCATTGACTAGTCGCTTAAACGTCTCTGCACTAAAAGTGATTCAGTCGAACATAATGCTGTTAGACTGAATTCAATCGTCTACGTCTGCCGCTGTCTAGATTCTGTTTGAAACCCTTCCTCACACGATACAGCAGAAATATATTTATGGTTTCATCTCCACCAAGCTTCCTCTACATGTTTCATTTGCCCTCTAGCGTCCCCCTAGGGGCTGATAGCTGCACACTGTGTCAATTAAAGGCAAATACAGCGCCTCCTTTTTCTCGCATACTGGCCATTTTGGCTGTTGTGAGTTATATATTATATAGATACCTATTTCTCCAGACTTATCAACAGGCTAGCAATACCTGATCCACAAAGGAATGACTGGAAAATCAACTGCAGCGGGATGTGGGCAAACAGAGAGTTAAATTATGATAAGAAGTTTCCACTTTGTCTGCCGTTTGTGTCCACGACTGTGTCCTAGACTGATGTGGAAACATGAAAGGCAGTATTAAGAATAGAATTGTTTCTCCAGGATGCCACTGATATGCAGACGCTAAGCTTGTCTCTAAGCTCTAATCCAGGAACCTCGTTCGCTGCATAAACCTTTTGTGATGTGCAAATTTTGTCCAACTCTCAGCAAATCCCAGCTAAAGTTGCACCTTTCCGAAAGCCGTCGTCACGAGTTCTACTTCCTGTTTTCTACTTCCTGTTTTTCGCGAGCTGCAGCTTTTTTCCGGAAGCGGCGCGGGAGCCGTTGATGTCGCTTTCATTTTTCTCGAGTTCCGTGTCGTCTGAAGTTACGACACAGCGGCGAACAGTGCTGGAGAAAGTCAAAGAACAAGCTCGCGAGTGGTGTCCCGGGGCAAGCGTTGAGCTTCGCTTGTCCGGAGCTGTCAGCAGACCGCAGACTGATGCAGTCCGACTGGAGCAGACTTTCAAAATCACCGCGCAGCTCCTGGAGCATCTGTATGGAGGAAGGTCAAACCTCAGCCCGGCGACGCGGCGCTCACTCTGAATATATGCGTCCGAATAACCCGCCAGTACCCACGACCACCCCACCCCACCCCACCCCACCTACTGCCCCTTTTAAACTTATCACCAATGTCCTTTCACAGTCATTTCACTATATCTTTATGACATTTACTCCCCGCTAGCTACAGCCAATATACCTAGAAAGCCACTGACAGCGCATCCATGTAATTCAATATGATAGCTCTCAACGCAACCAGCCAGTTCCAAGGAGGAACTGGCATTTATATATATATATATATATATATATATATATATATATATATACATATATATTTTTTATTTATTTTTTACGCCCCTTTTCTTTTCATTCTTTTTTTTTTTTATAACAAAATGTCATGTTGAATATCGGAGCGATGTGTTGGCGGGGGTGGTGGAGTTAGTCCTTCGTCTGACAATAGCCAAAGAAAAAAATGGAGCTGTCTGTTCAGATCTCTTCTGCTGTGTGTGTGTGTGTGTGTGTGTGTGTGTGTGTGTGAGCGCTCATATGTTTGTGTTTACGTGCACATCTTTGTCTGTGCGGAATGCTGCAGAGAAGGGCACAGCTGTAGCACAATAATATTCCCCGTGTAGAATGACCTACATACAGGGGACCCCAATGGGTGTCCAGACATACCAGGCATGTGTGTGTGTGTGTGTGTGTGTGTGTGTGTGTGTGTGTGCGTGTCCCTTCAGTTGCTCAGCTGTGTGTTGGCAGCTGTGCCCCTCCCTTGAGTTTTTCGAAGAAACTTGTTTGTTGTTTTGGCCTTCAGCTTTTTAAGTTCCTCCGTCGGTCCTTCGGTCTGTCAGGGGAATAAAAATAGACAAATGCCTCGAAAATGTGTCACCAACTTAATACCGCTTATACTCGCGCTGCATTCAAGTCATCCGAGGATACGTTTCCCCCTGGATATTGGCACCAGATCGAGCAGTGACCTCTTATTCGATGATACGGACTAATTTGCATTTGTTTTATTGATACATGCTATATTAAGGGCCTGCTGTACATCCAGCATGTGAGCAGAGACTATCCTGTATCATACAAGTCCTTAATGTACCTCGTGCATGGAGTGGCACCACACAGAAGGCTTTTCTTTTCCAGTTCCCTTATATAAACATTTGAAATACTGTTAATATTTACATAAAATGCCTTTTTAGCATTTTTTTTTTTTAGCATTTTTTTTTTTCATTTGAAAAAAAAGGAAGAAAAAGCCATTTTTTGTGAACTAGAAATGTATGTTTCCTTCACCCTCTTATTGAGCCGATGGTCCTGCTTCCCTGCAGACAGTCGGATAGTGCGAAAATAACCGGTGTTCTAGTAACAACGTCACACATTCATTACATTCACAACGGCTCCATTTCATTCAGCTGCAGCGGTAAGCTGTGACAGTGAGCCAGCATGGATAACACCGGAAACTGAAGAGGATTTACACCTGTGCTTTTCCCACTGACAACGTGACATGTTTGTCCTCACAATCCCCAAACGTCCTCTGCCCTGCTTTGCTGTCCTTATCGCCACAAACTCCTATCCACTAGTGACGCAAGCGATGTATAATTACGTGCTCAAGTTGCTGCATTTTCCTTGTGAGGGGACAAGGGAGGGAAAATTCGCCACCTTTTTTTTTTTTTTTTTTTCACGAGGATGGCCAATCAGTGTTGACGGTAAATGTGGTCGATTGAAGCAATACAGCCACTCGGCTTGTGCTGTAATGGCTGCAAAATCTGTTCTCCCTGCATCCAGCACTGTTATTCAACGTGACAGTCATAGTTGCATTCAGGGATAGAACTGCAGGCTGCTGCTTTTCAGTTTGGATTTCTAGTCTCCGCCTCTGGGTAGCCAAGGAGGCGTGATCTAATGGCACTCCAAAGCAGAACTTCTTTGCTCTCTCCGTTTGTAGTGCAAACTAGCTGCGTTTCCAACAGTGAAAAATGGTGTCCCAAAATACGAGTGTAAAAGGGTGTAGTGGACGAGGGTACGCTGTTCGGCCGTATCTATACACAGAGAGAGGCCGAGGCTTCGGCCGCAGGAGGATATAGCCGACGGGGACCCTCAACGCAATGCATCCTGGTACATGTAAGCACTCTCGCCACGTATCCCACCAGAAGGAGAGCTCAGCTTCCTCCGTCATCAAAGCACCATCTGGGGAATCTATCGCTTCAATTGGCTACATTTACATCAACACCGATTCGGCAAAATACACATAAAAGGTTTTTTTTCCCCTTTTTAAACCGTCTGAGAGAACAAGAACACGCCTGTACCAACCATTAACTGCTCACTGAGGACGATCAACAACAGGTCTAGATCAATCTTGAACCTGTAAACCCGTTCTTGTCGTCTCCTGAGAGAGTTATCTGGCTCTTTAGCTGCTAAATTCTCCAGTTAATGAGCTGAAAGACGCTAAAAGGCTCGGTTGAGCCGAGGGGAGCGATAGAGGTCCATCACTGCGAGCGGCGATAAAATGATCAGAGCGGCTTTAAGGAAGGTTCAAATGTTTACGGATCAGCAGTCCACACGTTGAGCCTTGTCCCGATATGTCCACGGCTGCACCACGGTAACTACATGAAGCTCCATCGGCTTGTGCACACTTCATTGACGTCTTCAGATGGACTCGTCGCTCCGCCACCTACCCAATCCAACCATCTTCTCGGTTTAATCTCCGTCGTTGCGGCCCGATCGTGTCCACGCAGCTAATTGGCTGCTTAATCTAATACAAGCCCACCTAATTGGCTGTACTGTTGCAAATTAAATTTGTAGACGCTGCCTACATTGCTATTGATATAACAGCTTCTCTATTTTACTTCTTTAAATCAGACTTTGATAATGTTAACATGCGAGTGCTCTTAGGGGAGCTTCAAAGTGCATAATCACACCTCATTTTGATCGGTTATCAACCCCCCTTGTGGATAGCTTCTTGATTTGATGGATTCCAGCACTGTGAGTCTCTCTCTCTCTCTCTCTCTCTCTCTCTCTCTCTCTCTCTCTCTCTCTCTCTCTCTCTCTGTCTCTCACTCTCTCTCTCTGTCTCTCACTCTCTCTCTCTCTCTCTCTCTCTCTTCCTTTCTCTCTCTCTCTCTCTCTCTCTCTTTCTCTCTCTCTCTCTCTGAGACGCAAAGCGCTTATGTAAATAGAAAAAAAGAAAAAGAAAAAAGCATTACATGTGTTTGACTTCCCATAATTACCAGGACTCCTTGGGGAGAGATTTAAATGCTGCTGATTACTTTGTTTGATTACCTATACATGTGTGCGAGTGTGTGTACGGTGTGCGTGTGTGTGTGTCGTGTGCATACTCTGTCTGCGTCCACCTCCACACACACACGCACAGCTTTTGACCTTGTTCGGCGTTCCCTTCTCTGACCTAAATCAGTTTGTTAAAAGTCGACAGTGACAAACGAGGACATTAGCGGCAAAATGTCTATCTTATAAAAACCCCAAATAAATATCTGTGGAGAATGCAGAAGGAGCGGAGCTGACTGAGCAAGTTAACTTGTGAGGTCCTCGTTACCCAAAGCGTCCGAAGCTGCTCTCCTAAAGGCCGGATGTGAAAACCTTTCCTGCCAGCAACGTTCACAGCAGTCCAGGTGACGTGAGGCTCCGCGGCGTCAGCCTGTCAAGAGACGGGCCTGTTTAGTGTGAGCTCAGACCGGATGAAAGTTTAATGATCCTTGTGGTAGAAACCGGGTCAACAGGCTTCTCTTTCATCAGACCACTACCGTTTGATCTCTTCAGACCCCCTGATCCGTTCTCAAAACCACCTGCTGCTGGAGAAGTGACCGCTGCCTGTTTGTTTTACGTCTCTCTGAGAGCCGTTCAAATCCTCAGACTGGCCGAGGAGAATCTGGTACTGGGGGGGGGGGTGTAAATAAGTAGCAATGTCCTCTCCCTCATCGACTGTGGTGGAGCTGCATTGGGGAAATGAGCTGAACCTACAAGCCTTTTTAACCCTGTGGACCTCAGGCAGCTTTGGAGCTTCTTCTTTTTTTATTATTGCTCCTGTCACATTGTTCTCTCTGTGGCCTTGTTTTTACACTGCAATATATGCCTCCTACACCTTAATGGCAACAGCCAGCAGCCAGCGTCTGGCTATGAGAAACGCTGTATTTTTGCCGTTTGTTTTTGGAAAAAGACGTGATTTTCAGACCTGCCGGTGGGTTTTGGGATTTCAGATTAAAGTTGTTTTAAGAAAAAACTACTTTCCTGGACTAAGAAATGTGTGTATTTTCTCCCTTGATCATTAAAAACCAGTTGTGTGTGTGTGTGTGTGTGTGTGTGTGTGTGTGTGTGTGTGTGTGTGTGTGTGTGTGTGTTTCCAGATCCGTGCTGGTGGGTTCGAGTACTCCCCCGGGACTCTCCACATCTACTCGGACAGCCTGCTGACGCTTCCTGCCATTATCGGCATCGGCGGGGGTGGCGGCCTGCTTCTGTTGGTCATCATCGCCGTGCTGATCGCCTACAAGAGGAAGTCGAGGGACGCCGACCGCACGTTGAAACGTCTGCAGCTCCAGATGGACAACCTGGAGTCCAGAGTGGCCCTGGAGTGTAAAGAAGGTAGGGGAACAGTGTGTGTGTGTGTGTGTGAGCGTTGAAGCTGAAAAATGTTACAGGACATTTCTATAGACTGGATCCATCACGCAGTCATCACTGACAGCGGGGTTTCTGCAGGGTGTGTTAACTCAGGCAAATGCGTAACTGTGTAACGGCTGAGTCATGGCAAGTACAAAAGAGTTTTGTATCCAAAAATACAGGGCTGGTATGAAATCACGCTGTTACAGTTATATTACCTTCATCACGGACATATTCACACTGGAGGCAAAGGAAATGATATATGTTGAGTGGGTCCGCCCAGCGAGTCTGACAAATACAACGTACACTGTAGGATTAGAGAGCCGGGAGAGGCGGTCATTCATTTGAAATTCTTTTTTTATTGAATAACGATTTAAAAAGTGTTAATATTCTCCAAGATTAATATGGTGAATTTATTAGAAAAGGCCTCACAAATTCACAAGAAAAAACGACTTTATAAAAGAGGTTATAAAGTCATAAATTGGAGAGAAAACACCAAAATAGTGCCAAACCGTAGCCGCCGTCGGCATTTTGTTGCGCTGTTTTTATGTTTTTTATGATAAGATACATATACTCGATTTCTATCATGTTCTTTATGTTTTCTTTTTATGTACACAACATAATCGACTTTATCCGTATGTTAGACCTGTTTCATTTTGCCAATGTTTTTTTTCTGAAATCCTAAAGATTGCTGACGAACGGCTTTTGCAGAGATATATATTTATTTATATATATATATATATATATATATATATATATATATATAACACTGCCTGAC
Organism: Cebidichthys violaceus; assembly: GCF_023349555.1. Lineage (NCBI taxonomy): Eukaryota > Metazoa > Chordata > Actinopteri > Perciformes > Stichaeidae > Cebidichthys > Cebidichthys violaceus. The sequence goes on from NW_027176816.1 coordinate 18,861,899, forward strand.
CAGTCAGGTCATCTGTCCGTACCTCCGAGTGAAAACACACCACAGCAGCAGAAGAGTGTCAGAAAAAGACATGCTAAGCGTTGGAAGAGGGATAGAGAGAGAGAGAGAGAGAGAGAGAGAGAGAGAGAGAGAGCGGCGATGACAGGTCAGCGTAACGAGGGGATTGTTTGCAGAGACATTAAAGGTATAGTGAGTGAGAGGTAAAAGGGAGAAACATGGATAATAGACAGACCAGGCCGACAGGGAGCTGATGAGGTCGACGTTTTAGCAGCAGGGTGTAGATAACCGACGTGAGGACAGCCCAGGTGTTTACACTCGATGTAATGACACAGGCACACGCAGCCACCATACAAGGTTATAATATGATTACACTACAGCCGCCGCACTGAGTCACAGCCCTTTCAGAGGATCCCTTGTCGGACAAAATGCTGCAACAGTTTTTGAATTAAAGTGCTCCAGTTTCAGGGTGATCGGTGCATGATTTCTGACCTTTTCAGAAAGGAAATGTGTTTTTACCTTGTATCGTTTTAAACGTTTGTACTTTTCAAGAAAACAAAAAAAAACACGACTAGAAAAACCCAGTTCTTTCTTCAAAGAGACTCAATAAAAGCACTCCGTTTTCCAGGAAATGAAGCATGGCCTTATTCCCACCCCGCCCCGCCTGCTGTACTCCCAGCTGGCCTATAGAGACGAGACAGTGTGTGTGGGCGGAGGAACAGATGAAGTGGGCGGTCCGCCAGGTGTGTGTGTGTGTGTGTGTGTGTGTGTGTGTGTGTGTGTGTGTGTGTAGGTGTGTGTAGGTGTGTGTGTGTGTGTGTGTGTGTGTAGGTGTGTGAGGTTCGGTTTCGCTCTGAGAGCCTTGAGGGGAAGAGACGGGGGACGTCTGGTTCGGTCATCCGTGAGGAGCAGACGTCGCACTGAACACTAGCATCCAAACTAGCATATTAGCAGTCATGGATGATTAGCTTCGCATTAGAAAGGACAACTGATGACTGGAAAGTGTCACTTTTTGGTTCAGGGGAGGTAATATAGTTGTTTTTTGAGACGCTTTATAGGAGCAAACAAAGTGCTTTGGGGTTTCTGAACAAATTCATGGGTGGAGCGTTGTTTCCACGCTAACGTAAGCACACTCAGAGCTGTGGCATTTTCTTACACTTCACTTCCCAGACTTGGTGTAATCTGAGGTCCTTTCTTTGTGTACTCGAATCAGAAACACATGAGGACTTTCCCAGGAACGTCCTACCATGCACAGTTTATAGAGAGCAGCCCAAAAATAAATATCAACTGGCTGTAAATGTATTAGTTTATGAAAATAACTCTACGAAACTCTCCACTTGAGCACAGGGGGCCACTGTCAATGCTGTAGTTGCAGACCAACGCCATGCCCACGTTGTGGAAGTAGGATTTATGCCTATTGATGCATTGTTATCTCGAAGCAGCAGAAAGCGATTGCACCATTGACCAACAAAAACCTGGACTAAAAGCCAACGCCGCAGTTTATTCCAAGTATTCAAGTATGTTTGGTTGTAATTGTCATCTGTAGATAAATAAACATTGTGCACTGATTTCAAATCGGGGAGGAACTCTCGACTTTCAGGACTGTGCACATTTTTAAAGAAAAATGACATAAACTCACTCTTCCGAATTGAAAAGTTGGAGTCATAAGAGATAACAGGCAACTTTTCTCAATGTAATACTCTGTAATGTTGCTGCTACTGCCTTACATGGTCTGGTGTAAACAGGAGCTTGTGGTGGCTAATGCTAGCTTATTTTTAGCCAGCTTTAGATCGATATCGCTGTAGCCGACACGTCAGTCAGATCTTCTATGTGACGATGTCTTTGCAGCTCACTCAAACGTATGGAGTTCAGTTGAATATCTTTAAACCGCTTATGGCCACATAGGAGATTGATTAACGAGGAGGAGGAGTTTTGATGATGAAGGAGTGGAAGGAGTGGGTGCCTTTATCTCTTATTCTGCTTCTTCTGTTCTTTTGTTTTTTGTGTCCTCGTCTTCACCTCTCTACTCTACTCGCTACGTCTCTCCAGGTCTTACCTTTACACGCTGATCTTTCTTTTTGTCCTAATCACTCTGTCCTCTGAATTTCCTTTCCCCTACCACCCTCACTTTGATACTTCCTGATCTTTCTTTCTTCTCCCCTCTCTTTTTTCCCCTCTTTCTTCCCTTTATCTTCTGTGCTTCCTCTCCTCTCCATCTCTCTAGTGGACCAAACAGTCCAATAACAGCTGGGAGAAATTATGCATGAAAACTCATCCGTCGCTCTCTTAATAATTATCCACTCATGCAATTAATTGACTTTCCTTTCCAGGAACTTTGTTTTCTGTCTCCTAGTTCTCTTTCCTTTTCTCTCTCTCTCTCTCTCTCTCTCTCTCTCTCTCTCTCTCTCTCTCTCTCTCTCTCTCTCTCTCTCTCTCTCTCCCCGAGCTAGCTTTTCCTTTTTATTTCATTAAGTTTGGGTCTTTTTTCTCTTTTTTTTTATGGACGAGCAAAGATTGAATTTGTCGGGGCTCCGACACCAAGGAACAAATTCAGTTAACTACATTTTTTTCGCCCAGTCATTTTTCTTATAAGTGTTATCAAAAAATTCTTAGTTAGACAGGAAATTGAAGAGAAATTACATTTGCCGCCTTTTACGTTACATGTCCGGGATCAGTTATTATTCTGAATATCTACTTATCCTTATATTCCCTCTTGCTTCATTATTTCCTGTCTGCGTTTCAGCTCTTATTTGTTGCCTTTGTGGGCCTCTTGCCTCATCAGAGCTTATGATTACAAAATTTCCCTCCAATCTCTGCTTTTCATCAGATAATGAAATTGAGATTCCCAGGTTACAGGTTGATAGCATCAAGCTGGTAGAACGTGGCGCTTTGTAATTCAATAAAGGAAGTGGAGTATCCTGCAGTGCTGAGGGAACCAGTCATTCCAAATTTGGGCTTGTTTGGACTACCCCACTTGAGGGGCAAGTTGCCGAAGTCCTGTAGCTGACAAGCTAACGGCCAACATGCTAGCAAGCTGGAATGCTACCCAGCGCTCGACACAATAGCTCTCCATGCAAGCTTCTGTCTAATTTTTCTGTTTTGTGTGAGTTTGTATCATCTACTGCTAGCTGTTGAAAAAACATGCCTCTTTTGTGTAGCAGTTGATACTCTGGAATAGGAAAGTCACATAAAACTAGATGGCGCAACATAGCTAACAAGCTACGTTAGCTCTTAGCTCTCCAGCTTGCCGGGTGGTCAGCCCTTGCAAGATAATTCCCTATCAGGAAACAGCGTGAATTCCTGCGTCAAAGTCCACCAAAGTCCCATTTACTCATCCCCAAAGGTGTGTCCGAGCTTTTGGGACTAGACATGGTTGGTTTATTGGACCACACAAACCACAACACAACCTCCACATACTCCTTGATTATTGTCATTTCACAACCCAATATGATGTTCAACAGCAGTGCTGTTAGTGCATGCACATGTTCACCATTCCTCATCCTGTCACCTTCTCTGTTTGTCCATTTTTTTCGAAACAGCTTTTGCCGAGCTTCAGACCGACATCCACGAGCTGACCCAGGAGCTGGACGGAGCTGGGATTCCCTTCCTGGACTATCGGACGTACGCAATGAGGGTCCTGTTCCCGGGAATTGAGGACCACCCTGTGCTAAAGGAGATGGAGGTACGGGTCAGTACACCACCAACCGAGCTTGAAACTGAAAAACAAATTCACCATAAGTGATCAATTCCAGTAGAGCCAAAAGCCTTTGCACTGATAAACTAACATCAGAGGTAGAGAAAGCAGATTGAAGTTGCAGGTGGTACTACCTCAACTTTCATCACTTCATATTGATCTCCTCACTTCCCCAGTTTCATGCATCCCTGAACACAAGCATTCAATCTTTTATTGCTCTATGGTGTAGAAAGAAATGAGAAACTGTTGACATTGTGTACAGCAAATGATTTATCTAACAACCATAACCATTTGTTTTGTTTTAAATTAGCAGAAAATTACATCTTAATTCATCGACAACAGTTGAGCGGTTCACTCACGCTGCGCGTTTAGGAATTAACCTAAAGTTTGTGGCGACGCGTTCAGCTCGTCTCAATGAATACAAATGGCTTTAGAAAAGTCTCATCGTCATTAGTTTGAACTCATGGGACAGACGCTCGCCGTATTCTCTCGATGTGGGGAAGTGAAGTTTTAAACTGAGGAATGCTTGAAGTGTTATGTAAGAAATACAAGAAGATAAAGAGATGGAGAGAAAAAAAAAGAGCGCATTGCAAAAATTAAGCAAAATATGATGGGAAAGAGTATTAGAGCAGAGAGGGACAAATGCGATTCAGGGTTACCAGGATTCTTACTTGCATTATACATCACTGTTAAGTTATTAATTAAGTCAGTACATGCAACCACCTTGCCAGCACAGCCGAATGGAGAGAGTGCACCCGATTTATTTAAGGACATTTTACCGCTGAGACCAAGGGAAGTACAATTAATAGCGTGTCAACATAAACTACTCCCCTCCAAAGCTAGCAACCAGAGAGCCAAGTTTGTAATCAGCAGTATCATTAAGATGTAGAATCTGGTGCTGCTCCATTGACTTTGATTGGAGCGCTGACTTTTTTGGAGTCACGGAATAATTTGTTTGACCTTTCACAGCTTCATTTAATCGTTCTAATCCAGAAAGTGGATTTATATTCCTAGAAGAAGAAGAAGAAGAAGAAGAAGAAGAGAAAAAAAAGCCCTCTGCACTCAGGCTCCATACTTTCCCTCCTTTGCTTTTTCTTTTACCACTTTCGCAGGCTTGCATAAAGTTGTGCGGCATAATTCAATCTGGCATCAAATCTGCTTATCAAGTCTAAATCCTTCTGAGGCCCTTATTGAATCTAATTAGGTTTGGCGTTCAGCATTTACAAAGCTATAAATAACAAAAACTCAACATTTAATTAAGTTTTGCGTTGACATTTTATTGTGCGAGACACCAGAAACCCTTCACCTAATGGATGTTCACAACCTGCAGATACAACCTGAAAATGAGATAATAAGCAGCGTAGAATATGAAATCTGGATTAATAGTGTGAAGCAGGTGTAGCCTACTTTCTTGTTTTTCTGCTGCTTGTTCCGAATATTAAACGTGACGTAAATATTGATATCATGCGGAAGTTTAACGGGGAACATTCCTGCATTTGTTTTCGGACCCATGAGCAATACACAACGTAAGTGTTACCGTATGTTAGAGAGAATTAGCTTCAAGCTAATTTTCATCTGCAATGAAGCTACACACACTACAAGGTTTAGGCTTTGTTGCCCAAACCTAAACATTTGTTCTGCAACGTTAGCGTCGTGACATTGTGCGTTTCTGCAAGCGTTAGGCGATGCTGAGATGAAACGTGTTCATAAAACTTTGTTTCTGATTCAGAAAACTTCGATTCAAAGTATCCAGATGTTTGCAGAAACGTACAATGCCAAAACAAAATTTGGCCGACTGAGTTGAGAGTACTGTTTCTCTAACTAGCTTTGGGCTTGTACAGATCCCAGCTAGCAGAGAGCACATTCACCAGACGTTCAGCCAGAAGTTTCCTCGCAGCTGTTAAGAAAATAACGTTAATTAGCTTCGTCCAAAATAATCTACCGCCGGGTACGTTCATCATTTTAGTCGGATCGCCCCAAACTATTATTATATAAAGCTTTACATATTTTCCCCCCTCCACAAATCAGCTTAACTTTTTGCTCACTTCTTTGTGAAAGCAAGTCACGCCTAGTGTCTCGCATGAATATGCTCAGCTGGTTTTATCGGCCTACGAGGTCCTAAAATACTTTTTTCTTACTTTGGCAAATCAAAATAAACACTAGAAAATATGACAGTGAGAGTATGATGTCCCCTGATACAAATACAGTCCACCTTTAATTGAAGGTGTCAGGCAGGCAGAGAGGTAAAGGGATCTTACCTATTTTATAGTTATGTCTAGACTTCCTTCCTCATCCTTCTGTATTTCCCCCAGGGGTTGCCGGTGTAATCCAATGGCCTGTGTAAACTAACACTCCTAGCTTTATTGCTCTGTGTGACTGCTCTCTTCCCTAAGCTAGACAGCCACACTGCACACCAGTTATGCTCTCACACACACACACACACACACACACACACACACGTAGTACAGGTATACGCATACACCGCCGTGCAGATATCTGGATGTACCCCTTGCTAACGCCCTCTTTGAAATTCGGTAAAAAAACGTCTGTGCCGTACATACATGCATCTCCATCCGTCTCTCTTTCTTCTTCTTCTTCTCTTTTGCTTTCACTCTCTTTTTTCAAACACACACACACACACATCACACTCTGTATCCGCCCTGGAGGCCCGAGAATCTCATTTAGCACTTTAAAGAGAGGCACAGGCACTTTATTATAGCACATCGGAGGAAGAAGTATAGATGTTACAGTGGTACGAAAAGGATGACAATAATAGAGAGAAAGAGAGCGGTGGAAATGATGTGTGTGTCTGCGTGCGTGTGTACGTGTTTGAGACACGCAAAGACAAAGAGCAGGAGAAATTAATGCGGGAGGAAGGCCAATGATGCGAAACAGTCGACAGCGAGCGAGCGGGAGGGAATCAGAGCAGTGAGGAGGACGGAGCGAGTGAGCGACAGAGAGGCGTCTTCAGGGGGTTTAGTGTGTTGTTGATGAGAAGTGACAGGTGCCAGCCAGTGGAACAAGCAGGGCGCACCTCTGTCACCAAGCCCGACACACACACACACACACACACACACACACACACACACACAATCCTGCCGTGCCCCGACGCGTCTTCCCACCCTTCCATCTCTTCCTCCCTCCTCCGTTTGACTCATGGGAATCTCTCTCACGCCAGGCTGGTCCGGGCCAGTCGGAAAGCGTTATTAAAAGATTCAGTTTGAGGGGCTTTCAAGTAATATGACCGATTCAGCAAAAGTGGTGAATGTGACAGGAAATGCTTAAGTTCTTTAAGACGTGAGCGATCAATGTAGGACATACATACGTTAGTCTAATAAGAAACAGCTCAAAGATGAAATCGTGGAGTCAAAGCAAACACAGTGTGTGAGCTCAGACTGAGAATACAGTTCTTGTCTTATTGATATTCAACTTGAGGATGCTTTAACCCTTATCCCACCCCGCTGATGTCGAGATGACAATTATGTCAAATGCCTGCAAAGTTTGAAGAGCGACGACTGGGAAACACTCAGAACGCGGCACACAGCGAGAGAGAGAGAGACAGTAGCCAATCAGTCCTGCCTTGCTGTTTACAAGGCAATCTCAGCCCGTCACACGGTGAAACATAACAACACAAGTCTGCCGGCGGATGTGTTCAGAATCAGAAGTTTCATTTTGTCTTTTATATCCTGTATGCTATTTATTGCAATCGATCGTGCACACGCAAGTTTCCTCAGAGACGCCGTAACCGTTAAAACTGAAAGATGATGAATTTTGTTGCAATTACTAATTTTCAACATCACAGGGTTGACTACCAATAAAAACAAGAAATATTATTTGAAGCGGGGTTTGTATGAGGTACTTACCATGGTTAGTGTATTTCCCTGCAGTAGATGAAGTGGGCGAGTACAGGCACAGGAGCAAAGCAATGTACTGCTGTAGCTTTTAGCCACCTAAAAGAAAGACCCACCTAAAATAATCAATACTTAGACTATATCCACCTCTTAGAGGAGTCTGCTTGATTTAAAGAAAGCAGCGATAGACGAAGAGCAATCGGAGGGCAAGGCTAACCGGTGAAAATGTTCTTAGTGTAGTGTACATCTGTACACTTGGGCTTTTGTTTTAGAGTATGTTGCAGACTGGACTGTGATAGGCCTCCAAACTGTTGTGATATCACAATTCCATGCTGTAACCCACACATCTTGAACTCAGATTTAGCGTGGGTTCTTTGGGGAAAACTGTAAAATGCTGAATATTTCTTTTCCACAACACAAAGAAAACGTGCTCATTGATGAATAATAACAGAGCTCTGCACTGCTCTTAGCCTCTGATGTGACCCGTCCGTCTCTGTGTCTTTCTTCAGGTCCAGGCGAACGTGGAGAAGGCTCTGACGCTGTTTGGCCAGCTGCTGACGAAGAAGCACTTCCTGTTGACGTTCATACGAACCCTGGAGGCACAGAGGTGTCTGCATTCCTTCATGTCTTTATTTATTGTTCAGATACAGGCTACAATGTTTGTTTTTAGTAGACAAAAAAAAAAAGAATTCCAAGAGGGATTTCTACTATTTAATAAACTATGTCTAACGCTTTTGAAAAAAATAACTTAAGGCTAAATTCAAGCTTGCAATATCACTTCAGAGCTTTTACCCAGATGACATTTCCAAGCATGGGAGTAAATTCCTGTAAATACAGTATACTGTGTGCTTTATGCGTAATTTCAATCAAATTAAAAATGCGTCTGTTTTTTTTTTCCCCTCCTTAGAAATAAGCATTGTAGTACATTTTCAAAGACTGAGTTGTAGATTTCAGACAAAAAAGGAATATTCGTCTCCTGTTAAATGTGACTAATTTGACATGAAAGGCTGTGCTGTCTGTCCCTTTGATTAGGACAGGGGAGAATAATTGATAAACAGAGTAAAAACATTTTAGCAGCTGAAATTACCCTAAAGCACTTAGCCAAATGGTCTTTGGCAAAAACAAAGCTAGAAACCTTTTGATTTAAATGTGCACTAATATTGAAATGAACTGCTATAATGTCACACATGTTTGTTGAGGCACAGCTTCAGATTTGATTGAACAAAATCTGGGGAAAACATTTGTGAAATATTGAATTTTATCACCGCGTTTCTGTGTATTTCCAGGTCATTTTCAATGCGGGACCGAGGCAATGTGGCGTCTCTCATCATGACAGCCCTGCAGGGGGAGATGGAGTACGCCACCGGAGTCCTGAAACAGCTGCTGTCCGACCTGATAGACAGAAACCTGGAGAGCAAAAACCATCCCAAGCTGCTGCTCAGGAGGTGAGGACGATGTGGAGAGACATGGGACGAATATAGACTACACTGACAAACACCAAACAGGGATTTAGAGGCACCAACTCATCTCTAACTTCATGTGAATACATATCGAAGTCTTGAGTCGTGTTGAACTCAAGTTAATCTATCTTAAGACCCGTTTCAGAACTTATAAACATCAGTTGTTTCTGAACTCATCATATTAAGTTTCCAAGGACAGAGAACGAGCGTGACAGCACACTTCCCAGCATGCATTGTTCGAGGGTGAAAACTCTTTTGCTCCGACACCCTTCTGCCTTGTGGTTTGAAGACCACGTGTCTTTAATAAGTGTTAAAGTTGATCAAATGTGACAGCTGACAGCGCTAACAGTGCAAACGACAGCAACAATACTGACAGAGCTAAAAGTGTTGACCTGAGGGAGAGTTTTTCAAGTATGGTTCCATTATAGAGGAGAGAAGGCAGGTATCTTCTCTGGCCGACCTCCAAAACCAGGCTGCTCACACCGAAACATTCTAGATTGGTAACATGTCTTTTTCATTTTGGCGTGAACTGTCCCTTTAAGTTGTAGTCGTTTCCTCTGATAGCGATGAAAACAGTGTGAACCACAATGAATGTTAGCACAGCAACTCCACATAAATGTCCCAATAATACATTGATTCTGAATGGATATCAAATCTGAGAGCTCTCGAAATTATTTAATGTGACGAAAAAGGAAACCAGCAACTGCTTCTCAACCCAACACAGCAGACTTTATGATAGTTTTATTGTAAAACCATGTGGATATTTCCCAAACACTTTCCTTACGGCCTCTCGATGCTCGTTTGTTTTCATAATCATGTCGATTTCTTTCAAGCTTTCTCTTCTTAATGTCGTGTTTTTTTCCCCCCCGTCTGTCAGAACGGAGTCTGTCGCAGAGAAGATGCTGACCAACTGGTTTACGTTCCTCTTGTATAAGTTCCTCAAGGTAAGCCCAACAAGGCACGATCCTATAACGTCCTTATTAAATCAGTTTTTTTTAAACTCATCATCTTAAGTGGCTTTATGTCGTGCAATGTTTTTGAATGCGTTTATACTGTCGGTGTGTTCAAGGGTTTTATTAAAACCTTGTTTTTTCTCCCTGTTGCAGTTATTAAAAGGCTTTTTGTTCTTCGGCCGTACATATTCTTGTCCTATCAGTGCGGTATACAAACAGTAGCTCATCAAAGCCTCCCAGCAGCATGCTTCTCTTCTCTGCTGTTTTAATGTCCTTTTTTAAGTCCACAGATCCTCTCCGCTCTCATAATTTCGGTCTTGTAGCCGACCCGTCCCTCCTCACTGATCTCTGTCGTTCTTGTAGCTCACATCTTCTCCCTCTGATCTCTCTTTCATCTGCGTGGTTTCTGTTGTCATTATCCCTCCGTCAGTCTCCTTTTCTGCCTTAAGGTCACTTGCATCAGCAGGGGGTTGTGATGTCGCTCACGCTGTCCTCACACGCCTGAGATCTGTTTTTTTCTCCTCCTCTCGCTCTCTCTCTCTCTCTCTCTGTCTCTCTCGCTCTGTCTCTCTCTGGCTCTCTCTCTCTCGCTCTGTCTCTCTCTCTCTACCTGTCTCTCGCTCTTTCTGTCTCTCTCTCGCTCTCGCTCTCTCTCTCTGTCTCTCTCTGTCTCTTTGTCTCTGTCTCTCTCTCTGTCTCTCGCTCTGTCTCTGTCTCTCTCTGTCTCTGTCTCTCTGTCCCTCTCTCTCTCTCTATCTGTCTCTCTCTCTCTCTCTCTCTCTCTATCTGTCTCTCTCTCTCTCTCTCTCTCCCTCTCTCTCTGTCTCTCTTTCTCTGTCTCTGTCTCTCTCTGTCTCTCTCTCTCTCTGTCCCTCTCTCTCTCTCTGTCCCTTTCTCTCTCTCTATCTGTCTCTCTATCTGTCTCTTTCTCTCTCTCTCTCTCTCTCTCTCTCTCTTTCTCTCTCTCTCTCTCGCTCTCTCTCCTCTTTCCTTCTGATTATAAACTGTGAAGTTGTCATTATATGCCAGTACAAACCATATCGCATCATGAGTGCATATTGTGTGCGTAGCATGACTATAGTGCACGCATGTATGTTGTACTCAAAATGCATCTAAACTGTTACTTAAAACATGATATATGTCTCACATTTCTTGAATTAGAAAATAATAAATACACAACGTCGCTGTGCAGATTTCCATTGATTGTTAGCGATGCAGTAATCTGAGCCTGTTCCTCTTTCAGAACAGCAAGACGCAGCATTATGTCCCTGAAGTGTAAATGTCAGCACACAATTAGGGGAGCCTTAATGAAGCCGCTGTACGGCGCAAAGGCAAATTTCGAAGACAGGCGCGAGCACGGAAGGTGAAAGCATAGCAGCCGTGATGTACGCAAGCGCCGTCTCGTTAGCAGCTGCCCACCTAATTGGCCCAGATGCTAACGAGGTTCTCGTTAGGCGGCGGGATGAGGAAGGCAAGGGAAGAGGGGAGGGGAGGGGAGGGGAGGGTGTTAAAGGTGTCAGAGGTGATGGGGAGAGAGAGAAGAAGAACAGAGGAGGGCGTGACAATTAAGAGGAGGGGAAGAGAGAAAGGGGAGAAGATGCAGGAAAGGTCTGAGGAAGAAGGAAGTAGGAGAGTAGCGGGAAAAAGAGAGAAAGAAGGAAGCGAAGAGGGAGGAGGAAATAATGACGGGGTGAACTGAATAAAGAACAATAAATTAAAATGTGTGATAGAAAGTAGAGAAAGTCTTTTAAAAGATACAACCCCCGGCATCGGCTCAGCTTTTGTGTTGTGGATGTTGTTTTTTGCCATCATGACCAGAACATTGGGAACATTAGCTTGTAAGTAGCTGGACTTGTTGTTGCTCAGTGCTGCTCATGGTGATATAAGTGGAAGAGATGGAGGGGGAGGATAAACAAAGTGGATAGATAGGAAAAAAAGACAAATACCATCGAGTTTTAGCAGCATTCTTCAATTAACGTTATTTTGAATTCTAGAGACTGAGAACCCACCGTTTGCACAGATATTTTTGTCGTAGGTTACAAATGTCACTGATCATTTCCCCCCTTACTCTGATTGTTTAATTCTAATCATTTTAAGGACTTCAGGACGTTCAAAAAAACAATCCTCGATTCTCCAGGTTTCTGCTTTCAAACACACATTGACTGATTTGTTTCTTGGTGGGGGTCATCGAACATTTGAAACCCTCTTACAGCAGTGAGATGACGCTTTGATACAGATTTCTTTGACGTATATTTGTCATCAAGCTAGAGATAAATAAACAGTTAACACAAGCACACAGTATTACAACTGGGAACATGTATTTTAAAGCTACATAAGAAGAAGGAGAAGGAAAAGAATCATCTGGCATTATGACATTCATTCCAAATCACACGCCACACATGTTGTGATGGTGAGCATTTTCAAGCACTGTCTTACATACACGGCACATATTGTATGTGCGACTGGAAGAGAGAAAGTGTGAGGGTTGGTGTATTACAGGGAGAGGAAGGGGGGGGGGGGGGGGGAGAAGAATGTGTGAGTGTTAGAAAGAAAAAGCGATTTGTAGAGTGTGCTTGAAGGTGAGACAGATGAATTAGTACTTTCCCCTGTTCTCATCTGGACCTCATGCATCTGCGACACACACACACACACACACACACACACACACACACACACACACACACAGTCTGAAGTGTCTCCCTGAGCACTGCACGGTCGATCATTAAGCTCTCGTCAGGATGAGTATTGGCCCCGATGTGTCCTCTCTCTCCCCTCTAAACTGCCGCTACTTCAGTCGGGAGTGTTTTCCTTGGGCCCAAGTGACGACTACTGACACTATTGATTGGCAAGTGTCTCTGATGGAGCGGAGAGAGTGGGGAAACATATTTATAACACTCGCGTCTGTGTCCAATGAGGAGCCGGGACGTGGAGGACGGGAGAGAGCTGAAGGGATTTACGTAACGCCGCTTTAAGACGGACAGAGAGACGCCTCGCTAAAAAATCCATCGCTGTGAGCGAAACGCCTTTTTTGGCTGTTTGTATTCAAATCAATCCATAATTAATACCGCTCTGAATCTTATTGGCTGGATTCTGATGATGATATCAGCACGTTGTGATTTGCTTTGTCCTGTTGCTTCACAACCTGATAACTAATTAATTCAATGACATTAAAGCTAGTTTACAAAGTATTTAAAGAAAGAAGACATCAGGGAAAAAAAGGTAAATCAATAAAGATAGTTATAAAATAACAAGCCTGACTATGAATACAAAATAAATGGTGGTTAAAGTTGTTGGTAATGTAGACTCATTATAACAAGGCTATATAAGTCAAACTTTAAGGATTCTCACACGATGCAGTGGAGCGGGTTTAAAGAGCAGAAAGGCAGAAATCATCCCTCTTGTTGGATAAATGCACACTCGCAAAACTTTTTCTCTTCAAATCAACTTTCCAGGAAACGCACTTCCTCTCCGCTCCGCATGACTTCAGCAGCCCGTTATTAGACCCTTTTCAACCACACGCTTTGAGAATCCTATGAGCTGCGACAGGGCTGCTGGTGTTTACATCGGTAGTCTCAGTAAATTCCACGCTAAATTTGAAAAAAAAATCTTGCGCCTCTGTCACTAATTTGCGACTTTGCCTTAGATGGCTGTCAGAATAGAAGATGTAAATGCTTTCATGAAGTGGCTCTGAGTTGAATCACTGTGTTATGAAGTGGGCAGACGCACTGTATTTTAACCCCTCTTAGGGTATGTGTGATGATTCATGGGATGGGAAAGAAGAGAGAGGGGGGGGGGGGGGTATTTGTTTTCCCCCAGGTCTTTGCTTTTTGCCGTGAAATCTCTCTTTTCCCTCCTCAGGCCCTCTAAAAATGACTCAAACGAAAAGAATCTGAGGAAAGAGAATCATCTCTTCGGTCGAACTGCTGGCGACTCTTCACATCTCTCTCTGTCTGCTCCCTCACCAGGAATGTGCCGGGGAGCCTCTGTTCATGCTCTACTGTGCCATCAAGCAGCAGATGGAGAAGGGGCCCATAGACGCCATCACGGGAGAAGCCCGCTACTCCCTCAGCGAGGACAAGCTCATCAGGCAACAGATTGACTACAAGACACTGGTCAGTAGTCGGCTTTGGTCAGAAATCACTAGACGGGTTGGAAACCCTCAGTCGCGTTTGACGATGACAATTTCTAAAGCAAGCTCTTAACTAATCGCTGAAATTTGGCGGCCACCGCCGGCTGAATTGGTCCTCTGTAGGGGAAGGCTTCCTCCCAGTGTAAACACGGCGCCGCAGCATCAGTCGTGTTTTGGAGGGAGAGAGCGCGGTCTGGCCGTGAACCCGCCCCAACTGCTGCCCAGCGTTAATCACGCGCTCTCTCCAAACAAAGCTCTCCAGGTTTGGATTGGAGAGACGGACCTACTTGTCAGCAGGGTCTGCTTCAGTGGGTTTTGGTCCGCACCCACGTGCGAACGCCGAGTTATTGTGTCCCCAAACAAACTGAGCGGACTAGAAAATGTCCCGTTTTTTTTTTTAATATCCGCTGCAAACAAACCAGATGTGAAAATACACATCATGTACATCCACATGCACCGTAACAGTCATCCAAACATCCCACTAGCTCTTCCAGCTTTAGCTTAAAATGATTGTATCCGTTTCCATTTTCCTTTTGTTTCCACCTTTTCTTTTCCACCAGACGTTGCACTGCGTGAACCCAGAGAACGAGAACGCCCAAGAGGTGACGGTCAAGTGTCTGAACTGTGACACCATCACTCAGGTCAAAGAGAAGCTGCTCGATGCCGTGTACAAGGGCAGCCCCTATTCGCAGCGGCCCAAGGCCTCCGACATGGACCTGGGTAAGGCACGCGACGCTGCGTGTTGCATTTTTATACCACTGTTTGGAGACGTGTGCCCAGGTGTAATGACTGGACACAATGGTGGTCCATTGATATGACCTGCTACACGCTGTGGATTTCTCTTAAATACTTCCGACTACTCTTCGGGGCAAATTCACAAAAGGCCGCTAAACCTTCATAAATAAGACACAAAGAAGTCATTCTCAAAGCTCCCTCAAAGGGTTAAAGAACAGCAGGGATCTCAGCCAGACGAAAGGCCTCGTCGTCACGCTCCACTCCAACTCATTCACTTTTGGACGCGGTTACAGGATGCAACAACAGTCGCGTGATGCGAATGAAATGAATAAAGCTCCCCTACATGTCAATTTGAAAAAAGAAAAAAAAAGGGGGAAATTGCACATATTGGAGGTGTGTTTGCTGTAATATCATTAGCACAACATGTTTTGTGCTCTGGACCTTGTGACGGGCCAGATAGCGGTTGCAAGTAATGCGTAATTCATGGGCTGCATTCCATTCTTTATGAATTCAACGTTGAATGTCAAATAACAACTCAAACCTCTGTGTTTGTGTGTGTTTTGACAGAGGGGCATTACCTATTGAAGTGAATGTGACATTGTCTTCTAATTCCAGGGCAATTTTTTTTTTTGGCAAGTTAGTTTGTTTTGTTTTCGAGGACTTGATTCATTTGGACAAACAACTGAAGCTGCAATAAACACTATAGACTGGGACCAGAATCAATTAATAGTTTCAATTTCGGGCAGGCTGCTTGGAGGCAGCACAGCAACCTGTAAACGTAACACTGACATATTATCACCCTTTGCTCATTTACATATCCTGCAGACAATATTTGACTTTGTACCACCTGGTGGATGTACGGGAAATATTTACTCTCCTTTTTGTCAACTCCCACGGGAAATATTCTAATGTTAAATATATAATATATATATAAACTATTTTAGTTGCTAAATTCAACACACGTTTGCCACCTAGCCTGCTTGT
Organism: Cebidichthys violaceus; assembly: GCF_023349555.1. Taxonomy (NCBI): domain Eukaryota; kingdom Metazoa; phylum Chordata; class Actinopteri; order Perciformes; family Stichaeidae; genus Cebidichthys; species Cebidichthys violaceus. Next base: position 18,877,702 of record NW_027176816.1, read on the forward strand.
TGGGCCGTGAAACTACAATGAACTAAAAGATGTTAAAACGCTCCGTAGAGCTGAGTTAGGTGACAATTTGTGACCCTTGTCACATTAGACAAAGTCATTTGATCTATGATTAATTTAAAACATTTAATTAACCTGGAGTAAATTGAGGAACACAGTTCATAAAAAATGAAAAAAGATGATTAGCATTTAGAAGCAGCTGAATCTGACCACACTGCACACACACACACACACACACACACACACACACACACACACGTACGTTGTGTTCTTTGCTCTGAACGTCTGCTTCCTCTTCCCTGAAGAATGGCGTCAGGGCCGCATGGCCAGAATCATTCTGCAAGATGAAGACGTCACAACTAAGATCGACAATGACTGGAAGCGCCTCAACACACTGGCTCACTATCAGGTACGCGGGCAGAAACGGGCGCGAGCGAGAGTCGGCGGCGCGGTTGGATTCACGCAGTGAATATTTGGGTCGTTTGTTTTGCAGGTGACAGACGGCTCCGTGATCGCCCTGGTGCCGAAGCAGAACTCTGCCTATAACATCTCCAACTCCTCCACCTTCACCAAGAGCCTCAGCAGATATGGTAGGACTCCGTTCATTTAAATCATCCCGCCAATGATTCCCATCCCTCCGCCTGCCTTTGTCTTCGTTGATCGCGGCCATGATTGAGCTCCATTCTTTGTGAACGGCAATCCTTTTTATCCATCGCTATCAGCCCGGGCCAAGGCTATTCCACGGCTGTTTCCAAGCAGCCCGTAAATGACAGGCATTAAAGTAGACACCTCGATTCCCAGCTGAGTGAGAGAGAGAGAGAGAGAGAGAGAGAGAGAGACAGAGCGCACCTGGCAGCCAGCGACAGACAGATGCCTGGCATCAATATGGTGTACTTCACTGGAAAATTAAACAATTTAGAAGATAAATTACTCTGTAGTGAAAAAAAAGAATGTAGCCTTGTCTGATAGAAAACAGAGTGCCCCATAGGCATGCACAGCTGTTATCACCGCTACTGATCTAGACTCACAACCAACCTGGAGTTTCTCTAAAAGTACCCATTAAACGTTCAGGTTTGAATGTTAAGCATCTTTTTTTGCATGTAGACAAAACGCTTTTTGGGGTTCTGCCTCTATTCAACACTGTAGATATCTACAGGAAGCTGTACGGGCAGAGAGGGGAGGATGTGACATGCAACTAAAGGTCCTTGACGGTATTCAATTCATTTGAAATCGTGTCTCAGTTATGCATGACGCACATTAAACCATTAGGCTGCCGGGCTCCCTGGAAGTAGACACGTCTCTATCAGAGCTGTTTGCTATTGAGCGCAGATTCTGATGACAACCGTGGGACCTGAAAATAGCAGGAGAGTGAGACCTCTGCTTTTTTTTTTTTTTAGAGATTAGCCCAAATGTTTTCTGGATCTAAAACAAGCTACAAAAAGTCTGTTCTCGCCTCTCAAGTTGCTTATCAGACTGTAAACAATGAGGAAGAGGAAGTCTTGGCCCTGATAACAGCTGGCTACAACAAAACCCCAGAAAGGCCCATCTCCCTAGAAGCGAAATTGTCAGCAGAGATTTCAATTTGAATGTCTATTTGACTCACCAAGGAGGTCAGAACAATGACCACTCCCCCCCCAAGATATCAAATATTTAAACCTGCAATAACGCTGATAATGCTTGGGGGCCGTAAGCACAACACATCATCATAAGGATAATGTGTTACAGTAGCAAACAGTCCAGCTCCAGATGTGGAGAACTACGCTGATATTACATATTCTATATTTTTAGCTACGTTTGGCTCCTCGCCAATTCCTGAGAAAACAAAATCTGTCTCATCAGATCCTTAATGTTCCACCGCTTTCACCAGCTAGTCGCTGCTTTTGTCTGCTGTTTGGTGCTGTGCAGGTACCATACAACGGGTTTTAAGAGCTTTTTTTTTCTCGCAGCAAACAGCTGCTGCCTAAAACAGCTTTGATGAGAGCTGTGAGCAGTGGAAGCAATTTGGGAAAAGTGCGGAGTCAAGCGATAATTCCCTGTGTGTTCATCGCTACGAGCGACCACAAGTCGTCACGCGATCCATTGTCAGCGTAGAAATATACAAGTCCTAAAAACAAATGCCTCAGATTCCGTCTGTGTGGAGGCGCACAGAACAAAAGTGGAAACATCTGAAGAAAAGCAATCACACAACACCTACACTGTTTGAGTGCCGGATTAGTGGAGAGAAATGTCGTTGGAGAAAATGAAATTTATGAAAATCAAAGGTTTTGCTTTTTATGAATCATCTCATGAATACGCAGCTGCTGCTTATTTTGCTTCAAAGCAAATAAATGAAGAAGGGAAAAAAAAAGAAAAAGGTTTACTTGCGTGTTGTTGTGTGCTCGTAGGCGTGCGGGGGGGGGGGGGGTGTTGTCCACCAGTGGCCGTGATGGGTTTGGAATCAAAGCCACTCAGCACCCCGCCGGCAAGAGCAACAACAGCACTGGACACTCAGCCTCTTTCATTTTCCTATCTCCCATTACTCTCCATTTCACCCCTCTCTCTCTCTCTCTCTCTCTCTCTCTCTCTCTCTCTCTCTCTCTCTCTCTCTCTCTCCACACCTTATTTGTGTCTCTGTCCATTTACCCCACCCACCCGCTTTCCCTGTCATCTCCTCTCTCCTTTCACCGGACATAAAGGGATTGCAACATGCATCAGCAACTCTCTCTTTTATCTCTCCACCTCTTCCATCCGTCCCGTACGCCCTCCTCCCCAGGAGCAACAGCTAGTCAGGAGACGGTCCTCTCTCCCCCTCCCGCCTCCCTGGTTGCTTTTCTCCTCTCCGTCCTAAATGGAACAGTCGTAGATATGCATCTCCTTGCTTCGCTCTAATCAACTTTGACACTCGCGTCGGGAATAATGAAACGGCCACCGATGATGGAGAACAGGGGAGGGGGAGTGTGAGTCACAGTCTGTGAATGAGAGAGGAAGATTAAAGAAAGGTGCAGAGAGTTGGGTGATTATTGGTTTATTTGTTAACTTACCTGTCAGGTAATGAGAATCAACATGCCTTTTCCGTCCCCATGACATTACATGCAAAAATATGCATGATAAGTATCTTTATAATATCATCAAGCAGAGTGTCCAGCACGTTGTCCTGACCACTAAAAACTACCTAGATCACTGAAAAAATAGGATTTTTTTAGCACACAATGTAATGATCAGAATCAATCAGAAATGTTTCCTTTTTGGATTATTTTGTATTATTATTTCTTAGACATTATTATGTTGTTGCAGGTTTTTTTTTTTTAAATGCTATTTTGCCGAGCCACTTGAAGGTGCGAAGTGTTTTCATGCTGTTAGCAATCATGTCATAATGCAATGCTAAAAACCCAGACTTGTTACTTATATGAGACATCTTCTATTTAAAAAAAGAAATGTAATTGCATGTGTTACATGTGTGTTTTTAGATTTAGAAAAATTTAAAATGATTGACGATTTGTCAGAAGCAGAAGAAGAGTAGTTTGCAATATTTTCTCTCAAAAGGGAGATCTGCCTTTCTTTAAATCACTGAATCTCAAGGTTTCTAGAAGGTGCTGACATAGCTCCTAACAACTCTGTTTTGTGCTCCTGGCTGTAGAGAGTATGCTGAGGACGGCCAGTAGTCCAGACAGCCTACGATCACGAACCCCCATGATAACCCCTGACCTGGAGAGTGGAACTAAATTGTGGCATCTTGTGAAGAACCACGACCATTCGGACCAGAGGGAGGGCGACCGAGGCAGCAAGATGGTCTCTGAGATCTACCTGACACGGCTGCTCGCTACAAAAGTAAGACAGAGGAGACGCACACCAGGGTTCAGAAAGTTTAGTTCAAGTCGGGGTGAAAGAAAAAAACACTCTCAAACTGCACTTGGGGAACAGTAAAAACCTACCGCTGATTGATGGGATATTTTCAGCATTATCAGCTCTTTAAAGCAAAGGGATCCACCTCACCTATTTCATGGTAGAGGAAACTACTAGTACAGAGAGTCTGCAGGTCATTGGGGAGTCTTAAAATATATCAAATCACGTCATCAAAATCCAAGCTAGAGGTGTATGCATGTATTTGGTTGCTAGATATTTTTGTCCAAAGCGACATAGAAATGAGGTACAATCCCAGGCATAGATCAAGGAGAGGTGCATTACTTTGCACATGAGTGTATAGCAGCAATGAGAGGTTCTTCTTCTAAAGAGAGGTATAGAACGAGGGAGAGAGAGAGAGAGAGACAGCGTGTTAAGTGAGGAAGACCACCCGTGGATTGAGTCGAGTGACTCGTTCCATCACCAAGGGAAGAACGCAAGAGAAGAGTTCTGGATTGACATTTAAGAAATGGCATTTGAATTAAATTGAAACGTTTTCCATTCATTTTGGCAGAAGATGCAGAGCTCCTGCTTTTCTCTGTTTCGTATGATATTAAACTGAATGTCTTTGGGTGTTGGACTGACCAAACAAGACATCAGTGAACCAGGCTGACATTGACACAGCGAGGTTGTCCGACAGCGAGCACAGACGGAGCTGGGTATCAGCAGTACAGCAATTAAAAGGGAAGAAAACATGTGAGCGAATAATCCGACCAAGGGAGGCAATATATATATATATATATATATATATATATATATATATATATATATATATGTATATGTATATATATATATATATATATATATATATATATATATATGTATATGTATATATATATATATATATATATATATATATATATATATATATATATATGTATATATATATATGTATATATATATATATATAAAGGCAGAGGACCAAGCACTGATCCTTGTGGTACCCCAATGGGAGACTTGAGCAAAACCTGCACACCGTACAACTTTAGGATTAGGAGAGTCTATATTTCAGATGGGTTTAGAGTCAGCTGAGTCAGCAGTGGGGTAACCTTTGATGGTGACTGTGTGTGAGATGACTTTAAAAAGTATATTGTATTTTGATACTGGTATTGATAATGAAGCTTGATCTTTTGTAAGGTTGACCTAAACAAAGTGGTTACCGATGTAGGAGCGGGCCCTTTGTAAAGACACAGGGATAAACAGACCCATAACAATTCCTTCCATCTTGGATCGATCCTTGCAGCATCCAGCCGTCTTCCTTTTCCTCCCTCGGTGTCTCTCAGTTCATTGTCTCGTTCCTAATTGTAGCAGGGGGAGGGAAATATAGCAATGGGCAGCAGTTACAAGAGAGCCGGCTTTTCAATTTCCACTGGTAATAAGAAAAAAAACAGATTAATAAAAGGTGGGCTCGTGGTGCAGAGTGCAGGGAGGCAGATACAGGTGTCAGGAGACAGGTAATTTGTCGAGGGATTGAAGATTTGGCCATGCATGATGGCAAAACAGAGAGGCAAATGCAATTGAGAAACTCATCTTGTCCTTGTCTCTCAATAGCTGTCTTTCTGCGTCCCGTCTTTGCAGATCTCAGTGCTTTGATCCGCGGCCGGGACAGGAATTCATTCCTCTTTCCGTTCCGCAATGGCTGACTAAATACGATCCCCAAACATTTCCTCGGTAATAGATTCTGCCAGACGGAGAAATCTGGGAGACAAATGTGTTGTTAGGGAAATTCATTTAGCTACATTTGATGCAATTACGTTGAGGCATTGTCATTGGAGGAACGCGCCATCCAAATCCGAGAGCCGGGGTTCCTGTTTGTGATTCCGCGGAGCTCGGTGGGCAGAGCGAGGCGGTCACGGAGCCCGAGCCATCGCTGTGATTCCCACCGGGGCCATTCATACTAGAAACGCACCCGCTTATGGCCCATTCAGGTGCTGTGGAGACAAGTGGCTGGAAATGGTACGCTATCTTCTGTCACGCGACACGGCGGAGTTATGTTTATTTTCCGTTCTCCGCCTTCTCTCTGAGATTTCACAAGGCGGTCGTCTTCTCTTCTGATTAACGGTTAGAATTTAAACTTAGGTGTATAGGATTTCAGGAGGGTGTTTGTGAGGGTGGATAGATTCATTCATGAGTACCAGCGCAAAAGTGCTCAACACATGAATGACCAAAATCAATATAAGTAATAAAACAAAAGAGTGAAACCTCTAAAAACAAAAGGTCAGCGTGAGTTCCCATAATAAGGCGATATAAGCTGTATTAAAATGTGGAGAGGAACCCGGGACAAACTACCGACTTGTCAGACATGAGATCCCAGCTCCTGCTTCTATATTACAGTTTTAAACTGTAATGTCTAAGACCACGTAGCAAGAGATTAAAGTCCTCCTTGTTTCCTCTCCGTCCTCGTCCTTCCGCTCAGGGGACGCTACAGAAGTTTGTGGACGACCTGTTTGAGACCATCTTCAGCACGGCCCACAGAGGCAGCGCCCTGCCGCTCGCCATCAAGTACATGTTCGACTTCCTGGACGAGCAGGCCGACAAGCACTCCATCACAGACTACGACGTACGGCATACCTGGAAGAGCAACTGGTAAGCGAGGGAGTCATTTAGTTACCACGGATACGCGGCGTGGTGGGAATTGGATACCTGATGTGACGGTTCGATGATTATCTTTGAGCGTTGGAGATGTGGTCAGCCAAAACAAGCAATTTAATGACATCACCTTGGGCTTTTTGATGGCCATTTTCCATTTCTTACATTTTATAATGGTTGAAAATGTGATCAAGAGTACATGTTGAATTTTTATGATAATGCATGTATTTGGCAACACATTTTTTTTCTGAGCCAGATGGACGTCATGCGACCTGCAGCTCCAACTGTTGTTACAACCCCAAAATCACTGTGTTCCTGGGTGCGCTGTAATGTGATGCGCCCCATCCGCAAATGTCTGGAAAGTAAATCTGTTTGTGAACAACACTGTGTCCCAAAGAATTATATTAAATCAATAAATCCAGGTCTGCAAAATGCATAACAAATTAAAATAGTTGCTGTGTCGGATGCTTGTTCATAATTTACTGGACGGTTTAATAACATCTTCAGACCGGCATTGCAGTATTTGTTTGTGTTTATTTCATTAACAGGTTTTTGCTGTATTTGCACAGAATTTAGGTCACCCTTTGTTTCTTTTTTTTTTTTTTTTTTTTTTTTTTTTTCAAGTTATGACCAATTAGATTTTTTTTTTACCAGTTAGCTGCGATACCGCCTGAGGGCCACGGCACCCACTGTGCAACATTATTACAAAGACAAACCAGCAGGAAAAACAAGCTTTAACGCACATAAGTTATGGAAAATAATAAAATAAGCAGCCAAAGAAAATCATTTCCAGGTTGCATTTAATTACGTGTTGTTGAATGTTTTTTTTTTTGTTTTTGTTTTAAATGGTCTGTTCTGTATTTCCCTCTCCAGTCTTCCTCTGCGGTTCTGGGTGAACGTCATCAAGAACCCCCAGTTCGTATTCGACATCCACAAGAACAGCATCACGGACGCCTGTCTGTCCGTGGTGGCCCAGACCTTCATGGACTCCTGTTCGACGTCAGAACACAAGCTGGGGAAAGACTCCCCTTCAAATAAGCTGCTCTACGCTAAAGACATCCCCAACTACAAGAACTGGGTAGAGAGGTGAGTCGAAGCGGAACGCAGACAAACATTCACATCAATATCAAAAGAACACTTCACCCACAGAATGACCGCTTGTATACCAGTTACCCATGAACACAGGGCGAATAATCGATATACAGACGGTCATTCTCTGGGTGAACTATTCCTTTAAACTAGCAAAAATAATCCACAGTTTTTAATGCTAAGTGGAAACAATCCATATGAGTTGTTGAAGGGAAGGTTGACTAATCTGTAAACTTGTCTTCAAAGAAAAGTGAGGTGCAGCGGTGAGATAAATGACTCATTTAACCTACTCAGCTAAAACCGCTGTAAGATTAGGAGAACATAACGGGTTGAACTTTATCCGCTACCAGCATTGGAAGCGTTTCCCTGCTCTCAGAGTACACGGTTCTATTAAATTAGCCCAAAAGAAGTCATGTACTTTAATTACAGCTTGCTCCAGGCCCATGAATATGAAATGCAGTGCACACACAGAGAGGAGAAAATATCCGCAGTGCCAGTTCTGACATTTTAAAAAGTTGCCATTTGCCAACTTACCACAGTCCTTGTTTCTTTCTTTTGGTTTTTTTTTGGTAGAAGAGTCCAACGGTCTCTTTGGCAATTTGAATTGCAGCTTCTCCCACAGCATTCATTCATGTTGTAAGAGAAGATGAGAGAGAGAGAGAGAGAGAGAGAGAGAGAGAGAGAGAGAGAGAGAGAGAGAGAGAGAGAGAGAGAGAGAGAGAGAGAGACGGGTTTTGCTGAAATACAAAATGCCAAGAATAGAGAATAGAAACTACTCAGGAAAGACGTATGAAACTAAACTTAATTTATCTATGTTTGGTGAAAAACTAAATGTGCTTCTCAAGGTCAAGGAAGACAATCTGTCATAATATCTTAAAAGAATAACAACTCGGGGTGAAATTAGGTTCCTAGAATAGAAACACATGCTTCAGAATGATTCCAGCAACGCTTTAATCAGTAATGAACTATGATGATATTTTATACATGCATGTAAATTCATCTTCTTTGAAAATATTAGTCCATCATGCTGCGCTACGAGTCGTCTCTGATTGGGGTTCCCGCACACTTCAGTGCAGTCAGAATGAGAAAGTGTGTTTGTCCTCCTCATACAACCGCAGAATGGAACGATGCATCTGTGTGTTTCTGTTGTGTGTTTCTGTTGTGAGTTTCTGTTGTTCTGTTGTGTGTTTCTGTTGTTCCGTTGTGTGTTTCTGTTGTGTGTTTCTGTTGTTCTGTTGTGTGTTTCTGTTGTGTGTTTCTGTTGTGAGTTTCTGTTGTGTGTTTCTGTTGTGAGTTTCTGTTGTGTGTTTCTGTTGTTCTGTTGTGTGTTACTGTTGTGTGTTTCTGTTGTGAGTTTCTGTTGTGTGTTTCTGTTGTTCTGTTGTGTGTTACTGTTGTGTGTTTCTGTTGTGAGTTTCTGTTGTGTGTTTCTGTTGTTCTGTTGTGTGTTTCTGTTGTGAGTTTCTGTTGTGTGTTTCTGTTGTTCTGTTGTGTGTTTCTGTTGTGAGTTTCTGTTGTGAGTTTCTGTTGTGTGTTTCTGTTGTTCTGTTGTGTTTTTCTGTTGTGTGTTTCTGTTGTGTGTTTCTGTGTTTCTGTTGTGTGTTTCTGTTGTTCTGTTTCTGTTGTTCTGTGTTTCTGTTGTGTGTTTCTGTTGTTCTGTTGTGTTTTTCTGTTGTGTGTTTCTGTTGTGTGTTTCTGTGTTTCTGTTGTGTGTTTCTGTTGTTCTGTTTCTGTTGTTCTGTGTTTCTGTTGTGAGTTTCTGTTGTGAGTTTCTGTTGTGTGTTTCTGTTGTGAGTTTCTGTTGTGTGTTTCTGTTGTGTGTTTCTGTTGTGAGTTTCTGTTGTGTGTTTCTGTTGTGAGTTTCTGTTGTGTGTTTCTGTGGCGCTTGTGTTCAATGTTTACGTCGCCGTCTTGGTCATTGTACCTCTTGTAAAAGAGATTCCATATCTCAGTGGGATTAACCTGGATAGATAAAGGTTGAATAAATAGAATCAATGACGTGTCCGTTGGGCACGGTCCCATTCCCTCCGGCTGCAACAGAGGAGACGATAATTGTCTGCATTTCTTTATTTTTCGAGCGCCACACTTGAACGTGCTACGGCGGGTCCTGAGGCTCTCACGCAGCATTCGAAGGCAGTATGAGATGAGGATTTATAGGTGATGGTTAATTGGGTGCAGTTAAACCTTGTTTCTATTATGCCTCCGAATGCACGCTCAACCCTCAGCCTGCCCCCGCCGCAGTAAACCTCGAGATGGTTGATGGTGGACTCTGCAAACAGGTCTGGTACAGCTCAATATTGGAAGATATTCTTATTGTACTCCCGCTGTACTTTCTATGGACTTTCTGCTTCTCGCTTGTAGCCAACGGCACCGAGTCGATAACGCAAAGGTTGTTGCTGCTGCTCTGACCAGATGGGCCTCAATAAGTAAATGCTCAGTCATAATAATAAGATGTATGAAAATGATTGGGATGGGGAGGAGGGATTAATTGGACTATTAACGCCCCACTCTAAATTCCAAATAGTTAAGCATTTAATCATACTAGATGGTCCCATAGACTAATATGTATGAGGTTGGCGGTTCAATCCCCGCCTCCTGCTGTCTCGCACGTCGAAGTGTCTCTGTGCGAGACACTGAACTCCAAGTTGCTCCAAGAGAATATTAAAATGCGATATGAATCTGGAGGGAAACAAAGTAAAAGGACCTTCCCTGCTCTCCCTAAAAGTTCAATCTACCCACCTCTCAGCAAAAAAAGCTAAACATACCCTCCTCTTCCTCTAATAGTGTTCCTACAGTCCCTTAAAAATAACCTTTGTATGCTACTGAGCACTACACAGTCCACTCTTCCTCAGCTGTGTCGCGCTACCATGTCCCTCCCATGTCCATTGGTCCCGTCAAAGTGTCCTCGAGCGAGGTACTGAAACATCAGCTCAGTATTGAAAAATGGAATCGTGAACCGCGTCAACCCCCAGCGAGAGGACCGGCAGCCGGCTGCCTCCGTTTGCACTCAGAATATTTAATAACGACCCGTAAGCCGAGGTTTTGGGTGGAATACGAGCGCTTGCGTGAAACTCTTGTCTGACCTCTCCCCTAGGTACTACTCCGACATCTCCCGAATGCCAGCCATCAGCGACCAGGACATGAGCGCCTACCTCGCGGAGCAGTCCCGCCTGCACCTCAGCCAGTTCAACAGCATGTCGGCGCTGCACGAGATCTACTCCTACATTATCAAATACAAAGACGAGGTGAGCTCCCTCCGGACGTGGAACGGGACCGAGCAGAACGAGCGCTGTGTCACTTCACTTGTTTTGACTGATGCCAAGAGGTCATTTTAATTCAATTACACTGATACCCAGTCCACGATGGCGAGGGCCGGGAGGTATTATCGCCATCAGGATGCACAATTAAGGCGTGAGCTTAACACATTATGGAGCTAATGGTGCTTCATTAGGAGAGACCTGCTTGCACAGTATCCTACAGCTGCTGCTGGTTGATTAAAGCTCGACATTTCTGCACGAAACCAGGAGTGTGTGTGTGTGTGTGTGTGTGTGTGTGTGTGTGTGTGTGTGTGTGTGTGTGTGTGTGTGTGTGTGTGTGTGTGTGTGTGTGTGTGTGTGTGTGTGTGTGTGTGTGTGTGTGTGTGTGTGTGTGTGTGCGCGCGCGCGCGCGCGCGCGCGCAGGTTTCATCTTTTAAAGGAACACTCCGACATTTTGAGAGAGGCGCTTATTGACCTTCTTGTTGAAAGTTAGATGAGATCAATACCACTCCCCGTTCTCAAGGCTGAAAATGAAGCTACAGCCGGCGGAGACACTGTGCGGTTGCCAGGCAACCAGCGTAGACTCTGGGTAGTTAATAAGAGCACAAGAGAGAAACCGTGTGTCCATAAAGGACACATTAAAAACCTGCTGTTTGAAGGATTTGAACCATCGGATCCCGTGAACATTTCAAACGTACGGCCCTCGAGTCATTCGCCTTCTTCATTCATTCAGTCATCTGCTGTGCCTGGCCCTCCCATCTATTCACCACGGCCTGCGTGAAAAGGCACGAGCTGTAAATGTTCCTGAATGTTCCTGAATGTTCCCGAATGTTCCTGAATAATGCAAATCAGTGGCGGTGCCTGACAGCTCATCCAGGTCATTTTCAAGGAACTACGTGTGAAAAGAGGCTCAAGAGTTCGGTGAGAACATTGATACCACTTTCATATCTGTCTTATTAAAACCAAAAAAAACCATCAATTTGTGGTTTTAATTTTCTCGGCCGGTCGCAGTGACTTCCTGGAGCTTCAGCTGGTTGCCCGGCAAGTCTCTGCACTGAAACAGATAAGTTCAGCCATATGATTAGAACGTTGTTTTTTATTTGTAAGTATTAAACAGGCAAAATAGTACATTTGAATGAGTGAATATAGAAGTGCTGGTTGTAGTTCACATCCCTCCACTCTTACTCTGGTTCCTTATAGACATGTCTCCTTCAACCTCTGCTTTCCCCCAACTTCATCAGGCTTTTAAGCAGTGAAAGATAAGCCGACTCAGCCTCTTCCCCTCCCCTGAACCCCCCCCCATCCCTCAATAGCAACAGCATTACAGTAGTTATGCTGGCTGGTTGCAGCTGGCTCCATTCAAACCAACTGCTCCCCTTCATTACAGCCTATTATCCAGATGTAGGCAGCTGCAGGGTCCCCGTCGCCTCTAACACATGCCCTGACCTCACGCACACAAAAGCACACAGGCATAAATATATACATATATATACTCAAACACAATGCTAATGCACATGCTCACAGTAAACGGAATGACGCACCACAAAGACAAATGCACACATAAATACAGTCTTTTTTGTTTTTTTCCTCCTCCCTCCCTGGTTCCTGTCGCGCTTAATAAGACCCCAGCACACGCACACACTCCTGCACACACACACACACTCCAGCACACACACACACACTCCTGCACACACACACACTCCAGCACACACACACACACACACACTCCGTGCAGCCGTCAGCGTGCCTTTATAGCCCCTCACACCTCCCCCGCCAACCCTGTCCATGTTGTCTGCATCGGTTTGAAATGTAATCACTAACAGGGGAGCTGAAATGAGCTGAAATGAATGTTGGTTTTTTTTCTGCCAAAGAGCCGGCGTATCCGAGCGCCAACACATTACGGGTTAAAAAGCGTGATACAACGCACCGATAGGATTGACATAACCTGATGATGTAGTTTAATCTGCCCCTGCATCCGTTTCCAGATCCTGTCGGCGTTACAGAAGGACGAGCAGTCGCGCAGACAGCGGCTACGCGGCAAGCTGGAGCAGGTCATCGACACCATGGCGCTGGCCAGCTGAGGGCCGGCCGATCGCGCTCCTCGGCGAGGGGAGAACCGGCCAACCAACACGCCTTCCCACGACAACCTTCGACACCCGTGACATTTTTGACCCTTCGAACGTTTGAAGTCTGTCCGTCATCACCCTCACGAACGGCAGCGGAAAAGACTGCAAGGACACGAGCGCCCAGCAGCAGCAGCAGCAGCACACAGGAGAGGCGGCAGAGTTTGGAACTAAGGCCACACCGGGCTGGCTTTTTTCTTTTCTTCTTTTTTCTCTCTCTCTCTCTCTCTCTCTCTGAGCCACCAACCCAGCCCCCGACAACCAAATGCAAGCGCAGCCTCAGCCGATATGGACCTCAGCTCAGGAGAGCGTTTATTTTCATCAAGGCCCTTATCACATCTAGACTCCTACGGGTGCAGCAGTCGGGTACTTTGGCCACGAATCAGGACCGGCACATGCACACCGGTGACCAAAAAAAGGCTCCTCTAGCTGGAGACAGAGCTGGAGTGTTACTGGACAGGCGTACGCCGCCAGCTAGTAGCGCTCCACAGCCACGGCGACAGTCTAAACTGTGAGCCGATGAGAATCCAGGATCTGTCGCTGCGACGCTCGACTTTCTGTCGCCGTCCTCCACAGGGAGGTCAGCGGTCGGGGTCAGCTGCAGCGCAGCAGCCTTGGAGCTGGTAAGGATTCAGTGTGTTGCTCAAAGACACTACGGCGGGGTGGATGCTTGGCAAGACAGAGGCTGCCGCCACTGCAGGGCGACCGAGAGGAAGGACTTTGCAGGGAAACTCTTCCTCCAAGACCGACTCTGCATCCCTCTATCAACATTTCAGGACATTTTTCAGTTTCATAACTCTGCTTATGATTTGTAAACGCATTTTTTTTTTTTTTTTTCCTCCCTTAACTGCCTACTCTCCCCCCGTGCTGTGCCACTTGTGTTACTGCTGAATTTGCACAACAAAGCTAAATCAAAAGAGAGAAGAGGATATATGAATATATATATATATAGATATATAGATATATAAATACAAACCTTTTGTTTTTAAAAACAAATTTAAAGTTGAAAAAAAAAATAATGTTTTCCATAGTAATGTACAAAAAAAAGTTTGAGAAGAGGATTTGATATTTCCAAGATGAAAAATTATGAAAACACGAGGAAAAAGTCGTCCTGTGCCACGTTTTACTTTGAATGTTGTTTAGTGCAAAGAGACTTCTTTTCGTTAGATGAGATGTGCTATGATGAAAATGTTGACATGCTTAGTGACTAAAAGTGAGTTTAATTATATACATACATATATACATATGTATATATGTCTGTGTGTATATTACACCGACCTACAGTGCTTTTGTGTTTGTTTTAGAGAAACCAAATACACGGAGGCCTGGTCAGCTGATTTAGACGACACAAAAGACATTCCTGTGGAAGACAACGAAAGAGGCGCTAGTCGCTCATTTGGACATTTGGCACACCGCGCTCTACGGCTTCTTGATCTAGTTTTTTTTTAGACTTCTCCTCTTGCCTGGACAAAAAAAAAGAAGAAAAAAAAAGTGCGAGTCGTGCGCTCCAAAACGACAGGCGAAGCAGCGCCGTCTCGTGTTTTAGCTTGTTTTCTCGTCCGCAGTGAAGACGCTCAAGCTGAAGGTTCCCACTTTTTGAAATGTGAATGTGGTTTATGAAAAGATGATGACATGTAGCTTGATCTATGTAAGTGATTTCGTACCAGTTGAAGGCCTTTCTCTTTTTTTTCCGTTTTGTGGTTTTATAGGGTTAAAAAAAAGAAAAAGAAAGAAAAACACATTAAATGTTTCCTTTCTGATTCGTGCTGCTGCTCATTATCGGGCAGTGCTTAAAAAAAAAAAAAAAACATGCATTCATAAACGACACATTCCTTTCTCCTATGAGTGTAAAAAAAAAAAATGGTAGAAGGTTAATAACAAAGGCTAGAAAAGACAGATTGAAAGATGTTAAACAGAAGCAGGGTAATATATATACTGTGTGTTGTCATCCATCCTGAAAGAGCTTGTTATGAAATGTAGAGCACTAGACCGGGCATAGCAACAACCGGATCGGATGGATTAGGTCGACATCAAGTCCCTGTTGAAAATAAATAGGTTACGATGCATCAAATGCACCTTTTAGACCAATACGTCTTCAAAGGAAACAGTTACAGATGCCTCAAAAACCATTCTCTGTTTCTTCCTCTTCAACAGTGCTTCCCTCTTAATTCTTTCCCCCCTGCGACAGAGTGGAAAGGCCTTCAATCAGCTGACGCTATAGTCCTCCGTTTTAAATCCCGATCAGACAGCACACGACTTTACAGATGCACCTGCTTGCTGTGAAAGGCCTCGAGGCTAAACAGGTACTGTAGCTGAGATGTCCAAGAGCCCGTACTGAGGCGGTCTGAGCCGGTCAGTGCGACCCAGTGGGTCACAGGGGAAACTCCCAAATCACTTTCAAGCACAGGAAGAAGCCACCTGTGATACGACCCGCCCACTTCCTGCTTTTTGTCACCACCCATGGACCTCAAAACGTGCCTGTACTGGAGTAGATGTTATTTAAAGACAGTTTTCAGGTTCTCTGATGGCACATTCACATTTGCTAGAGGATTTCTTACAACTTTAAGAAGCCGACCCGGAACAAGAACATACGTATATTTCTTCATTGTAATTATGAATACGATAAGCAGCATTCTTTACATAACATGCCTTATGTTACGGTTGCAAAATTGTTAGCCTGTCGCTAGTAAGTGTGTGAGCGATGCAGCAGGACGTTTGCATTTCTCCGATCGTGAGTTTTAGTCTCTCGCGTTCGTGGTTCATTCAGGCCTTAGCCTCTTTCCATGTGACAATGTAACTATGAGGCGCTGCTAGGCACTAGCCACATGTTAGCTGATGTTGGCTACCGCAGATGAGGCGGCTACCTAGCTAACATGCTAGTCTAAAAATGAATCCGACTGGTTAATTAATCAAACATTTCCAGGGTTTATCGGCATGGAAATGTACAATATATAAAATATATTCCTCACTGCTACCGGACATCATCTCTCCATGGTTGCCCAGGAGTTGAACAATGGCCGACAATGGGTGCGCCACTTCAAATTTAGACCTGCGTAACACAGCTCTTTCGCAAATCTCCTTTTTTTTTATCCATATCCTTATTTTTTACAGATACTTACCAGACCTGGACCTTAATGCCACCTAACCAAACACACATCGCTGCTGTCAAATAGAAAACTCTTTGCATTTAAAAGACGTACATTACCCTTGATAGATATGATCATGAAACCCTTTAAAAATCCAGATCTTTAGATGTTAGCTTGTAGTTTTTAATCTGCCAGCGGATACGCGTCTGGACCGAATGAAACGTACTGTAGGCGCTTCAATACTTGATCTACACAGGGTAACGCAACAATACAGGGCGGCTGACCAAAGCTTATTTTCATCCACGGCAGGAGAAAAGATTATCTCTGATCCATCTACGTTTCAGTTCTTCCACATGAGGAGTCAGCGCTCAGTTATTGTCATATAAATACTCCCTCATTGAAGGTATTCAGTGTTTGTATTTACGCTTAATGAATGGTGAACTTGAGGTAATGTTACTTCCACATGCAGGCGCTCATTAACTGACTGATGTATTTATGTCTGACCGCTATTCACCGGCTCAATTGTTCTTTTGATGGAGATTTGTGAAAGATCATTGTAGTGATGTGGAACTAGTAATGAGGTTTAGTTAGTGAAGTGAAAAAGAAGAAAAAGAAAAATCGGCAAGATGGCGGGAGAAGGCCCACTTGGTCTCTGGTGCTTTTGTTTCTTACTTTCGCTTCTTGTTTTCTGCTTCACCACTTGTTGGGGTAAAAGATGAAAAGACTCGGGCAAGGCAGAGGAAGCACTTTGAAGACCGTGGTACCACTTCATTCTCCATTCCGTTGCATCCGTGGCGCTCCACTTCCACATAGGAATATACAGTGATGAAGGAGGGAGGAGGAGGGTGGAGAGAGAGAGATGGGAAGAGGCGGAGGGAGAGATTCTCTCGACAATTGCCCGACGCAGAGCTGTTCACCGTGCCTCGTCTGGCTCTGCCCATACTGAAAATAGTCAATTTTGTTCTTGGACTTAAAGGGTCTGAGTCAAGGTACATGTCCAAAAGTTTAAATATGCATATTTACAACATCCTTCAAGATGTATTTTGAAGTGCAATAGTTCTGCTTTCTTTCTTTCTGAGAGTGAGATGAGGAGTTTGATAGCCAACCAAATCAAATGTCAGGATATGTTTAGCCTAGCTTAGCATAGCAAACGAAAGAGCTAGCCTGCCTCTGTCCAAAGTGAAAACGATACGCCACCAACACCTTTAAAGCTGGCTATGAGAATCATTTATTTGATCTTAACATAATGAAAAACATTGTGTTCAATACCACTCTCATATTTGTCTGATAAGTGTGAAGATGGGGAGAGAATACGGTTAGCTTAGCTTAGCATTAAGACAGGAAGCAGGGGAAACTCTGCCCAGAGGTTAAAAAAAGAGCACCAACAAGCTACGCTAAGCTAGCTCATTAGCTGAACAGAGCCAGGTTAGCCGCTTCCCCCGGCACCTCGTTTCTCTGCTAAGCTAAGCTAACCGTATCCTAGCTCTAGCTTGATATTTAGCATAAGCTTCAGATCTGAAATTGGTATCAATTTCTTCATGTAACTCTCAGTAAAAAAAGTGAATAAGGGCATTTACCAAAATGTCAAACTATTGCCATTTTTCTACAACAATAAAACGTAATAATAATTCAGGAATCCACACCATTTTCTTCAGAAAGTCATCTCTAAAAATGTTCTGAAGTGTTTGTGAAATGTACTTATTTTCAGTTTGGGCTGTACCCTCCAAACATGGCTCCTACTGCAACGCACAACCTTAATACTTAATGTGCCATTTTTTTTTTTTTGTCCCCTCCCTCTCCTCCAACGGCGACACTCAAGTTTCAGCAAGTTTCTCATCCCTCCAGTTCTCTCCAGCTTCCACACCTGCTGAGTTCACTTTGATTAAAGTACATTTCAGAAAAGGAGCATAGGATGTAAAAAAAAAAAAAAACCTTCACACACAGATTAAAGAAGAGAGCGGTAGAAAGAAGAAAAAATATCTTAAAGAGTTTTAATACTTTATGAATTCTGATACCTTTTTAAAAGTTTCAGACTTGAAGCTGCTGTGACAGGTTTTGGCTGTTTCACGCCCGTGTAAATATCCTGCTCTTTCCTATTTTGCAGATTTATTACGTGTAAATAGACACGCATCAAGGAGAGATTAAACATGTTTTTTGCTAAATCTGTCTCGTCTGATGTTTTCATTTCCCTTCCCCATCCCCACACAGCCTCCCCTCTAAGTTGTGGATTTGAAAGTTGTGAAAAGTTTTAGGTTTATCTCAAGTGCACGTCACCACAAAAGAACTGGAAAGATCAAAAGCAGCACATATGAGACTAAAATATTATTGTACTCTATATGCATTCTGGTAGAGGGAAAAGCCGCTGCTATGGTTTGATTCCCCCACTTTTACCACAGTGATGGTGATGAGGACATCGACAAAGAGAAGAAAGAAAATGATAATGAGCCATTGCAGACTCGACTGTCAGAAATCTCTTCCTGAAGCGAGCCAGGAAGATGCACCGCACGGCTTCAAGAGAACATCCACCCGACCGTATCCACTCACTTCTCCAGCCTCGTCAAACTGTGAGACCAGCGAATCCTTAAACGACGCTGTCAGAGATGTCGCAGTTGTGGTTTGATGAATGTGCTTCAGGTGCTCCGTGTTCCATCTATCTTGCATGTACTGTAAATCTTTCTAAACGGATCATAAATAACATAAATCTCAAAAATACAATATGTTAAACACTGGGCTTCACTGGGTGGAGAACATACAGGGGGATGGGTGTATATATATATACAGAATATAGTCAGTCCGGTCTGTTAGTCAGCCCACCGCGTCGGTCCAGGCTGATATATCTTGACAGCTGCTTGATGGATTGCCCTGAAATCTTATACAAACATTCGGACAGACATTTTATCTAGCGCCACCATGAAGATGGCATTTTATGACGTTTTTATTTTCATTGAAGGGCATGAACTTTGGTACAGATATCCGTAGTCTCCAAAAAAATGAATCCCATTAACAATTTATTGATTTATTTACAATTCATCTAGCACCACCAGCAGGTCAAAGTTTTCACTTATTGAGTGAAATATTGAAAACATTTAATGGACGGATTGGCACAAAACTTTCTGCTGACATTCATGGTACCCAGAGGATGAATGCTAATCAAGTTTGTGGTATTTTAGTATAATTTCTTGACAACTACTGAATGGATTGCCATGGAATTTTGTAGAGGCATCCAGAGGCAACAGGACACATTTTTAAATTGTACTGGTGTATGACCAAATACCAGAAAAACTGACATTCCCATCAGCCACAGCTGTACTTTTTTTAATGATAATTAGCAAATGTTAGCATGCTAGCTTCCTAACATAAGATGGTGAAAATGTGCTCGAGTACAGCCGCACAGAGCTGCTTTGTGTGGCCGCAGATTCTTCACGATCACGTCAAATTTGAGTTATTGTACTCACGAGTTATGAACTCGTAGATGACTTTCACTTCAACATCAACGCCACAACTATGGCTGGGAACCAATATGACCGAGTTGGGGCTCAGTGATGGCGAAATTGCCTGAAAAGAAAGCAAATGGCCTTGCTAGGCAAATCAGCCAAAGCCTTTTCTCTTAATGTAATTATGAATGTATTGCTAATTATTGAGTGTGAAATTCATGCACAAACAATGGGAAAGAAACATTATCTCCAGGGCATGTACACTGCTTTGTGATGACAATCAGACGAGATTAATCAATCAATCAATCAATCACTGTCGCATTTGATAGATGCAAAAATGACTCTTGTGTGACTCTACGTCCGCCAGCCATGACACAAAATGACAAGGATTCTCCACGCTATGCAGCCGACGACTGAGTGTCCATTTTGATTTCAGACTCTGCTTTGGTGCGTTATTGATGTCTGCTGCTTTCTCTCTCTCTCTCTCTCTCTCTCTCTCTCTCTCTCTCTCTCTCTCTCTCTCTCTCTCTCTCTCTATCTCTCTCTCTCTCTCTTCACCCTTCCTTCCCGGAGCAAATGGTATCAAAACAGATCAAGTCCCGGTTTCTCTCCTCACGTCTCTCCAACTGTCCATTACCAGTTGGAAAATGTAACATTTAAAATGTGTCGAGCCCGCCCCCTCGGGGACCGGGCGGTTTGACAGGCAACCCATCAATCAAATTAAAAAGGCCATTACGAAAACATAAAGAGGAGAGAGAAGATTCAGACCTCCGGAGAGAATCTGACCTGGATATCACAGACACCTCGTCTTTGTTCTCAATGGGATTGACCTCTCTTTATTACCCTAAGAGATATTTTTCTTTTAGTCTTCCCTCCACCTGTGGGGCCATCTCAGACTCCTATTTATTCCTCTGCATGGTGAGGCTTCAAGCTGAGGAAGGACTAAAGGCAGATTGTAGCATTTGTAACTATTACTCTTTTCTTTTTCTTATCCCTTCCGTGTCCCTCTTGTCTGTCTCTGATCTTTTTTTTTCTCTCTCTACCTACTCCGGCTCTTCAGAGAGCTAGAGTTTCCACAGGAGTTTTCCCTCCCACTCCTCTTCATCCACTCCTTTTATTTGCCTCTTGCATGTTATTTGGACTGCCTGCTGTAGCACTTGTCACAGTGGGTAGAGCACAGCAGTGCGTAGATAAAGCTGCGGGGTTGCACGCACTCTCGCAGACAAGCAGACACCACCTCCCGTCGCCTGCAGCCCGCATGTCTTGCTATGTCTTCAAGTATCTCAGGGCATCAGATTCCCATGTTTGAATTGTGCTTGTTGTGAAAAAATCTCTCTCTCTCTCTCTCTCTCTCTCTCTCTCTCTCTCTCGCTCTCTCTCTCGCTCTCTCTCTTGTTTTATTTGGGCCCAGAGGCTTCTCTGGCAATTCAATCACCCTGACCACTCTCACCACAAACACTCGGCCGTCCTCCGAGATGCCCCGACGCAGAATAAAACGACAAAGTGACATCGGCTTGGGCCGCATGCCGACGACTCTCAGCTGGAGATTACACTGGAATAAGAGCCCTCTGTTTCTCCAGAGTGGAGAAAAGCATAACAGAGAAAAAAAAGACAAAAGAAAAAACAACAAGAGGTAAGAAGGACAGAGAGGGGACAAGTGTAGACTTCGGAGGGAGACTTGACTTTGGTTGCCTCGGAGGAGGCAGGAGGTTAATGCCGCCTCTCTCTTCATATGAAGCCGCAATAAATGACGACCAGCAGGGGAAATAACACGATGGCGCAGAATCAGGGCATAGACAGAGTCACGTCCGCCCCTCGCTGCTCCCTCTGTCGAAGCTGAATTAAATGCACTGCTAAGTTGCGACTGTGTGGGCGCTTGTCTAGATGCGCTAACAGAACGTACGTGAGCTTGCATGATTTAAACTAATCACCGATCCCTACGGCAGAAGTAGTTATTCGACCTACATGGCGTTCATGGAACACTTGCTGTTCTGAGCTCTTGATGTCCAACAGGTCTGCCGGGTGAGAGGGAACAAATGGGTTCATTGATTCCTGATGGGTTTGGGAGAAAGGGAAGAAAGACTGTGAGTAGGACCTCAGAAACGTACAATTTTGAAAAGAAATGTCGTGTGTTTTGGGAGACCTTTGCTTGATTGACGGGTTTGTCAAAATTTTGAAATTTTCGTGCCAAAATTGGAAAAAAAAGTTTGATTTCTACAATGTCTGTAAGTGCCAATAAAAATACATTTGTTGATTGCGATGGTTACATAAATGAAGCCGAAAAAGCCAACAGTCATTGTAGGCCCGTGAAGGGATCTGCACCATTCTTCCTCTCCGCCTCCTTTGACAAAGGACACATCACTCGGTGCCTTGGGACTCGTTGGAATTGGACGTAAATCACAAATTGCGGGCTTGTCCACTCAAACAGAATTCCGCAATACTGGGCTGGTTCAGACCCATTTTAAATTCCCCCAATTTCACACACATCTATGAAATCAACTGTGAATTACAAGCAAAAAAAAAATCAAGTGGTGGAGACGCCCCATTAGAAAAACAGCAAAAAAAAGGTGTGATTTTTTTTTTTTAGCCATGCTAGCGCCGTGACTCTAGGGATAGCAATATGGGTCAGTCAGTCTGTCAGTCGTGTTCTGGTCCGCACAGAAACAACTTCAACAACTCGGATGGATTGCCGTGAAACTTTGTACAGATGTCCATGCTGCCCAGAGGACACATTCTAATGACTTTGGTGATCTAATGACTCTTCATGTAGCGCCGCGATGAGGTTGACTCAACTCGAGTGACATCGAGTGAAATGTCTCAAAAACCTTTTGGATTGCCATGAAATTTGGTAGAGACACTTATAGTCCCCTCAGGAAGAATTGTAATAACTTTGGTGATCCCCGGACCTTTTCATCAGGGCGAAATTTCAACTCGTCCAACACTTTGTGTCTTTCCCCTCAGCCACAGCTGTACTTTGCTTTCAGTGCTAATTATTAGCACATGTTAGCGGACTAATAATTAGACGGTGAAAATGTTAAACGTTAAACCTGCAAAAATGTCAGCATGTTGGCGTTGTTGTTGTGAGCAGGACAGACCACTGGAGACAAGCAAATGCGGCATTAGGAATTCAGCTTGCGGTTCAGCTCAGGCTATTTTCACCGACTCTAACCCCCCCGCCTGCTTCGCTCCTCGCCGTCCCCGCAGGAGCTCACTTCACCTTTCCTCTCACTAGCCGCCGAAGCTATCCGCACACTTTCATCTCTCTCTGTCTCAGCAGGCATGGACGGATGCTCAAACAAACTAGTCATCTTAGACCCCCCCACCCCCACCCCATCCTCCTCTGTCACTCTCCCACTTCCCCAGTCATCCTTTTATCTCCTCCGACCTCTCATCTACCCCCCTCCCTCTCACGCCCCCCCCCCCCCCGCGCCCCTTGCTTTTCTCTCTCTGTATCACTTGGCTTGGCTGCAGGCGGTGCTGCGGTATTGGAAGCAGCATGGGGCTTGAGGAGTCATCTGGTACTAAGCAGAGCTAAGCCCGGCTTCCGAAAAGCATCTTAGCACTTTGGTTCGGAGAGGTTTACAAAGAATATCAGATGACAGAGCGGTAAAGCCGAGCACTTGGCCTCGGACACTTTGAGATCGGGATGAGATGACTGGGCTAACAAAAGTTTGGCCTAATTGGGAAAATTTGGCGTCAGATCTGTCACTACGCAGCTCTCTAGAACCCAACGAGAGACGAGTGGCTCCGCCCACAGCTTGAGAACGATACCTTTGCAAAGGTTTTTTCGGGTGCAGGGCTTAAAGAGACAGGCGCTAAAACGGAGCGTTTTAGACAGAAGTTTATTACAGGTATATTCAGACAGACAGTGTGAGAAAAATAATATGTTTTTTGAACATTAAAGCACTTCGACATGTTCTAGTGGCAACCCCCAAATACAAGTATGAATTGCAAAATGTACACGATATGTCCCCTTTAAGTGTTTAGTATTGTAACCGTGACAACATGGGTCTCCGAACCTTAAGGAAGCATTAATTTTAAGCCACACAATGTTTACCTAAATCCTAAACCTCCCCAAACCTTGAGCGTCATAAAACAGCCCTGACCTGATACTTGTAGAGGACACTCACAGTTAGCAAATGTTGTCCTTCGACTTGGAGAACTCTTCTGATATTTTGAATATTAAAAAAATGAAAAAAGAACATAGTCAATATTTCGTTCTACGGGGCAATGACTCACAGCACATTTTGGTCGTTTAATTCGGAGGACTCTGAAGGTGATCCTCACAGTAGTGAGTAAAAGTGTCAATTTCAATAATTACATTTTTGAGTTGACAAGAGGCAGATAAGCACAGAGAGCGTTAGCCGTTAAGCCACATGTGATAACCTAGCAAGGCTTGTTATGTCTGTGCTTCTGTGTTTTGTGTCTTTTGACCTCTTTTGCCTTCTTGTGTTTCATTTCCTGCCAGTTTATTAGGTACACCTAGCTGGAACCAAAGTGGTCTAATGCACAGCCCTACCATAAATACTCCTTTAATGACTAATATAATGTGCAGTTTTTATGAAAACTGTTTTGTGTTGATTAAACTTTATGGCCATTTTGGAGGCTTGGTGCTGTTAGATTGCATCGCATTATACTGAAAGACCTTTCTATTATTTTGTGTATACTCATTGATATAAATGGGGTGAAAAACACTTTAAATTTATTGCAGGGCTGTTGTATTAGACTGCATTAGTTTAGCCAGGCTGACGTAATAAACTGGCAAGCGTTTATTAATTGGACCTGTGGTTTGACTGCAGAGCGGTTAGCTCTGTCAACACCCTTTCTATCAAACATTCATGGAGTTTTGACTTGGGATTGAGAGAGAAATGTGGGGCGCAAAACAAGCAGAAAGATCAAGTATGGTGCTCTCCCACGTTGTCTTGCGCTGTAATCCCAAACGCTCGCAATGACATGAAACACTGGAGCTCTCGTACTGTTTCTGATCTTATGGTAAAGAAGTTCTTTTGAATCCTGCTGTTTTCCTTCTAATTTAGTCCTAATCAGTTCCCCGTGTGCGCCGCACTCTTGCAAGCTTCTGCCAGCCTCCTCTTGCCTGAGGACGGTGTACCTTCCCCCGACACATAAGGTCACTCCGGTGTCGTCTTTCACTTTACAGACATTTCACCAAGAAGGTGTGCCGTGTGCTGCGGGTTTGCATCATCTCTGCCCACAGCTCAGGCTGCCGGGAGTCAAGGTCAAGGAAACGCAGGGCATTACGTGTCATTATAATTAGCATAATTAGATTTTTTTAGGTTAGGGACCCCCGAAACGCTCCAATATCATCAAGACCACTTTAACTGTTCTCTAATATTAAGAAGGACATTTTCATACTGTAGTTAATACACTTTTAAGAGCCACTTACATGGAGCTAAAGGGCAGCAGGCGGCTGGTGAGAGCAACTTTCTCTGCATGCAGAACTTATTTGGTTGCCTCAGATAACGTCAAAACCACTCAGACCGTTGGTGTCGCTGTGATCGCAATGCAAACGTTTCAACATCCCCGTTTAACCACACTCAGGTTCAGAGAGTTCATCACTGTAGGGAGTGAAGAGGACACTATCACAATATCATACATCAACCCTGTACCTCACTTGAATTTGTATACTGAGAAAGTATCAGGTGGTAACTGTGAACAGGCTGCACCAGGTGTGGGCTCACGGTACTGTTGTCACACTTCCACTCGTCCTAATGAAAGTGGTTTTCACAGGAGTGTGAAGGCTAAGTGCAGAAGCCATTTGAATGGGAAAGCTTAATTGATAAAAAACATAAATAAAAAATTGTACAGGCAGATAAAAAAATAAAGATGAAAGTATGTCCTTTACTCCTTCTTGTTTAGCACTGCGATAATTAAATTAATTCTGTTCAGATTATTTAAAAAAATATAATTTAAAAAAGAGATTCAACAAGATTTATTGTTTCCAGCTTTTCAAATTTGAGGGCTTGATATATTTTAATTAAAATATCTTTGACAAGCTACGGACTGAATGAATAAATAAAACAGTATTCGACAGGTTGATGTCAAATTTAAACGTCATTAAACATCTTATTCGCGCAGTATAGTATGTGGCGCTGCTGTGCACACAGGAAGTACCGTTGAAGGAAACGGGCCTCGCGGAGTTTGTCTGCCGGGCGGAAATGCTTCCACACAGAGGAGGACCAAACACCTGGTGAAAGGTAAGACAGCCCGCTGAGTTAAAGCCCGTCTGTCGCTGGTTTAACGAGCACTGCTGCTGCAGCTTTTATGCGTTGCTAATTGGTAAGCTAACGTTAATGCTGGAGGCGCTGTGCACAGCGTGTGCTGCGGCTAACGTTAGTGTGTCGCTCTGAACTCGTTAAGTTGGAGAGTTTTGTGAGGACGAAGTGACCAACAGGTGTGTGGCTGTGGGTCTTTTGCAGCTGATTTACTGTTGTTGATGTATTGACGCATGCGTGTTGGAAGATTTCCCTTTTAAGTAATGCAACCGTCTAAAGCAGGCGTTCTAAGCATGGCTATGAGTCTCTGTTTTAAGCTTAGACAGTCAAAAGGTCCATCCATCCAGTTTCATGGGACTGTTGATATATTAAAATATGTGGCCACTCAAATATATATTTTGAAAATGTTCTGTGGAAAGCTTTGCGATTAAGTACGCTTACATCTATTAAGAGATGTAGTGTTTTGTATTATTTTATTAAATCAGAGTGATGATCAAATATAATTTGATAACTATTAAAGTGCCGTTAACAGCTGCATGCTCTCTGAAAGATTGTGGCTTGGTTCCTGTGATTGTACTCAAGTCATCTGCCAAATATTAGTGTTGCATGTCTATTCACTCAGTGTCTTATTAATGAACATGTTCAATGTTATTTCTGCTATATATGTTAGGTAAATTGTGCTGCTGATACTGTGTACGTTTCTTTCTGTTTTGCCGGCACTCTGAATTACCAACTAGGCCACGGTCGAGGTGTTAAAAAACCTCCTCTCCTGTCGTCTCTTCCTTTTTCATCTTTCATTGCAGAGGTAGCAGCCGTTTCATTAGCTTTCTGATGTTATGAATAATAACAGCATTTGCACTTTGTTAGTGCAAGGAACCCAAAACACTTCTTTTAAGTCACTTATGGCTAATTGGTTTATTACTGCAGATTTAAATACATGTTAAATAAGGTGTTCATATCTCAGCAGGTGACCTTTTCTTGTGAAACATGGAACTCGTCCCTATTTATATTATACTGTATATTCATTTGATGACCCTCAAAGTTAGACTCTTGGTCCCTTACTAGTCTCTATCTCACCAGTCCTAACCCGGTGTCAACCTCCGGTTCTGAAAAGTGAAGCCAATGGAGAAGTTCCTTTAACTTGCATTCTCTCTAATGGCCATCAGGGGGCGACTCATTGGTTGTATAGAAGTCTATGAGAAGATGACTCTACTTCTCTCTTGATTTATTCCCTCAGTTAACATTGTAAACATGAGTTCATGATCTCAATCTCTAGTTCCAAGTCTTCTTCAATACAGCATGATGTTCATTTAGTACATTAGGGTATGCTTTAGGGCGGGGCTACCTTTTGATTGACAGGCCACTGCCTGTTTCCGTATCAGGTTGCTTACTCTAATGAAAGACCTGTGTGCCTTACAGACATAAATTAACAATAAACTTAAGATTAAATGCTACTGGGACATCAAATAATTTTAATTACTCATTCAGCCTTGTCTTTCTAGTCTCAAGTGTTAAACCTGCTCCTAGAAATCTGGGTGATATTAGATCACATGTGGTTGTGAACTCATTCTTCCAAACGTGTCCTTGTTTGCTCTATTTTAGCCCGTCTGCTTTTAGAAGTGAATTTGCAGAATAGCCTGGAGGCATGTGTTGGACCAGCACCAAATTACATCTGCGAGCTCCTCGGTTTCCTCATGAGCCCGACGGCAGACGGGAATCCTTGGGCAGCGTTCTGAAGGCGGAGCCGTGGAACCTTTCTCAGTGCTCGGCCATCAGCGAAATACAGCGCGTTAGAAGGCTTTTAGAAGGATCCTGGCTAGCTGTTTCCCCCCCTTGTTCCTATCTTCATGCTAAGCTAAGCTAATTGGCTGCTGGCTGTTACTTAATCAAGCCTGTGGGATTGAACAAGGCGTGCATTTTGAGGCTCACTGATTGAATTGCAGGAGTCCGTATGTGCTTGGGAAACCTTGAATCTGTCCCTTTAGCTCTCTTGTCTACAGAGACAGATAGGAGAGCAGCACAGGACGAGGCAGGGCCCCGAAGACAATGTTGTTGGGGATGACATCACCGGACGAGGTCGAGACACCGAGGGTCCGCATGTGTCGCATTGATTATCAGACGCCCGGGATGCAAACGGCTCCGCCGACCGGCTTTACGGACTCACCGCAAACTACACAAATGGAGGCGGACAGGAGACAAACACTGCTCAGTGCTTAGCAGACAGGTGTGGCTGTCGAGTAACATGACAGTGATGTGCTAAGACAGTGAGTCTGGCAGACACAATGCAAGCCAGGCAAACTAAACATAGGACGGGGGGGGAGGCAATTCTTCCTCTCAATAGGCTGAAGAAAGTGCAGACGGAGAGGTAGGCACACAGGCGGGGAGAAAAGATGAATAAAGAAAGAACCTACAGGCTGACAGGTAGGTAGAGTACAGACGCATAGAGAAGGAATAATGAAACGTTGTTTGGAAATTGCCTCGGAGGGTTGAAGATAATAAGACGGGCTGGCCAGGCAAAGAGAGAGATGTGGATCGAAGCACTTTTTGCACACAGAAGCTGTCACTGTCCTTGCAAATTGAATACAATTCATGCACTTTAAACAAAACAATATTGAGACGATTGGTAATACGTTCTCCTTTCCGCTGCCCTCCTCAGCGGTGAGGTCGTAGGGCGAGCACAGGTGCCTTCATCTGATAGTGACTGAGCTTGTGTCCTGAGAGACGACTGGTTTGGTCTGTTTTATATGTGATTTTAGCTTTATTAAAAAAAATAAATTAAAAAAAAGATAAGCTACATATTTGTCCATCTACTGATGGTGAATTGTTTTCAGGAAGCGATCTTGCGACACGTATTCACTTCATCTAATCGATAGGTTAAAAGCTGTTAAAAGTGCTGCGCTTGTATCCAACTCTGTGTACTTTGTCAGTACTTTGTCAGTGTGTTGAGTCCATTAGAAGGTGTGTGACAGCGACCCCACAGTAATCCACCCTGAACAAGATGCCTCATGTGTCTGTGGCTAAGTGGCTTTTATACAGTCCTGCCTCTACCCGTTAGTCCTTGTTCTTCGTATAGAATATTTAAAAAAAAAATTCACGTTTACTGTTATTTTATTATTTGAATTATTATTTTTCAACCATGGCCAAAGTGGGAATTACATTACACCTGAAATAATTAGCATATTTGAAGAAAATGAACATAACCTTTCCCGCGTGCAGAAACCTTTTTTACGCCCCTCCTTCAACTTATTCTTTTTAATCTTTCATAATTAAAGGAGCAGTGAGTACGATTTAGTGGCCTCTAGTGGTGCGTTGCAGATTGCAACCAGCTAAATAACCCTCCGCTCCCTTTCCAAGCGTGTTGGAGAACTACGGTGGCCTTCAAGTCAAGTAGAGTTACTAGGAGTTACTCTTATCAATACTACATGACTAAGTAATTGCTTTTAAAAATGTATGTAGATATTCATAGAGCGGCAGTAAAGTCACTATATAAAGTCATTAACTGGAAAATGATGTCAATACAATAAATAACATTTCACAAGCTGTGAGTACAGCCTGAAAATGAGATAACGTGGAACTTAATTCATCCTGAAAGATATTTTTGGACCAAAGATGCTCAGTATATATATATATATATATATATATATATATATATATATATATATATATATTTAAGTTAATTCACTTTCTGTTGAGTTTAGAGATTAAAGTGGAGATCCTCATGGGTCTTATGCAGAGTTGGCAGCATGCTGCATCCCCTCTCATCCACCTTCTCATTGCCCAAACTGGTCTATAATTAGCCACAGTATCTAACTCAACCAACCCGTCAGTGGCTAAGGAAGTGGGTTGTCTTTATGATCTCTTTTTGTGACGTGATGTACTTTAAGTAAAAGTTCCACATTTTCTTATCAAGAAAAATCTTCACGATGAAATGTTTCATCTGCCAGCGTTGATATGGTTTCTATCAAGCAGTCTGCTGAGAGTAAACACAACAGACAAACCCAACCAACAGCATTTTAATCATGCCATTTCCCCTCACACTGAAACACCTAAATATATAATGACAAGCAGAACCGAAAAGACACAGCTCTCTCATTGACCTTGAATTCGCCTCAAATCAGGGTTCATCCCCGAGATTGAAGTGACGGAATAACTAAAACATTTTCTAAAAGTAGGACAGGAACTGTACAGTCGACTCCACTCTGTTATGCATTCATTAGTCTCCTCGGCACATGCATGGGAAAAGCGAAACCCACGCCACAGTTTGAAGTATCGTCTAAAAATAAAGATGTTTGGGCAGCAAGCACACAGGATATGCATATGTATGGAGCGTTAAAGCTCTCCCTGTGACACGTGTGGAGAGGCACTGACTCAGAGCTGGGCTCCTCTCTCGCCCGGAGACAAATACTGTACGCTGGCAACGCACAAGTAAGACCAACGGAATCAAACGGCGCCGCTCGTCTGCCGCCTGAAAGGTCAGACGGACGAGGGCGACCCTAAAAGACGACTCCACTGCGGGTAGGAAAGGAAGAATCCTAGCGTCCGATCTCCAAGGAAAGACTGTGATTTCAGCTCCGGCTCTCAAGATGCACGGACTTCATCGTATGTGGAAAACGGCCGAGTGAAATGAAAGCATGCGGCGCATTCAACAGCACTGCTGGTTAATTATTCATCGCGCAGCACCGCTCATTGACGATGTTTTTACACACAAAGTCCATTAAGCTCGGATGTCTCGACAAGAGCGTAAAAGGCGTCTTAATGTATACCGAGTCCACGGGCGCAGAAGCTGCTTGTTTCTTCTTCTTTCTTTCTTGTCTCTCATCGTTCCGGAGAGCCGGGAGCAGGAGGCCAATGCAACCTTGGTCGATTGTGTGCTTCAGTGTTTTTGGAATTTGAAAATGAATAAGATTGTAGGAGGGAGGTAAAGTCCCGAAGAGTGTAATTTGCAGCGAAACAAGGTTAGGTTGTAGTGACATGGCAAATGAGGAGAAAGCATTTTCATTTCTCTTTTTGTTTTCACTTCGTCACCGTTATCAGCAGACTGATTTGTTTAGCCTCAGAGACAATCGGACGAGTTAATCTGAGACCTCTAGGGTCGGGGATCGAGAACCCGGTTTTTGAATCGGAACCAGTTCCAGAATTCTAAGAGGCAAACATTTGTTAGTCGCTGGGCAGGACTCCGGAAGGACCCAGACCGGGCATTTCTCCGCTATCGGATGAGATGGACGGAGCGCTGCAATGCTTCTCTAATGGTTTAATTAAAGGCATTCCTTCCTAAGTATTCTATTGTTAGCTGTTTGTTGTTGAACAAAAAGCAATTTACTTGGAGTGGTGTGTGTTTTATGCATTTGTGTAATCTTTGAACGAGGTCCTATCTATGCACTTGTCATGGCTCCACGCCGGCTACAGAGGCACTCTGTCTTTGGGTTGTCCATCCATTGTCCCTGCGTGTGTCCCGTCCATTCTCGTGGATGGGACATTACAGGAACGACCAGAGGGAACCTCTTTGGCACAAAAACGTCCACCTGGACTGATATGAATTTGGCGGTCAAACATGAGTGTGACCTCACAAAACGGGTTTGCAACTCAAGAATTCATAATGCTAATTATGATAAGTTCATACAAATGTTGCCATCTGCTGTCTCTGTGACAGAGGTCTTCCTCCTCCAGTGGCAGGTTGAAGAGATTTGGCGCTGTTGAAGACAACGGCAGTTCTGTGAGCGGGATTAGGGGCCCCAGCGCTTCTGCTGTCTCCTGTGCCAGTTTCCACCGGTACGCAGTCGGGTCCAGGGCGCGATCTGCTCTCTATTCGCGCTGCTTGAATCTGACTAAACAGCTGTCACTGTCCACCGTCGCTCCACCTCTAGGTCCAGCATTCCACCAGAAGTGTTCAGCAACGAGTTGCCATACATCCTTTGAGGTTGAGCTCTACAGCATTCTGTTTTTGTTTCTTTTTCATGGCAGCTGTAGCCTTTTGCACTTTTTTTCCCTATTCGTTACCGTTCTAGAGCTGAGCAGAGCTTTGTGTCTTGAGCAGTAGGCCTCCTGAACACTGCTCGGCTTCCCTGGTTCGGTCTTCAGCGTCTCCCTGCACAGCTTCACACTGTCGAGAACAACGGATGCTTGCTTGTACTTTGGAATTGCAAAGACGTCCGCTGCTAGAGCTAGAACAAGAGTTTAAAGTTTTGTCTCACAGGAAGTCTTCAGAGACGGGATCTCATACGATGAACTCTACTGTGGCATCTGTTAGCGCTCTCTTTCTTTTTTGGGACTGTGTTGGTCTGCTGTGCGGTTGAGGACGTAGATGGCTGTGATGCCTGGGGATGTTCCTATGAACAGGCTGGGCTACTCAATGTTTTGAATGCCTTCGCCCCAGATGTTCCCACATCCCTCCTTATGTATCATTTGAACCATTCGGATCAGTTGCAACTAGTTTCCAAGCAGAGAAAAAACGGCTTCATCATGTTTGACTGGTCAACACACATTTGCGAAGCTAAGCTAAGCTAGCTAGTATGGTCTCCTTTTGTTACGCCGTCACACAACAGCCTTCCACGTACAGCAGTCAGGTGATTTTTCATGCCTTTTTTTTTTTTTTTTGCCACCGCGGTGGGACAGATTTGAATTGCATAGTTGGCACACTGCCTTTGTCTTGTAAATCGCTCAGCATAATGTGTTCTCACACAGATTCGGCATTTTGTCTTCCCTTCAACTGCCAAGGTGAACTGAAGCATGGCGTTCACTGCTGTGAGTGAGTGAGTGAGTGAGGGGGATATTAGGCGCGAAGATGAGATGGTATATATTTCCACATATTAACAGTGCAATTAAAAAGAGGAAACGAGAATGTACTGACAAAACTGTATTTTGCAGTTCGCCTTTACTGCATTTAGCAAAAAACAGAAGCTGTCTATTTTACCGATTAGGCAAAAACATTTGCTTTTTTTTCAAGAATGTCTCAGGTGAAAATGGGACTAAACCTCTAAAGATGTGCACATCGTTCTCATCAGGAGGACCATTGTTATGCATCCAAAGTTAATGTGATCATTACTGAGGGTGGCATTTCCCTACTGATCTCCTCAGCACAACGACTGTAGCCCTGGGAGGAAAAGACTGCGATAAACTATGTTCACTCTCAAGGTTAGAACCTCTCCTTGTGTTCTATTTCTAGGTACATTCTGGTGTAATTACCGCAGGAACACAAAATCTGACTTTTAAATCAATGTGACTGAGATCAGACATAATCAAGATTTTCAGCCGGAAAATACGGAGAGTGAAAGCACGGATCAGACGCCACGACATCATTGCCTTTTTCAGCTCTTTTAGGCTTCTCAGGAACAACAACAACAACAACAACAACAACAACACGTGTCACTTGCCGCCGGATCTGTTCATTCTGCCCGAGCGGTACTGCACATGTGCATACTAGTACCACACAGCTGTTGTTAAACCCTCTAGTGCGACCCCCCTTTTTCCCTGAGAATGCTCCACAGGAATACATCAGTTCCCTGTTTAAATCAGCAGGAGGTCAGCTACTCACCGTTAGCGGTTAGCCGATGGTGGGCAGCGCAGTCCTGCTTGGCTAAATAACGGATGATGTAAACGGAGGTTGCATTATGATGCGTTCAAGCTCCATCCAGTAAAAATTAGTAGTGGGCGAGGGAAGATTAACGTTAATTATTGAACTTTATTATTACGTGTTTTTATGCAAATAACCACTATTGATTATTACAGTAAAAAAAGGATAAGATTTAAGATTTTTGACACTGACTTGTGGGTGGTTGAACATTTTTTTATTTTGAAATGCTACATCCGAATGTCCTGGTTCTCTCTGAGTCACACCTTGAGATGGTCTACTATTAACCTGAAGTGAAATGATTTTGTAACTATGCACCGTTTCCTCTAAAATCAAATTTGAAATTAGACAAATTGTCTCATGTATGAGGAAAAAAAATACTTTTTTTATTTTGTATTGGCGTATTGTATGTAGGGGACCTTACCATAAAGATCTAGAGTGGGAGAAATGGAATATTAGCAATCAGCGCTAACAGCGCAGTGACGCCTAAAAGAAAGCAAATGTGGAGCGAGCGGCGAGCGGGACTTGTGGAGTGAGGCGGGACTTGTGGAGTAAGGCGGGACTTGTGGAGTGAGGCGGCGCATGAAAGGCCACAGGCTGGCCGGCTGAGTGAGAGTGCGGACAGCGAGCGCTGCATAGTTCAGAAAAGCCTGTCTGTGCTCTTTTTCTCTGCAGCTTTCGCTCCAGCAAACTGACACCGACAACCTCCATGCATTTTTCATGACCCGTGTTGGCTGACAAGCTCTCTCTCTCTCTCTCTCTCTCTCTCTCTCTCTCTCTCTCTCTCTCTCTCTCTCGTCTTCGCCTCTCACCTTTGCAGTAGCACACACACACACACACACACACACACACACACACAAACAGGTTCAAACGCGCACCATCACACATTCTTTCACTCTCGACTAAGCTCTCGAACCGAGATCCTCAAAAACCATCGGTTTCACCAATTCACTCCCTAATGCAGAATGGCATTTCATTCTGAGACGACAGCCAAGGCAGAGAGACACTGAGGTGGATGAAATAAAGTAGAAAATGAGGGGGAATGAATCTAAAGAGAATCTCCTCAGAGCATGACATTCTGTTAAGCTTATCAATAATAGCTGCTACTCCACCATCGGGTCCAAGGGAGCAACACGGTACATGTAACGGGATTACAGTCACCGAGTCAAAAGGAGGGGATTGAAGACGCTTTGAATAATACTTTATTGAAAACTATCTGTAATCTGTCTTTGTGGTTGGGTATTGGCTTGAATTAAACATGCAGAAAGGGGAAAAGAGGTTCATAATGGTTTATTGATGAACTGTTAGAATTACAGTCCTTAAATTGAAATAAATTATCCCTCCAACTTTGCACTCGATAGATTTCTGTGGCGTAGTAATCGTGGAAACCCCCCCCCCCACCAAAAAAAAAAAAAAATCAGACTTCAGCACGGAGCGGCGAGCCACTGAACTGCCGGTTGTTGCTGCGTGCAGGTAATCAGTCATATTAATTGGATTAGCTCGCATTTGAAAGCCCATCCCAAAAGCCTGATGCCGGCTGGTTATTGTCATCCACGGCATCGGTCGCGGCGACACGCCGAGGACAAACCCAGTCCGTTCAATTAATCCGTTAACAAATGTCCAGCAGCGTATTACGGTCTAATTCAGTCCCAGGATAATTAGTTTGTTACGAGGACCGTGTTTACCGTCTGCCTCTCAATGCACTGCTGCCCACATTACCACGGACATTATTGTTTACTTTCTAGGTTCAGTTGCCCGTTGAGGCCGGTTTGATTTATGTGCATAGTGCTGTTATTTCGTTGCCTTCTCCGCTGGAAGTTGGCACTTTGTTTTCCAGGTCGCCAATTTCCTAAATAACTTCCTCGGGGGGGGGGGGAGTAGATTCATGACTGTTAATTTGTGAGGATGTATTTTTTTTTAAGGAACAGTGAAAGTACGTTTATAGAAAAAATAAATAAAAAAAGGGCTTTCACGATCACAAATTTTAATATACGATTAATTTTGATGCAAATAATTGCTGTTCTTTCCATGCCACACAGCGGTGCTGTTGTGTTTGGCTTTACGACTCGACCTAAATCCATGTTGTTCATTTCAATAGATGCTCATGGAATTGGATGAGATCATCGGGAAAGGAGTTCATCTTTAAATTGTTCACCCCTCACTCTGCTGCGCTCTGAGCCGTTCCTTAGTTAAATGACCCACGCTCCTCTCACAACAGCTTGTTTCCATCCACACCTTTTTATTTTTATTTATATGTGATTTATCGAATTAGAAAAGCTGGGTAGAAGTAACAACTCAAGCATAACTTTTCCCACAGCTGTCAAACACTCTTCTTCACCTGTAGGAGAAACCAGAGAGCCGTTATTGTCGTCATCATCATCTAGCTTCTGATCGCAACTGAAACAGAAGAAGCTGTACAACAGCAGTCAGGTCCAGACAGCCAAGCTTTCCTTCTTAATATATTTATATTTTTAGTCTACATTAAAACCTGCTCAGGTAAACACTTTAAACACCCAGCGGATGAATACGCACCAGATCCAATTTATGTTAGACGACACATTTCTATCATCGGCTTTAAAATCCCTCGTCGTGGAATCCAAAGATTATGCGAAAGCACTCAAATAATCGCAATCAGGCGAATGTGTAATAATTGCGACAGGCCTAGTTATGATTGAAATAATGATAATGAGGAAGGCCAGTTTGAGGAATATATCCATGTGTTTTAAAAGACAACTCGCAGTGGAAATCAGTTTACACTTTAAAAAGGATGGTCGCCAGGCAAACAGCCGATATACAGTCCAGTGTGTTACTACCAGGATCAACCTTAAAGTCATAGATATCTGACACATCCTAATATTCACTGTTGTGACTTGTTGAGCAGCAGTATGACGCCGGCTCTGCTGTAGAGGAGCCAATATTGTGATATTGTTTAAGGCCATATATCAGGACCCCCCCCAAAGAATACTTGAATACTGTGTCAGCCCCATGATTGACTGGCGACCTGTCGGACCCCCCCCCCCCTCTCACCCAATGTCCGCTGGGATCGGCTCCCCGACCCTCTACAGGATAAGCGTGCATTGCAAACGGATGCACGGCGATACGGATGACCTGTCATCCCTCGTAGGCGAAGCTTCATTGACACTGAAGCTTCATTGACACTGAAGCTTCATTGACACTGAAGCGTCATCGCACGTTTAAGCTTTTCCCCCGCTGGCTTGCGGTCGCGCTGCTCCTGACAGCGACTGCATTTAACTGTCAGGCCGTTTCCCAGTCTGCTCCTTTCCTCTTGCACTTCCTCTATTACGGTAGAGTGGCTCTTATAAGAGTGCTGTGAGTGTACAACACAAGTGGCACTTGTGTTGTACACTGCCATCCCGTAATAGCACGTTGCTAGTGGCGATGGTGTACATTTATGAAACGTATTTTCTCAATGATTTAATGACATGACAAGGGGCGTGTTGACGATTGTCTTTTTTTAAGACGGTACTTCAGTGTTGGACAAAGCCAGGACATTATGGCTTTAAAATTCAGAAGATCAGAAACCATTTTTAACTATGAAGTTACTTTAAACTATGATAATAATGCATCCGTTTCCCAATTTTCCGTCGTTGGACATACAAGCTTTAAACTAAGGGGTTAGCGTTTCCAAACCACTCCAGAGGCTCGACCTGAGAGGCTACTGAATGGAACGTGTCCCATTTATAACATTCAACATTTGGGAGGACCCTAATGTTGCAATGGTCTCCTCTCTCCTGCTTTGATAAATAAACTAATAGAAACCTGTTTTCAAATAGACTAAGAATACATTTTGAGTGATAATGACAAGGAGGATCTTTACCATAAGCCAAAATTTGACCAAATAATTATTCGAGTCAAAACACACGACGATGATGTGCTGTATACTGAGTTCTAAATAAAATGCATTTTGATTTCTACAGGTCTTTAAATTACATAAATGCTGTGAATGGATGCAGCCGGCACAAATTGTGCTATGATTTTGTTTGCGTGTCTGAAAAAGCAGCCAAACTATGTTTCTCATCTCTGTAAAAGACAAACGTTCTCAATCTCTAGCAGCATCCATACGCATTACATTGCTGTTGGAGCTGAGAAATTGGCAGTATGAAAGACCTAAGTGATTACAAACCACAGAACAAGAGAGAAATGCCTTGAGGCAAGATGCACCACACACACACACACACACACACACACACACACACACACACACCATCAAACTGAACTTGAGATGTGCTGCAAAGTGAGCAGCGGCTCCACTCAATCTATCGGCGCTGCGAGTGTTTGTGGGGATATGGAGGTTAATGTTTCTGATGGTATCATATCTTTCTCCTATTGCCAATGAAAAGTCTGAGGCTCGGTGATATTTGGCAAACCCAGAGGCTCCTACTGTGTTCCTGGAGGTGTGCCAGGCTCTCCGAGGATACACTTTGTCTTCCAAAACATCTCGGAGAGACCCGCTGCCGCTTCACTTTGTTTGTGTTTGTACCTTCTGCTGCTCTAATGCACTCCGCCCGATTGTACCAAATCATTCCATCTCGGGCTCGGCAGCATATCAACATCTTTCTCTCTTTTCCCTGGTATTAAATGCTGCTTTACAGAAAAGTGATTTCATGTCCTGAACTTATGAGACTGTTCTGGCTGTTTTGTTATTTGCCTTTTATCCATGTAATCATTATACTTATGATTTCAACTTTGTCTCAAATTTTGAGAAAGAACCAATGGTCAAGCCTATGGTGTTGTCACAATAACGATATTATTATACGATGAGATATTTATTAAAAAATTAAGTGATGTTTGATCTATTAATAACGTAACAATGGTGTGGGATGCCAGTCACTTTGTAGGTCTAATCTACTAAATGGAGAAGGAAAGTAGCAGCGATGGGCGTTAAAAAAAAATTGTGTATTTTAAGACAAGACGATAGTCGCATAAACTATTCAATTATTTTGAATTGAACGACTCGTTGAAAACAGTGTTGTGTATCTACTAACGCGTATCTTTATTCTAATTGATGAACTCACAGGTCCAGTGTTGGAAGGTCAGAACACTCTGACTCTGGAAGGAACGGTGGCATTTTGCCGCTGAGTTAAAATCTGCGGAGAGCAGATGGAAAAATTGACAGAGCTTAGTTGTGAAAGAGAAAGTGGCTTCAGGGAAGCCGTGTGTCATCATGCAGTCTATAAACAGTGCGTCTCAGCTCTGACTGTCAAGTTCAGGGAAACACTTTAAAACTTTTCAGGTCCTTGTTGAAGAACTGGTGCTCCTGTGTGAGCTGGACAGACACAACTTTATCCTCCATGAAAGACAGAAAATACATAAATATTCACTAAGTAAACAAATAATAACAGTACAATCTTTAGTCTGTTAGAAGGCAGGAGATCTTTTCCTAAACCTGACTGAGTTTTCTGTGATGACGTAATTTTATTTTGAAAAGACTATCCGTGTAACGAGTAAAAATTGACACGTGTCGCTGGAAAACGTACGAAAAACAAGGAGTAACTTTTTGTAAGGTATCAAAAAAATGACAATGTTGCTGGACTGCAGTCTAACTGCAGAAATCATGAGTAGTATGGTGTTTTTTTTTATATATATATATATATATATATATATATATCTCCAGAAAAAAATGAAATTAATCACAAGTACATGACCAAATAAAAAAGTTTGGTACCAAACCGAAGATCCAAACTACAGAGAGCGGTCAAATTCGAAATCTTATTTTGAAAATCAAAGTGTGGGTTGCAGATATGGCTCATTAAATGCTGGTCCATTCACCTTATTGTTATTATTTTTTAACGTTGGAACCTTGCGTGAAATGAATGAAGATGGATTATTGAGTGTCTATTTAAAACTAGAAGTCTGTACGATATTCCCACCCAACACTGCTCTGTGTGTGCTACCTGTTCTCTCTTCTTCTGTGCCACTGAATAGAAGCTCTATTTGTCTCTGCGGGGGGGGGGGAGGGGGGGGGGGGGGGGGGGGGCTCTGACACACTCGGGATCCCTGCGCTCCGCTCTCTTAAAAACAAACTCAGGAACAAACGTGGTCTCGGCTCTTACCTGATCTCAGAGCGCAGCCTCAACAGTCACATTTAACATGTTACACACACACACACACACACACACACACACACACACACACACCTTCCACCCCACTTCTCAGCCTCAATCTGCTTCGCCTCATTCCACGCACGTCCTACCCCCCCCACACTCTCTTTTCTCCCAACTCTCGACTGATCAGGGGTCAGCCTGCAGTGTCTCCATTAGTCACGTCTCATTTCTTCCCCGGCTCCCCGGCTCTGATCCAGGGTCAGGTACTGCCCGGGAGCCATTTCCCCTCCCTACTCGGAGCGCAGGTCTCCTAGCTGACCCTGCCTCTTATCTCTGTTAAGTCAGACACTCACTGACGGTGGTCCTCTCATCGTCCCTCTCTCCAGCTCACACACACACACACACACACACACTGCCGGCACACAGACGTAGTAACATTACACACA
This sequence comes from Cebidichthys violaceus, assembly GCF_023349555.1. NCBI lineage: Eukaryota > Metazoa > Chordata > Actinopteri > Perciformes > Stichaeidae > Cebidichthys > Cebidichthys violaceus. Next base: position 18,917,467 of record NW_027176816.1, read on the forward strand.
CGTACAGGTGCACATGAAAAGAAGCGTAGATCAATTAAATTGAAGCCATCACTATGAAAGGAACAAGACAATGTACATACGTGCTTCAGAATTATGCAGCGATACAATATTTGGGCCGTACTGCCTAGCTAGCCCTACATAAAAAACAATATTAAAAATATTCTTTTTTTTTTTTAGTGCACAAATTGAACATTTGCACAAAAACGAGTGGAGTGAAACAAACCTTGTGACAATGAACTAAATGAGTTGTAAGAAGTCACCCTTGGGCTTCTGATGATGGATGTTGTTCACCTTTTGACGAATCAATGAATTGACAAAATAATCCTCGCAGATAAATCAATAAAGAGCATTCGCTACAACATTTGTGTCTGGTATTCCTGTTTTTTTTGGGGGGGGTTTAACGATGAGATTTCATGTCTTTTAAACTACAGTTCTTCATGCTCTCACTCCTCACACCCCCTCCTGGTTCCTGGTTCTCCTCCAGCCTGACCCTCTCAGCTGGACCTCCACCGAGCCAACCGGGGTCGCTGGCGGCTAAACTTGCTGTACACAGCTCAATGCTCCCCTGTGTGTGGCTTCTGGGTGGCTGTGTGTGTGTGTGTGTGTGTGTGTGTGTGAGAGATTTATGTTTTCCTGGCCTTCCCTGACACTTTCCTCTTCATCCATCGCTCCAACTTGCTTTGCCTCTCAGCCTTGAACCGGCTGACCCGTCGAATCTAAACTAAAGTTGTAATAGTCTGACTTTAGTCGCAGACTGGAGCGAACGAGCTTCACATCCTGATCCATATCACAGTCTGCCAGGCGGGGAAATTGATTGTGTTCTTTTATTGTTTGTCATTCTAAGGATTTACATTATGTAGATCCCGCGGACACGTCGGCACATGCGCCAATTTCCACTCGTCAACTGAATTGCTCCCCCTGATTGGCAATCTGTTCCCACATAATTCTCGTCTCCTTCAGAAATGCCTTTCTGGGTATTTTTATTTTTTTTTTTTTGACGCCGTGTATCGTGTCATCATCACACTTTGTCTTCTTTAAATGATTTGTCGTCTATGCGGCTGGTTTGCGCCGACTTAATTATAATAATCTTCTTTTTTTTCCTTCTCCCCCCCCCCAACCGTTGCTCCCCCGATAGCAATTTCAGCACAGCCGCTGTGTATTTTGTGGCTGGTTAACGAGCGCCGCTGCCATTTTAACATGCTTTGCATTCTGTGAATATTATTATTTTATTTATTTTTTTGGAAGCCTTGAAAGATGTCTTTCATTCCGGAGTGGGTTTCATGCGAGCCCCTGCTCAAGCGCTCGCGGAGCGTGTAGTCTGTGGGGCAAAAACGAAGCCAGATCTATAAAGGCATCTGGAGCGAGCAGCTAGTGTTTTTGAGTTTCCTGATTTCAATCGATAGCCCCAACCTTGCTTCATTTTAATCATTCATAATCTAATCTTGAACGTAATAGTGGCTTGGGGGCGCGATAAGCCGAGCACCTGGTCTATAAATGATGGCACGGCATTAGGCCGCGCAATGACGGGGGAATCGATACGGAGGGCCGCTGTTTCAAGCGCAAAAAGGATATTTACCTGTATCACTTTTAAACGAATGAGAGTCGAAGCACCTCTTGCATGATTTATTTAGTTCAGTCGCAAAAAGGTATTTAGACCGTCTGTTCAAATTCAAATTGCGGCATCGACCACCGCTATCGTGTTCTCCCTCTGTTCCCTTTTCGACTTCAGTCATCCGTTTCTCCATTCAGCCCCGCAGCCGCTCTGCACTGTATATAGACTGTACAGCAGTGTGTGTACAGAGCCCCCCCCCCCCCCCCGCCGAGTAGATCAGTACAAGCGAGGCAGAGACGACCACTGTGAAGCTGCAACCTTGAAATACGCCCGTAACTATTCCCTCATCAGCTTTCTAATGTATAGTGCATGCGGAAAGAAAATATGAAAGACTTTCAATGTATTATGGAACAAAGCTGGCTGCTATTGTGGATGCGGTACAGTAACCATGCCTCAGTGTGTGTGTGTGTGTGTGTGTGTGTTTCTGTGTTTGCATCCATTTACTGCATGCCCAATGCTCCTGATGCATCCATCAGGACGTGTGCTGTGTTTTTGTCTGAGAGCAGAAATTGGGTTATTAAGCATTACTCCTGAACCATGCACACACACACACACACACACACACACACACACACACACACGCTAACTAAAACACACTTTTTTTTCTCAAGTGTGTTTCTGTATCAGAGATGCTCAACAGCTCCTCTCAGTAATTAGTCTCTGGATAGGTTCACTCTGCACGGAGGAAGACAAATGAGACAACGGGAAAAGTGGGATGGGATTGGTTTGGCAGGCGGGTAGAGGCTAACGTAATAATAACCGCAACATGCTTGACATTGCAGTCAGGTCCAAATCAGTCCGATTTTTTTTTATTTTGGACGTGTTGGTGAAACTGCCCGGCCTCTTTCTCTTCCTCTATGATGCCCAGTAAAGCTATCCTCTGGTAAAAGCTGTCCCTCAGAGTTGTTGGCCTTGTTCTAAATAACACCAAATAACAGCTGAGGTGCCGGAGTCTCACTGGATCCTCTGTTGCTTCTCTAACAACCCATGTTATTGCGGCACTTCACTGTGAATTAGACTGACCTCAGGTTTTCCTCTCGTACGAGGAAGCGCCTTCCCCAAACAGTTTTGGAGGACGATATTTTCTTTAATATGATAATGCTGTAGCATCAAAAGCTGAGGCATGCCTAGGAACAAACTAGTGAGTACGACGGCCACACTCGAAGGACAGGGCGAAAAGCCTGCCGTCATAGATGAGATCATCTTTAGACTGCGGCGCTTTATCCGTCTCTCCTCAAAGGCCCACGGTGTTGAAATAGTTCACACACACACACACACACACACACACACACACACACGAGCCGTGGTGTGAATGAAAAAGAGGCTGGCTGTGACGTGTACAGCGCTTTGAGTTGTCGACGACTAAAAAGGCGCCGAATAAAAGCAAGTAGAACATTCCAGACGCTGTTTAACAAGCACTTGGCTTGAGGCCTTTGACCCCCTTATGGATTCCCTTATTTGGAACTGGGGGGGGGGGCAGAATTTGAAGGGAAAAGAGACTTTATCTTGTAAATCACTTATGAATCAATAGAAGAACTGGTGTCGCTGGCACGATGGAGAATAAACCAAACGCAGGAAAAAGACGCCATGGCCGTTGACGAAATGCGATCGGTGAGACGGACCGCCAATGAGTGCTGAGTCATGATACAACATGCAAATAGAATAGTTAGTTTGCGAATAAAACAGAAACAATCATTTTTTACCTCAGCTAATTAATTATTGCTATCACGCGTTGTCTTGTGTTCTACATCTCACCTTTTATTTCTTCATGCACTCCCACAGGAACAATGGAGGAAGCAGTTCGATCCAAAAACCAATTTGCTTTCAGCAGAATAACGACTGTAACACACCGCACGTCTTTAAATGGCGATCATCAGCCAATTATCATCGTATTTCAGTTAAAACAGACTGCGTGAACGCCGTGACGCTTCACTGACTAACGTGACAAACAAGCAGATGCAGTCTGCGTGAGTTCTTTTGTGAAATATTCCTACAAAAGACAAAAGAGAGCTAAAACTGGCAGATGAAGGACGATATCGCCAACATCACAAGTAGAGAAATGAAATTCCGCAGAGATATTGCGGTGTGAACAGATGAGAGTGCCGTACTTCTGCACGCCCGATCTCAACATCAAAGAGATTTGTCTGAAAATGAATACACCCTAATTTGGCTAATGTGAAATTAGGAGCGTGTCCTGTTGGGATTCAACGGCGGCCCGCGGCACTCCAGGTAATGTGGGACTCGTGTAGGTCAAATTGTAAATTAAGCAAAATACGTTCTCGCGGCTATAATGACAACTTTTATTCCCCTTGTAGCGCACAAAGAGGGAGACATTAGAACGCCTTTTGTAAAGACATCCAGGACTTTGCCAAGTACCTTTTTTTTCAACTCAGCGAGGCGGTGAGCAATTCCAAAGATGTGTATCGTTTATCACTATTACAAAAAAAATAATAAATGAATCCGCTCCGTTTTGGCACCATAATCACATCAAGTCAAGGCCGATCTGTATTCCTCCCCTCCGGTGCAGCTTTCATTTCAAAAAGGATGTCGCGGGGCTATTTCTATAGGCCATGGCTGGAGGAAAAACTAGTGCGCAATCAAGCCGTCAAACGCTCTCGTTCCTTTTGTCACTCGCGTTTTGATATTCAAGATGCGCTTTAGGTTAAGCCCAAGGATACCAAGAGCACCGTCGGTAAACACCGTGCACACACGGCTGTCTTTTCCTTCCACAAGGAGCCGTTCGCTGAGACGCACCGCAGCGGTTCGTCGTGAACTCTCCTCGCCCAACGAGTTGTCGATCAGCCGCGCGTTGGGTTGCGGACGTCGCTCACGCGGGCCTGGTAACACGGGTCGTGGAGTTAATTGGATGTAGAGCTCACAGCCTGACGCGTGACGGCTGTTTTCATGCACACAAACTGTCTGCCACAGGAAGGTTAATTATGTTCGGGAACGCCGCGAGAGCTCTCGACACGGAAAAACACGAGAGCGTAAAGTATAGAAATGGTTTCAGTGTGCACATAGTGGAGGTCGTCCACATCGGTCATTCTTAAAACAACGTATGTTAACGAGGACTTGACGAGACCCTCTGTTGGCTGTGTGGATGATGACCGTCTTTCGACATTTCGGTGGCGTATAAAAAGTTGTCACAGGTTCGCGATGTCCCCAGAGAATCCCCGGACTCGTCCTGCAGATGTTTGTGCAGGGAAATCCATGAAATCATTCATGTTTCCTCCACCATTAATTGTGATCCGATCCCCACATCAGTTATTATCTGGTCAAAGTTTTTAATTTTGTCCAATGCAGGGCAGCAGCTCTTGATTGTCAAACTTAACTTCAGCCCTGCGTGTGACCCTGCAGTGAGTCACAAATCAGCAGCTCATTGTGACTGATTATCTCTACTGTTCCCTCACTTGTAAAGACTCTTCTTCTTTTTTTTTTTTCACCGACATCGCGACCCGCCGCTCTGATTAATTACTGCGAAGTGAGCGTCCACCGCCATCAATCAATCAACTACCTGCTGAGCTTAATCAGACAGATCCTAATGCGTCGTGTCCCAATAATTCTAAGTGTGGTTAATTGGCGACAGTTTAGCCAGTCGCCTCACTTATTCAACTTATTCCTCCTGGAACCGCATATTTTTATTACAAGAGACCTTTTCTCTCTCGGGCTGTGGTGCACTTTATTGATGATGTTGTTGTTACTGTTGTTTTTTTTATTCCATTTTTTTTTAGATACAAGATGATTATTCAGGTGTATATGTGATGAACATTAAGGTCATTTTTTTTTTTTTTTCAGGGTCGTGGACTTCTCTCATTTTAAACACGTTTACTTTATTAGATACACATCGGCCTTTTATTTAAATATCTATTATTATTATAATAGCAAAGATATGTAATGGAGACTGAATATTTTACAGTTTAACAATAAACTCTATTGTAAAAAAAGGACAAAAGTTCACAGTGACTGAATGATTCTGAATCGCTCTGGATAGAAAAGTGAAAGTATGTAAAGTCGTCAACAATCGGGCTCAGAGAAGAAGAGGACAGTGAGAGAGAACGAGTGACCCTTCCTGACCTCTCGTGTCTCAGAGATCATGGCAGCGCTTCTTCTCCTGAACCCCTTTTGAATGCGTCGGTGATCCGGAGCGTGTGTGGAATCAGAGACCAGGCTGACACTGCTGAGGTTGCATTAACGGGACTGATTTTAACGTTTCCGAAGTGTTACCACGGGGCGTGATCTCCGGTGTCAATAAGAAGTGTGGAACCAATGGAGCCCCCTTTTTTCATTTTCTCTCATCCAGATTCCCTCCTGTGACGTGTTTCAAAAAAAAAAAAAAAAATGTCTCCTCAAATATCTCAGCTGTAGCTAAACACTTACAATACCACATGAGGAGTGATAATTAACATATTTCACCTAACTTGCAAATCTAAAGTTTTAATTTTAAGGTGCGAACACGTTGGTCATTCTGCTGCCATTAAATCCACTTCAGAAAAAATAGATTAATGTGCTTCTTAATCATCCTTCATAAACCAGCATACTGACTCTGACTCTTCATGCAGTATATCGTCATTCACTTCCATTACTTATCAAACTTTGATCCGTTTAGCCGGCAGCAGAGTGAATATCTTATACAGAAGTGTGAGGCATTTGTTCTGCTGACGTTTTTTAAATGCATTCACACCCGAGTCATGGCTGTATTAATGATGAGGCGGTCCGACCAAGGCCACTTCAGAGGTGAGGGCTCTGGATGTCTTTGTTCTTCTGCAAAATCTGAGGAGAAAAGGGTAAGGAACTTTGAATTACAACTTTTTCAAAAAGTCAGTGTCTCTCCTGGCCTCCTATGTGATGGACCATTTAGTGAAAAGAGGACAGGAACTTTGAATTACAACGTTTGCAGGCATTGTGGTTTTTGGGCGCTCCGGGGCTCCCATACAGGCTTCACTGTGGTCCCTGTAAAGCTCATATTTCTGGATTTTGGCATGCAGCTAAATACAACGAAAAATGTAGAATGGGATGAAAAGAAGATCATTGAAAAGGCAGATTAGGTTAAAGTAGGATTAAGGTGCTCAGGAATAATAATGAAAACATTTTTAATTGAAGTATTTGTATGTCAATTCAAAAAGGAGGCGTTGAATTGAATTACCTCGTCCCCTCCTCCTCCTCCCACTCGTCTGTCCCGTTTGTCATCTGCATTGTTGCGTCCGTCCTCGCCTCAGTCAGAGCTGCTTTTAATCACAGCGTCCGTGTTGACAGAAGAAGAAGAACGAGGATGTTATTAATGTGTAGTCTAAAGTGGGGTAGATCCCAGGGCACAAACATTTCTCATGAGTGTTTTTCTTTTTTTAATTAATATACAGTAGAAGCCCAGAAATGACTGAGTTTGAGCTTGTGAAGCGACACGGTAATATACAGATGTATGAATTAGTCTCCCCAGAGCTCCTGTTTGTACAGTATGTATGGTGGTTTGTAAGTATATACGATCAGGACATCATTTCAAATGAAGGTTCTGTTCGGTTACATGATGATGCGTTCAGGCTCTGTTCAGTGAGAATGAGTATTGGGCGATGATAAATTATAACGTTATCATGATGTGTTCAAGTGAAATCTTTAGAATGTAGTGTTGGTGAGACACACATTGTTGTTTAAAGGAGATATTTTCACAGCAACATAGATAGATATTAGAGATGAATTATGACCTTTTTAACATTAGCTCTCATAATAATCATTAAAACTACCAATGACAAGATAAATGACTATTACTAAAGGACAACATTTAAAAATGTTGATGGCTTACTCAGACTTCAGAGCTGTTGAAATGATTTGTGCAACGGTGGCCAAAAAATAAAATAAAAAAAGTCTGGAGCCTTGTAGGCCAGCTAATATAATCAAGTAAAACAACAAGGGATCTGCATCTGCAGATATGGATCGTCAATGATCAGATCAGGGATCTCTAAAAGTGGAGCGGGGTAGGTGATGCTGCCTGATGCTCAGTGGGATAAGTAAGTAAGCTGTGGTAAAATAATTAGTTGTCTTAGCATTCATGTATATTGTCCAGCTAAATGCGCTTAAACCAATGTTAATAGTTTTAACATTGGTTTAAAATGCATATCAAAATGCATATTATGCTTTTACTTTTAGTACATACTGTTGCATGGAGTATATTCATCATAACGTTGCACCTTGAACTTTGACCCTCTTGCTCATGTATCCGCTGTGCAGAGGATTGTGGGTCAGAATAGCCATGAAAGCATGCTGGCTTGCATTCTGCACAATGCGAATGGATGTGGCAGGACATCCTGGTATTTTTTTTTTTTTTTAGCATACTGCATTTGACATATAGTATCAGGACATTCTAATCTTTTTCTGGCATATTAAATAGTATGGTAGTCTTCACCTGATGTAAAGTGCCCTTTGGTGCTGTGCTTGTGAGACTCAACGGAGGTGAGAAGGGAGCGAGATTTAGTTAGTTGATCAAAGTGCTGCTCAGTGGTTAAACAACAATACATTGGGTAAGAAGGCTCACTTTTTAGCTCTGGAAGATGATTTAGGGGTCAATAACTAGTATTGGTACTTACTACGGTGGAAACGTGTCTAGATTGTTCTAGAGCACAGCTTTAGATGTTGATCTCTTGTTACACGACGACCTATCTTTCTGCATTTTTCCTGTTCTGACTCGGATCCCTTTTTCTCTGAGCTATGAGCCACCGGCCCGCCGTGTTGCACGGACCTTACCTGGGCTGAGTCCAAATCCCTCTTTAGCCCTCTGCCCTTCACGGGTGAAAGTGATTTTTTTTTGAAGTGCATTCCGTCATGGGTCAAACATCTAAAGCAGAGAAGGACCAGGTGCTTCTAATATTTCACTCTCCAGCTCGCCGTGTGTTGGTGGTCATTACAAACTTCCAACCGGGAGGAAAAAAGAAACAACCTTCACTATACTGTAATAATCCTTTGTTTGTGTGTGTGTGTGTGTGTGTGTGTGTGTGTGTGTGTTCTCTTGCACTATGCCCCCCCCCTCCTTGGTGGATGGCGCTTGTTTAGACTCTGTTATTGTTTCTTTATGTAACGCTGCTGAGCCAGGGAGAGAATGGGGCTCGGCGTACACCACAACAATACCGTGATGGATGAGTGTGGCTGCTGTAATTATATGAGGACCAACAGGTAACGGAGCACAGAGACAGGGAGCAGCGGGCCTGCCTGGGGATGATAGCGCCGACCGGCTCTGCTCCGTTTTTTTGTTTTGTTCTGCTACTCGGCCCGACACGGGAACGATACTGTGGTGAACACACACACGCGCGCGCGCACACACACATTTGCTGAGAGCCCGCCAGAGTGCTTGTGCGGGACGCAGCATGCAAGACACACACACATACATTTGCTCACATGTGTATCGAGGCTCAAATATCCTACACGCTTGCTCCTGTTTGTCTCTTTGTGAACAGTCCGGCAAAAAAAAATTAAAAAAAATGAAGTCAGCAATATGGCTTAGAGAGGAAGAGGAAAGACGCCACTTCAAGGTTCCTCCCACTTGAGCGCATTACGGAATTATTGTCGCAGACGACGGCTAACGGAGACAGACAGATTTGAGGTCGTTACAAGAGAGAGGGGGAGAGAGAGAGAGAGAGAGAGAGAGAGGGGGAGGAGGGGGAGAGAGAGAGAGGACTCCTGCTGTTTCAAATACGGTGCTGCACTAAGAAGGAGGAGATAGGAAAGAGAGACGTGGG